>NC_079314.1:118407878-118707878 GCF_029931775.1 Euleptes europaea | reverse complement strand
AGACCAGGGCTGCTATGTAGAGGAAGGCAAGTACTTGGATGGGAGACCACCAAGGAAGACTGGGGGTGCTATGCAGAGGCAGGCAAGTATTTGAATGGGAGTCCGTCAAGGAAGACTAGGGTTGTTTTGCAGAAGAAGGCAAGTACTTGGATTGGAGACCACCAAGGAAGATGGGTTGATATGCAGAGGGAGAAAAGTACTTGGATGGAAGACCATCAAGGAAGACTAAGGTTGCTACCCAGAGGAAAGCAAGTACTTGGATGAGAGAGCATCAAGGAAGACTTAGGTCGAAAACACATGGTCACTTTATCCTGCTTTAATCCCTGTTTTAGCCAGGATTGAACGCACATTAGGCGAAACGCATGTGTTCGATACTGGCTGAGTCCTGGCTGAAACAGGGATTTAAGGAGGTGATCATGCGTTTTTGGTTGCTAAGGTTGCTAAGGTTGCTACGCAGAGGAAGGCAAGTACTTGGATGGGAGACCTTGGTCTCCTATGAACATAAGAACATAAGAAAGGCCCTGCTGGATTAGACCAAGGCCCATCAAGTCCAGCAGTCTGTTCACACAGGGGCCAACCAGGTGCCTCTAGGAAGCCACTGCAGCAGCATTGTCCTGCCTGTGTTCCACAACACCTGATCCTGGAGAGAATAGGTATGCATCATGACTAGTATCCAATTTTTACAAGTAGCCAAGGATAGCCCTCTCCTCCGTGAACATGTCCACTCCATAAGAACAAAAGAAAGGCCCCGCTGGATCAGACCAAGGCCCATCAAGTCCAGCAGTCTGTTCCCACAGTGGCCAACCAGGTGCCTCTAGGAAGCTCACAAACAAGACGACTGCAGCAGCACCGTCCTGCCTGTGTTCCACCACACCCAAAATAATAGGCATGCTCGTCTGATACTAGAGAGAATAGGTATGCAGCATGACTAGTATCCATTCTAAGAGGCAGGTGATGGCAAGACATCTCTTGCCTTGAAAATTCCCTGAGGGGAGACTTCAGGGGGTGGCCATGAGTTGGTTGCAACTTGATGGCACACTTTACTTTTACCTTAGAAGCAAGAGGCCTTTGCTCAGTCCCTTGGAGCTGGCCGCAGGCGGGAGGAGCTCATTGATTGTTCCAGAGTCCCGCATGAATGGCACCTGGCTTCCCACAGGTAGCGATGGTCAGTCACCCTCCCATAGTCCTGCACGTCAATCGTGATCAGGAAGATGATTTTTTCAACAGACTGTCTGTCTGTTTATGGCAGGCTGCTCCAGTCCAGTGCAAATGGGTTTTTCTGCACCCGCACGCTCATGCCATCCGATTAAGGTTGCCAGGTCCCTCTTCCCCACCAGTGGGAGGTTTTTGGGGTGGAGCCTGAGGAGGGAAGAGTTTGGGAAGGGGAGAGACTTCAGTGCCATAGAGTCCAATTGCCAAAGTGGCCATTTTCTCCAGGGGAACTGATCTCTATCGGCTGGAGATCAGTTGTAATAGCAGGAGATCTCCAGCTAGTACCTGGAGGTTGGAAACCCAATACCCGACAGAGTTCTACTTTCCCTGCCATCCTTGCTGAATCACCGCTCCACTTGACAACACAATTGTTTAAATAGACTTTCAAATCAGGCACCAGCCGTATTAAATCAATCATAGCCATTGTGGTGCGTTTATTAAAAAAAAGTACCGTTTAGTGCTCGTCCGAGTCCTTAGCAATGTCAGTGGCTGCCAATCTGTTTGGATTGGCAGGGTTTTTGCACATGCACAATTTTGGAAGAACCCAACATGAACCAATTCAGCAGAGGTACTCTTGAATCCAGAGGTGAGAAAATGAAGCATAGGAAAAGTCTGTTCCTTCCCCATTCCACAGTCCCACAATCTGCAATAGACAGATAGAATCACAGAGTTGGAAGGGATCTCCAGGGTCATCTAGTCAAACCCCCTGCGCAATGCAGGAAATTCACAGCTACCCCCCCACACCCCCAGTGACCCCTACTCTTTGCCCAGAAGATGCATGGTATGGAGAGAGCGGACAGGGAGAAGCTTTCCTCCCTCTCTCATAACACCGAAACACGGAGTCATCTGCCAAAGGTGGAGGGTGAGAGATTCCAAACAGATAAAAGCAAGTACCGCATTTCTTCATACAACACACAGTTAAATGGTGACACTCCCTGCCCCAGGAGGTGGTGATGGCTGCCAATTTGGAAGGCTTGAAGAAGGGAGTGGACATGTTCATGGAGGAGAGGGCTATCTGTGGCTACATGTAAAAATGAATACTAGTCATGATGCATACCTATTCAGTATCAGAGGAGCATGCCTATTATATTGGGTGCTGTGGAAGACAGGCTGGATGGTGCTGTTGCAGTCGTCTTGCTTGTGGGCTTCCTAGAGCAGTGATGGCGAACCTTTTAGAGACCGAGTGCCCAAACTGCAAACCAAAACCCACTTATTCATCGTAAAGTGCCAGCACGGCAATTTAACCTGAATACTGAGGTTTTAGTTTAGAAAAAACAACTCATACGTTAACATCTTATGCTCACAAGCATAAAATGATCCAAACAAAGTGAGGAAACAATCCCAAGTGCTTTCATTGATTTAAAATTATTTGTCAGAGAATTCCACACTTTAAGGATTTCATTTTCAGAACAAACTGTACTATCCTTTGTCATCCATAAAATTAAATCATGGCAATGACTGAAAAACACCATTTTCCCCATCTGCATTCTCAAAACTCTGCAGGGGGGCTTATTGTTGAGTTGTGCATCTGAGTGGCAAGTCCAAGGCAAAACCTCCCATTCACAAATGGACAACAACCCCCCAATGCAGTTTTGAGAATCTGGATGGGGTAAATGTGCATCTCAGTGGCAAGTCCAAGGCAAAACCGCTCTTTCACAAATAGACAACAAAAAAACCCCCCACCCCCCCATGCAGTTTTGAGACTCTGGATGGGGTAAATGTGCATCTCTCAGTGGCAAGTCCAAGGCAAAACCTCTCTTTCACAAATAGACAACACCCCCCCCCCATGCAGTTTTGAGACTCTGGATGGGGTAAATGTGCATCTCTCAGTGGCAAGCAAAAGAGCCGCCTGCCGCAAGCCTCCCGCAAGCCTCCCGCCGCCCCGCTCTGCCTCAGCAGCAGCGCCGCTGCCCCACCCAGGCGCCGCGGCCGCTCATGCTCGGCCCCAAGGGCTGCCCTGCCGGCCGCACCGCTACGCCCACCCACCGAGTCGCCCCGCCCCTCGACAAAGTTGGCTGCGGTGAGGCGGAAACGTGCGCCGAGGCCGCGAGGAGGGGCGGAGGAGGGGGACGGGCAGCCAAGGGGGCGGAGGAGGGGGCGGGGGCGACTCGGCGGGCGTAGCGGTGCGGCCGGCAGGGCAGCCCTCGGGGCCGAGCATGAGCGGCCGGTGGCGGATCTGGAGCGGCGCCTGGGTGGGGCGGCGGCGCTGCTGCTGCTGCTAAGGCGGAGTGGGGCTGCGGGAGGCAGATGACGTCGAGGCCGCAAAGAGGGGGCGGGGGACGGGCGGGGGACGGGCTGGGGGGCCCGGCGGCTCCACGCGTGCCCATAGAAAGGGCTCGGCGTGCCGCTTGTGGCACGCGTGCCATAGGTTCGCCAACACGGTCCTAGAGGCACCTGGTTGGCCACTGTGAGGACAGACTGCTGGATTTGATGGGCCTGGGTCTGATCCAGCAGGGCCTTTCTTATGTTCTTAACACAGGCAGGATGGTGCTGCTGCAGTCGTCTAGTTTGTGGGCTTCCTAGAGGCACCTGGTTGGCCACTGTGTGAACAGACCTACTGGACTTGATGGGCCTTGGTCTGATCCAGCATGGCTTTCCTTATGTCCTTAAGATGGCAAAAAATCCTTCAGGATCCATGGTCAAACTGGCCTGGAACAAAATCAAAGGGGGGGTGAGGGAGGGAGGGAGAGGGAGAAAGTAAGTTTGGGAACTCTATACAGAGATCTCTCAGCATTGTGTTTCGCCCTTAGATGCTTGATGTTTATGGTTTAAGGGAGGGAATGGAGGAAAAAAGGCAGTTTCAAATCTCTAAACTGCTAGTCTCGACTCTTTCCTGTCTTTAAAGACTGGTTCAGTGTTTCCTTGGCACGTGGCATTTGGGCATTTTCTGCACTACAGTGAAGCCTCTGCAACCAGGTCTGAGAGGAAAGCCAGAACATCTTTCCTGCAGAATAAGGCTGAGGTCGGGGTGACCGCTTGGCAAACGGGGGCTGGTAACAAACTGATGCTGCCAAAAGGCTAACTGCTTGGCATGACAGCTTGGCACACGGCTGCAGAGCCCGAGAGCTGTTGCCAGTGCCGTGCGTCACCGTTACTCAGACTACGGCCTGCTGCTGATAACAAGCCGATCTTGGTGAAAATCTGGCTGGTGGGCATGACAGGAGTGGGAGGGACTCCATTATAATCGAAGAACACTTTCATTGGGAAGCAGGGGGACTCTGAGGTTGAATGTGCATTCGTGCTGGACACCAGCTCTCCCAGGAGAGAGGGGCCGTGGCTCAGTGGTCCAGCATCTGCTTTGCGTGCAGAAGGTCCTGGGTTCGATCCCCGGCATCTCCAGTTGAAAGGATCAGTTCGTAGGTGAAGTGAAGGACCTCAGCCTGAGACCCTGGAGACCCGCTGCCAGTCCGAGTAGACAATACTGATCTTGATGGACCAGTGGTCTGATTCAGTATAAGGCAGCTTCATGGAGAGAAGAAGAGTTGGTTTTTACATACTGGCTTTCTCTACCACTTAAGGAAGAATCAAACCGGCTGACAATCACCATCCCCTCCTCACAACAGACACCTTGTGAGGTAGGTGAGGTTGAGAGAGCTCTAAGAGAGCTGTGACTAGCCCCCAAGGTCACCCAGCTGGCTTCATGTGGAGGAGTGGGGAATCAAACCCGGTTCACCAGATTAGAGTCTGCTGCTCATGTGGAGGAGTGGGGAATCAAACCCTGTTCTCCAGATCAGAGTCCATCGCTCCAAACCACCGCTCTGAACCACTACACCACGCTGGCTCAGGGGCTGCTGCTCAGTGTTAGAGCAACTGCTTAGAATGTATTCAGTCCCAGGTTCAATCCCCAGCATCTTCATGGAATCATAGAGTTGGAAGGGACCACCAGGGTCATCTAGTCCAACCCCCTGCACAATGCAGGAAATTCACAATTACCTCCCCCCCACACATCCAGTGCCCAGAAGATGGCCAAGATGCCCTCCCTCTCATGAACTGCCTAAGTTCAGATAAAAGTGTCAAGCAGGAGGTGATGTGGAAGACTCTTGCGTGAGACCCTGGAGAGCTGCTGCCGGTCTGAATAGACAATACTGATGGACCGAGGGTATGATTCACTATAAGGCAGCTGTACGTGGGAGAGCAGCCGTGAGTCAGTGTTAGAGCACCCGTGTGGCAGGCAGAAGGTCCCAGGTTCAACCCCCATTATCTCCAGTTAAAGCAGTGGTTCCCAACCTTTTTTTGACCAGGGACCACTAGGACTTTTTTGTTCGGTGCAGGGACCCCAAGGTTCAAAATAAAAATTCCGCGAATTTGAAAATAAACTTTAATCATAACTGTTAGTTAAACATTAAACTTAGAATAATATTTGAATATATATATATATTTATAATAGAGAACTTTCAATTGAAAATATTAATTTATTATGGGTTTATAACTTTGTTTCGCGGACCTTAATTTAGTTCTCGCGGACCCCTGGGGGTCCACGGACCCCTGGTTGGGAACCAGTGAGTTAAAGGGACCAGACAGTAGGTGATGTGAACGCCATCTGCCTGAGACCCTGGAGAGCCACAACCAATCCAAGATTTTGAGGGGCTATTGGACAAATTCAGTGTAAGGCGGCTCCAGAGTCAGAAAACACCCCCCCCATTGCAAACTGGGACGAGCAAATTCTAAGCAGCCCGCCTGAAGTGGAATCTATGCACACACACTCACATAGTCACATTCCTAGGTGTGTCTTTTGAGCTGTTATTTCTCAGCAGCAAAGGATATCACTCTTCACAGGCTCAGAAGCTCTCTAACCATTTTCAGTTAGCTCTGTAACCGTTTCAATGGCATTTGCCTGGTGTTGACATTTACCTGCTATTGCCATTGGGTGTCTGAATTCACTCTTCTCTACGTATGGATAGATGGACTCGCTTTCAAGCTGTATCTGATGAAGTGAGCTATGGCTCACGAAAGCTCGTATCCCTGCCAGAAATTTTGTTAGTCTTTAAGGTATTACTGGACTCTGGCTCTTCTCTACTGCTACAGATATTTCAATTAGGTCCAGTATTTCTGGGCACGGCAAGGACATCAGAAAAGCCCTGCTGGATCAGACCAAGGCCCATCAGGTCCAGCAGTCTGTTCACACAGTGGCCAACCAGGGGCCTCTAGGAAGCCCACAAACAAGACGACTGCAGCAGCACCATCCTGCCTGTGCTCCACAGCACCTAATATATTCGGCATGCTCCTCTGATCCTGGAGAGAATAGGGATGCATCATGACTAGTATTTATTTTGACTAGTAGCCATGGATGGCCTTCTCCTCCATGAACACGTCCACTCCCCTCTTAAAGCCTTCCAAGTCGGTAGCCATCGCCACATCTTGGGGCAGGGAGTTCCACAAGTTCTGTTTAAAAGGGTTTCCTGTTGCAAACGGATTGAAAACCCTAACCACAAGTTGGTCTCCTCTTCTCAAGATGGTGGCATACCTGTCCCTGCTGGCAATTATCTTTTTAATTGTCATCGTACCTGGCATTTTGCAGAATAACATTTTTTTAAAGGTGATTCGGTACTTGCCCTTGAAGTTTAGAATTTATACTTGGGCCTCAACAGGAGGGAGAGCCATGAGTGGAATGGGATGGATGTGAGCAGATGTTGTTACATGACGATAGACCTTATTACCCTTGGAGATTTTGTGGCTGGCTGCAACTTAACTTCAGAAACCAAAATGATCAAGGGGCTAGAGCAACTGCCTTATGAGGAGCGGTTAAAACGCTTAGGGCTGTTTAGCTTGGAAAGAAGGCTGCTAAGGGAAGACATGATAGAGGTCTATAAAATTATGCATGGTATGGAGAGAGCGGACAGGGAGAAGCTTTTCTCCCTCTCTCATAATACTAGAACGTGGGGTCATCTGCTGAAGCTGGAGGGTGAGAAATCAAAACTGATAAAAGGAAGAATTTCTTCCCACAACGCATAGTTAAATTGTGGAACTCCCTGCCCCAGGATGTGGTGATGGCTGCCAGCTTGGAAGGATTTAAGAGGGGAGTGGACATGTTCATGGAGGAGAGGGCTATCCATGGCTACTAGTCAAAATGGATACTAGTCATGATACATCCCTATTATCTCCAGGATCAGAGTACCATGCCTATGATATTAGGTGCTGGCAGGATACACAGGCAGGATAATGCTGCTGCAGTTGTCTTGTTTGTGGGCTTCCTGGAGGCACCTGGTTGATGGACCATGGTCTGATCCAGCAGGGCTTTTCTTATGTTCCTTTAGGCTTGCCAGTGCTGTGGGAAAGATACATTGCGCAGTCTCAAAGCTAGCCTTCTCTCTCTTATTCCAAGGGTGAGCCCCAAGAGGACAACTTGAGATAGGCTGTAGATGTTGCTTGAGCAGCCACCCTGCTGCACCAAGGACTTGTCTCCTAAAAAATAAAAGAAGAGTTGGTTTTTATATATGCCAACTTCCTCTACCTTTAAGGAGTCTAAAACCGGCTTACAATCACCTCCCCAGAAAGAAAGAAAGAAAGGCTGCCAAATTGGAAGGCTTGAAGAGGAGAGTGGACATGTTCATGGAGGAGAGGGTTATTCATGGCTACTAGTCAAAATGGATACTAGTCATGATGCATACCTGTTCTCTCTAGTATCAGAGGAGCATGCCTATTATCTTGGGTGCTGTGGAGTACAGGCAGGATGGTGCTGCTGCAGTCGTCTTGCTTGTGGGCTTCCTAGAGGCCCCTGGTTGGCCACTGTGTGAACAGACTGCTGGACTTGATGGGCCTGGGTCTGATCCAGCAGGGCTTTTCTGATGTCCTTATGTTCTTCTGTTCTTAGTCACACAGCGATGACGTGGAGGGAGCTGCTGCCAACACAACGTTTTGAAAAAAAATCTTCACTGCCAATTAGATCTTCAGCGGCCAAACAGAAGTCATGCTGGTCAAAAGCCCCATTTGGCCCTACCCGCTTTCCGAAAACCCTTGGCCGGCCCTAGGAAAGGTGTCAGCAGGTGCCAGGTTGGGGAGCCCTGGACTGGGGAAAGCGGTTCCACTCGAATCTGCCAGTCGCATTAAGGACCTGTGGCTTGTTCAGGGACCGTGCGCTCTCCTCCCTCCTCCACAGACTGAACCAGGCAGCAGATCAGGGTCCTCCCCTGAACTATAACCCAACTCCCCCAGGGAGCAAATATCTGTCTCTCAGAGCAAAAACAAACCCATTAGCGTTTGTCTTTGTGCTGCTAATGAAGCTAATTAAACGGCACACAAAGCAACCTGCGGGAACAGAAGGTGACTTCGCCAGGTGCACTTCTTCCTTGTCTCTTTGATCCCCAAACAGATTTCTGGCCAGGAGGCGAACGGAGCCGTGAAGGGTGAAGCCCTGACCTAGAGGTGCCCACCAGTTGGGGCTCAGGCCCCAGCCTCCAAACCCCCAACTTCGCCTCTGCTAAAACAGCCTCAATATTCTGCAGGACTTCCTGGAGTTGCTACTTCAGGAACCAGAACCAACGGGTTGAAATTAAACCAAGAGAGTTTCCGTCTAGACATTAGGAAGAATTTCCCAACAGTTAGAGCGGTTCCTCAGTGGAACAGGCTTCCTCGGGAGGTGGTGAGCTCTCCTTCCCTGGAGGTTTTTAAGCAGAGGCTCGATGGCCATCTGTCAGCAATGCGGATTCTATGACCTTAGGCAGTTCATGAGAGGGAGGGCATCTTGGCTATCTCCTGGGCATGGAGTAGGGTTCACTGGGGGTGTGGGTGGGGGAGGTAGCTGTGAATTTCCTGCATTGTGCAGGGGGTTGGACTAGATGACCCTGGTGGTCTCTTCCAACTCTATGATTTTATTATTCTATTCTATTTTATGATTCTACCCAACAGGGCGTTTGGTCTGATCCAGAGTGACTCTTCTCATGTGGAACTCCGTACCCCAGGATGTGGTGATGGCTTCCAACTTGGAAGGCTTTAAGAGGGGAGAGGACATGTTCTTGGAGGATAGGGCTATCCATGGCTACTAGTCAAAATGAATACTAGTCATGATGCATATCTATTCTCTCCATGATCAGAGGAGCATGCCTGTTATATGAGGTGCTGTGGAACACAGGCAGGATAATGCTGCTGCAGTTGTCTTGCTTGTGGGCTTCCTGGAGGCACCTGGTTGGTCACTTTGTGAACAGATTGCTGGACTTGATGGGCCTGGGTCTGATCCAGCAGGGCTTTTCTTATGTTCATATGTTCTGTCCCCATAAATCTACTTCCTGGGGATCGCAAGGGGCTGGAGACAGGCATGGGAAAACAGTTGTGAATAGATGCTTAGGTCCACGTAGGGTTACCAGCTCTGGGTTGGGAAATACCTGGAGATTTGGAGGGGTGGAGTAGGGTTGCCAGGTCCCTCTTTGCCACCCGTGAAAGGTTTTTGGGGCGGAGCCTTAGGAGGGTGGGGTTTGAGGAGGGGACTTCAATGCCATAGAGTCCAGTTGCCGAAGTGGCTGTTTTCTCCAGGTGAGCTGATCTCTGAATCCTGGAGATCAGTTGTAATAGTCACCACCTGGAGGTTGGCAGCCCTGTCTCCAGGCCCCACCTGGAGGATAATAAAAATAACAGGCCTAGCATTGCTCAGAAGGCTTGGTTTTCTCTTGATTGCCTTTTGCTGGCAGGAGCCAAATAGAAAGGGCATGAATCAGAAAGGCATTTGCATCTATGGTGGTTTTATAGTCATTTTGACCTTCATCATTTCAATTCAAGATTTTTTTTGCTTTTAAGGAAAAGTTTCTGACTCTTGAAGTCAGGGTGAGTTAGACCATCAAATACATTCTCTCCACTGTGGGCATGCAGGTTTGGCGTGGTGTATGGATGCCAAACTCCATGTAAGGCCTGGAGATCTCCTGGAATTATGAGTGAAAGGAACAAGAGTCCAGTAGCATCTTAAAGACTAACGAAATTTCTGGCAGGGTAGGGGTTTTCATGAGCCACAGCTCACCTCTTGCTCTTTTCTGCTGCTGTTGACAGACTTAACACAGCTACCCATGGTGATCTGTCTCCAGACATCAGTTCCTCTGGAGAAAACGGCTGCTTTCGAAGGTGGACTCTGTGGCTTTATACCTAAGTGAAGTCCCTTCCCTTCAAAAACCCTCTCCCTAATGAAGAAGAAGAAGAGTTGGTTTTTATACCCCAATTTTCTCTACCTTTAGGAGTTTCAGACTGGCTTACGATCACCTTCCCTTCTTCTCCCCATAACAGACACCTTGTGAGGTAGGTGGGGCCGAGAGAGTTCAGAGAGAATGGTGACTAGCCTGAGGTCACCCAGCCGGCTTCATGTGTAGGAAACCAACCTGGTTCACCAGATTAGAGTCCGCCGCTCATGTGGAGGAGTGGGGAATCGAACTCGGTTCTCCAGATTAGAATCCACTGCTCTTTACCACTACACCATGCTGGCTCTGTCCCCCAGATCCCCGGGAATGTCCAAACCTGGGGTTGGCGATGCTAGTTGGGTGGGGCTGTATGAGAGTTTGGGTTGAGAGTCAATCCAAAGACCCTCGGTTGTTAAACGACACCCAAGATCTACACGGGCTTTGTGTGTGTTACGTGCTGTCAAGTCGCTTCCGACTCATGGCGACCCTATGAATCAATGTCCTCCAAAGTGTCCTATCTTTGACGGCCTTGCTCAGGTCTTGCAAATTGACTGCTGCGGCTTCCTTTATTGAGTCAATGCATCCCTTGTTGGGTCTTCCTCTTTTCCTGCTGCCTTCAACTTTTCCTAGCATGATTGCCTTTTCCAGTGACTCTTGTTGTCTCATGATGTGACCAAAATACGATAGCCTCAGTTTAGTCATTTTAGCTTCTAGGGTCAGTTGAGGCTTGATTTGATCTATAACCCACTGATTTGTTTTTTTTTGGCAGTCCATGGTATCCGTAGCACTCTCCTCCAACACCACATTTCAAAGGAATCTACTTTCTTCCTATCAGCCTTCTTCAATGTCCAGCTTTCTCACCCATATATAGTAACAGGGAATATGATGGCATGAATTAACTTGATCTTGGTGGCTTTGGGAATGCAGAAATGGCATACAAAAAACCATGCTATATCCACTTACACTAAACCGGAGCCTTCAGGAAGGAAGGAAGAATGCCCCGTATCACCTGAGAACCTGGCCAGGCCCGAATTTACCAGACCGGATGATGGGACCTCGATTCATCCAGAGAAGTGGGGCCCCCCTCTTTTCTCCTCTTCCCAAAGGTGGCTGTTAATAGGTTTTCCGCCTCCTTTGAGGCCGGGCGGCGGTCGCCTCTGAAGCGTGAAAGATGCAGGAACCCGACCTGCCAGTTAGCTGGATTTCCCATGATTTGAGACGTCCCCCGGAGGACAGGAGAACCCGAGTCTGCCCGAGCATGTGTTTCTCTGCAGGGCCTGGGCAGCGCAGCCATGGTGGGTGGTCTCACCCCCCCCCCACCTGCCTCCTCCTATTCCACTTCTTCCCTGATGCCGCTCAGTGACTGTGAGACAGCCGACCGGAGAAGGAGCCACGTCAAAAAGGAACAAAGCCGCCCGGGGATGAAAGAGAAGAGATGCTGAATGCGGCTTAGCGTCTGTAACCAAAGCGCCCAGGTGGGGCTTTAAGGAGGACAACTGGATCCTTTGGGCGGAGATGGAGGGACATCGTGTCCAGCAGCGTACCGGCTCTAATTCAAGGATCATAGAGTCATAGAGTTGGAAGGGGACCACCAGGGTCATCTAGTCCAACCCCCTGCACAATGTAGGAAATTCACAACTACCCCCCCCCACACCCCCAGTGACCAGAAGATGGCCAAGATGCCCTCCCTCTCATCATCTGCCTAAAGTCACAGAATCAGCATTGCTGACAGATGGCCATCTACCCTCTGCTTAAAAACCTCCTGGGAAGGAGAGCTCACCACCTCCCGAGGAAGCCTGTTCCACTGAGGAACCGCTCTGTTAGAAAATTCGTCCTAATGTCTAGAGTCTAGATGGAAACTCTTTTGATTTAATTTCAACCTGTTGTTTCTGGTCCGACCTTCTTGGGCCACAGAAAACAACTCGGCACCCTCCTCTATATGACAGCCCCTCAAGTACTTGAAGATGGTTATCGTATCTTGTATTTCTTCTTCCAAATGTCCATTAATCCACTGCTGTGTGGGGTTGCCAACCTCCAGCTGGCACCTGGAGATCTCTTGCTATTACAGTTAATCTCCGGACTACCAAGATCAGTTTCCCTGGAGAAAATAGCTGCTTTGGAGGGTGGGCTCAATGGTGTTATAAACTGTTGAATTCCCGCCCCTCCCAAACCCCGCCCTCCCCAGGCTCCACCATAGAGTTGCCAACTTCCAGGTAGGAACAATGCTGATTCTATGACCTTAGGCAGTTCATGAGAGGGAGGGCATCTTGGCCATCTTCTGGGCATGGAGTAGGGTGTGCGTGGGGGAGGTAGTTGTGAATTTCCTGCATTGTGCAGGGGGTTGGACTAGATGACCCTGGTGGTCCCTTCCAACTCTATGATTCTATGATCTCCTGCTCCTTTGGAAGTTGGCTGCTTTGGAAGTCGGACTCTATGGCATTATACCCCATTAAAGTCTTTCCCCTCCCCAAACCCTGCCCTCCTCAGGCTCCACCCAGGTCTTTTCCAGCCCAGAACTGGCAACCCTACTTGGAGATCTCCTGGAATTACAGCTTACCTCCAGTCTGCAGAGATCAGTTCCTCTGCTTTGGAGGGTGGACTGTATGGCATTATAGCCCTCGGAGGTCCCTCCCCAAACCCTGCCCTCCCCAGTCTCCACCCCAAATCTCCAGGAATTCTCCCAACCTAGAGTTGGCAACCCTAGCTGTGTTCTCAGATGTACACATTCCATGTTCATTTAACGCTGTTGTTTCTTCTCTTTCTGGAGTTGTCCAGGAGTCAGATTTGGCTCATAAGCCTCAGTTTGGCCACCTCTGGTTTGTAGCCAGACTGCCCTCCCAAAGCCCTAGGAAGACAGGGATTTGCTCCAGTCTGTTCTTCTTTCCCTTCCCCATCTTTAATTTGCATGCCTGACCTTTCTCGGAAAGGGGCAGTGAGCGGGTGGATATTTGCACAAGACCAGCTCGTCTGAGTGATATTTCGGAGAACGCCTGGCGTTTTCTCAGGGAGTCCCAGAGCTTCGGCTGAGCTGTCTATCACCCGCCTCACCTGCCTTCTTTCTCTGCGGAGTTTAATTAAGGGGAGGGGCCATGGCTCAGTGGTAGAGCATCTGCTTGGTTGCAGAAGGTCCCAGGTTCAGTTCCCGGCATCTCCAATTAAAGGGACTAGGCAAGTAGGTGATGTGAAAGACCTCTACCTGAGACCCTGGGCCGTGGCTCAGTGGTAGAGCATCTGCTTGGCGTGCAGAAGGTCCCAGGTTCAATCCCCAATATCTCTAGTTAAAGGGGCTAGGCAAGTAGGTGATGTGGAAGACCTCTGCCTGAGACCCTGGAGAGCCGCTGCCGGTCTGAGTAAACAGTACTGACTTTGATGGACCAAGGCCCTGATCCAGTATAAGGCAGCTTCATGTATTCATGTGATCAATTCCTACAAGTGGCAGTGGGGCTCCTAAGGCTGGCAAAGCAGCATTTCAAGGGGCGGGGACTTGATTCGAGCTTGAAGACCGCTGGTGCATAGATTCCCAACTGGAAAGTGTGGGTCCAGCCAGCAATGAACCTCAGGGAAAGCCCCCATGCATAAATGACCTAACACTGAGCCTCTCCGACCCACATGACTGTTTGATGTGGCACCATAAGGAGGGCACTGCTACCAATCATGTCCAAACCAACCCTGCCCTGTGTCCAAAATCAGGGGTGTCCAAAATACCTTCACCCATCCCTGACCATCACAAGAGAGTTTTAATTAACTGGTTTTGACTGGCATGCTAGCAGTTGTCCCATAGTTGGACGGCCGTTCCTTGGCACAGCTTTTGAAAATAACCGTTCTTGGGAACGGGGCTCCCCCGGAAACATAGCCGTCTTTTACATTCTGTTAATTATCAAGAATATAGAAGCAGGCTGACATTCTGTTGCATCAAGGCTGGCCACGTTTCGGAAACAATGGGCTTATTTATCCCACATGTCAAAGAGGCGAGCTGAAATACGGCCCGTTCCTGACGGAACACGCGGCCGCGGGAGCCCAGATTGCTTCTTTGAGCCACGGCGCATCTGGAGATTTACTGCCCCCCCCTTTTCCCCGCATCACACTACCTCGGGCTCGGCTCTTCATCAGTCGCGTTTTTCCTCCCCCCTCCCTCCCGTTCACATCTTTATTTAATCTCCCCGCCTGGCGCATCTCTGGTCGGCGCATGATTTCAAAGCTGGGCTCCAGCTGTTGAGAGCGAATTTAATGCTTCTGCGGGGACGGCGGCCAAGAGCCGATCCATCTGCCTGTCCAAAGCAAGGCTCCTTGGCCGCTCTTCAAAACTCGTATGACCGACAATGGGCTGAGGAATCTTCTTGGCTGAGCGAGTTCCACAGTGCGCAGGACGTGCCAGCTGGGGCAGAGCATGCCGGACTGCATGTGAGGCTGCATGTTGAAATTCAGCAGCTTTCCTCGCTTCTTGTAGTGGTGTAGTGGCTAACAGCGGTGGTTTGGAGCAGTGGACTCTTATCTTGAGAACCAGGTTGAATTCCCCACTCCTCCCCATGAGTGGGGGACCGAGTTTGATTCCCCACTCCTCCACATGAAGCCTGCTGGGTGACCTTGGGCCGGTCACAGCTCTCTTAGAGCTCTCTCAGCCCCACCTACCTCACAGGGTGTCTGTTGTGGGGAGGGGAAGGGAAGGTGATTGAAAGCTGGTTTGATTCTTCCTTAAGTTGGCAAATAAAAACCAACTCTTCTTCTTCTTCTCCGTTGTCATTGTCTTCTTCCCACCCACACGCGACCACGCTGGCACTACACCCTGGAAAATTTGGTTGGTCTTTAAAGGTGCGAGCATAGTGCAGTGGTTAAGAGCGGTGGTTAGGAGCGGTGGACTCTAATCTGGAGAACCGGGTTTGATTCCCCACCCCTCCACATGAGCAGCGGACCCTAATCTGGTGAACCGGGTTGGTTTCCCCACTCCTCCACATGAAGCCAGCTGGGTGACCCTGGCCAAGTCACAGCTCTCTTAGAGCTCTCTCAGCCCCACCTACCTCACAAGGTGTCTGTTGTGGGGAGGGGAAGGGGAGGAGATCGTAAGCTAGTTTGATTCTCCCTTAAGTGGTGGAGAAAGTCAGTATATAAAAACCAACCCTTCTGCTGCTGCTGCTTCTTGTGCTACTTCTTCGGTCTCTGTGAAGGAGGCCTGTTTGTTGGGCCTGAAAGACTTGGCGGCTCCTAATTGAAAAGTATCCTTTGCTTGGGTTCGTTGGGGCTCCACTGGGGACGGCAGATTTCCCGACTCATTGCCTGCTGATGCCTAAGGAAATGGGAGAGGCAAAGGAGCATGTGCAGCCATTGCACCTGTGCGCTGATGTCACTTATGGTAAAAAACGGGAAGTGACATGGTGGGTGCTCTAGCACTGGAGTCCCCGGCGTGGGACCCATGAGCACCGTGCTGCCCGCTGACACCTTTCCTGGTGCTCACCAGGTGTTTTTAGTGGGCAGGGCCAGGTGGGGCTTTTGCCCAGAAACGCTTCTGATTGGCCATTGGACATCAGATGCTGTGCAGGTTTTTGAAAATGTTGCTAGGATCTGGAAATCCCCAGGTTCGAATCCCCACTCTGCCAGGGAAGCTTTCTGGGTGACTTTGAGGCCGCCGCACGCTCTCAGCCTAACCTACCTCCCAGGGTTGTCGTGAGAATAAAGTGGAGGAGAGGAATGCCAGCTCCAGGTTGGGAAATACCAGGAGATTTGGGGGTGGAGCCTGGGGAGGGAGGGGTTTGGGGAGGGACCTCAGCGGGGTATAATGCCATAGAGTCCACCTTCCAAAGCGGTCGTTTTCTCCAGCTGAAATTATCTCTGTCACCCGGAGAACAGTTGTAATAGCAGAAGATCTCATAAGAACATGAGGAAGGCCCTGCTGGATCAGACCAAGGCCCATCAAGTCCAGCAGCCTGTTCACACAGGGGCCAACCAGGGGCCTCTAGGAAGCCCCCAAACAAGGCAGCTGCAGCAGCACCATCCTGCCCGTGTTCCACAGCACCTGATATAATATCTGATTTTATCTGATCCTGGAGATAATAGGTGTGTATCATGACTAGTATTCATTTTGACTAGTAGCCATGGATAGCCCTCTCCTCCAGGATCATGCCCACTCCCCTCTTAAAGCCTTCCAAGTTGGCAGCCATCACCACCTCCTGGGGCACAATTTAACCACACATTGTGTGAAGAAATACTACCTTTTATAAGTTTTGAATCTCTCACCCTCCAGCTTCAGCAGACGACCCCACGCTCTCGTATCTCCAGCCACCACCTGGAGGTTGGCAAACCTAATGAGTAGTCATACAATTGTAGTGAGACCCAGAGTTGGGCTTTGTCCTGCCGACAATCATAGGTTGACTCCCCTTGGGTCATCCGGTGTCAGCGAGTCCCTTCCCCGTCATGCCAAGATGCACCCTGCACCGCGTCAACGTCCCGCTCTCTTGTCTTTGCGCTCATTCATATTCAGTGTTTCTTCCCGGGGAGCTCGTGTGCTTGAGGCATGTCACGTTGAGAAGATCTTGATTCTGTAGCTTGGGGGGTGGGGGTCAACGTATAACCCCCCTTCCTCTAACCTGTCTCCCGGAGGTGTTTGCGTGCGAAAAATGCCGTCTTTTGCAGCGACACCCCCTGGTCCTGTCCGCAGATCCGTGCGTTTCAGCTGGACGCGCCTTTTGACAGATCGGCAGCGAGGTCGCTGGTGCTTTTGGCCGGGAGACGAGCCAGCCGAGGACCGTGTCGCACAGCTATGACAATAGTCTGCACGCTGACCCTGCTGTTCCTGACCTGGGATCCCCAGCCAGGTTTACTGTTTCCTTCCCGGCCTGCTCAATCCCAGTCTGGATGGAAAAAACACACACAGCGCTGTCAAGTTTTTGGGAGAGGGGAGTATAGTGAGAGGAGTATACCAGGAGTATGGTGTAGTGGTTTGGAGTGGTGGATTCTGATCTGGAGAACCGGGTTTGATTCCCCACTCATCCACATGATCGGTGGACTCTAATCTGGTGAACTGGAATTGTTTCCCCAGTCCTACACATGAAGCCAGCTGGGTGACCTTGGGCTAGTCCCACACTCTCTACCCCACCTACCTCACAAGGTGTCTGTTGTGGGGAGAGGAAGGGAAGGTGATTGTAAGCCACTTGAGTCTCCCTTAAGTGGTAGAGAAAGTTGGCATATAAAAAACAACTCTTCTTCTTCTTCTTCTTCTTCTCCTCCTCCTCCTCCTTCTCCTCCTCCTCTTCCTCCTCCTCTTCTTCTTCCTGTCTCTGTATGCCCCCCCCTTTCCCATCATCAAGCATTGGTTGGTATTACATGCTAGAGTACTCATTTGTCACAGACTGTGGTTGCCTAACCAACAGGCCAGAATGAATGTTCACTGTAGTTAACTGAATACCCAACATGAATCACTTTGCTGGTTTATATTTTGTGGTGCAAAATAGATCCGTCCTTTGAGTAATGTGTTGGGATGAAACCATTAAAGCTGCTTCGACAAATAGGCACACACACTTTCATCTGATTGATAAACCCAAGAATGGAGTTAAATTTATGTACTTGACCTTTGTCATTTTTAATTGCGTTACTTTTTTGAGAAGGCAAAAGCCATAATAAGAGCATAAGGAAAGCCCTGCTGGATCAGCCTGATCTTGTCAGAACTTGTAAGCTAAGCAGGGTCAGCCCTAGTTAGTATTTGGATGGGAGACCCCCAAGGAAGTCCAGGGCTGCTACACAGAGGAAGAAGAGTTGGTTTTTATACCCCACTTTTCTTTACCTTTAAGGAGTCTCCAAATGGCTTATAATCACCTTCTCTTCCTCTCCGCACAACAGGCACCTTGTGAGGCAGGTGGGGCTGAGAGAGTTCAGAGAGAACTGTGACTGGCCCAAGGTTGCCCAGCAGGCTGCACATGGAGGAGTGAGGAATCGAACCCAGTTCTCCAGATTAGAATCCACCACTCTTAACCTCTATGCCACACTTGATGGCAACGGCAAGCAACTTCTGCTCATCTCTTGCCTGCTGGACTTGATGGACCTTGGTCTGATCCAGCATGGCCTTTCTAATGTTCTTACGTTCTTATGAATTCTGGTCCCATCCCGACCTATTTGTCAGGGGTGGTTTTGGGCTCTCAGGCGCCACAAAGGGGAAGAAGCTACCTTAATGAAGCATCAAGCATGCCTCCAGAATCTTTAACTGATTCATGTGTGTGTGAGTTCCCCCTGGGCCCAGCTTAGAAGATGTAAATCTCTGTGCTCGGCTTCGTTCCCCATTTTAACAAGAAACAAGCCCTTCGTAATAACTCGCAGAGTTTAAATTGCGAGGGACCCTTTCGCCGTTAACCTGAAGGAAATGTGACAATAAATTAAACATATTAACCAAGCTGCACTACAAGCTCGAAATGTGTTAAGTAAATGGTACGGTTATTCAGAATCCACTTGGCGTGTCCTGATCCGTCACCGGCAAAGCGTGCGTGGGCAGGAGAGAGAAATGAATTTAGCCAGGTGATGGAGTCGCAAAGATTCCCAAGGTTGTTACCCCAAGCAGGCAGTCTTCACTTAAATGGGGGGAATTAGCTGGAGGCAGAGATCGAGAGCGGGTAACTGGAATCTGTAACCTATGTATACCAGGATTGTCCAGGTGAGAACCCTTAAATGAGCAGGTGTTTGTATAATTGAATGGCTTTTCATTAAAGAATAAAAATAGTAAAAAAGAAATATATTTCAACCAATGAACACATACATTCACAAGGCATACAAGAGCTAACGAAGAGAGAAGGGAGGGAGTTGGATAGGGTTTCAGGGATGGGAGATAGTTACCAGCCTTGAAGAGCAGTCCAGGGAGAGCAGCACTGAAGAGGGGAATGGCCAGCGTTTCCCGGAGCAAAAGGGTGCATTCTGCAAACTGGAATAATAGCTGGAACGGAGATATTTGTCACTGCTTTGCATGTCTCGGCATCTAGGGGAGCTGAGAATCCTGGGTGTTGTAGTGTCCCACACTGGCGCAATGGGGAGGGGCTGTAGTTCAGTGGTCGAGCATCTGGCTTGGCATGCAGATGGTCCCAGGTTCCATTTCTGGCACCGCCAGTTAACAGGCTCAGCCATCAGAGGATGGCAAAGAGAGGTGAATCAGGGCAGGGCCATGGCTCAGTGCTAGAGCATCTATTTGGCATGCAGAAGGTCCCAGGTTCAAGGCCAGTCTATAGTTGAAAGGATCGACCACAATAGACATCACTGATCTTGATAGGCCAATGGTCTGACTCAGGATGCGGCATGATCCCGATGGGTAGCCATGTTAGCCTGTCCATAGCAGTAGAAAAGAGCAAGAGTCCAGTAGCACCTTGAAGAGTAACAAAATTTCCGGCAGGGTACGAGCTTTCGTGAGCCACAGCTCACAGCTCGAATGTGAGGCCATCCATCCTTAGGTAGGGACGAGTGAATTCAGACACCTAATGGCATGTAAATATCAATAGCAGGTAAATGACATTAGCAGGCATGACTGGATGCAGCAATTTCACGTGTGGGTCCCAATGAAGTTTTAATCTCCCCTCCTCCTTTTGATCTTCACAACAACCCTGTGATGCAGGTTAGCTTGAGAGAAAGTGACCTAAGGTCACCCAGCCGCCTTCCATGGCAAAGTGGAGATTCGAACCTGGTCCTCTTGTCAACCACACTGGCTCTTGTCAATCTACTTGGTCCTCTTACGCCGGTGGAAGTCTCCCCCCCCCCTCCAGTCACCTGTCTTAATACTGAAGGCTTTCAGTTCCACGGGATAGCGAAATTGTTGTCTTTGCTCATTCACAAGTTACAGTAAGAAAGCCCCGGTCAAGGATACAAGATGTCATTTGGACCCAATTATTTTTGAGCTTCCTTCCAGTGGGCCAAGGGCAGGAATTTTTCTGCAGCACCTTTCTGACCAGCTTTTTCCATTTTCTCCTTGTGACGTGTGCGCCATGCCCTTCCGCATTGATTTTGCTGTTGTTTTACTCGTAGATGTTTCCTCCTTTAAAAAAAAAACCCCGCTCGTTCTGCAAGGATGTTTGTGAGGAATTGCAGAGGTGGGAATTTCAAGGGCGGCTGGAAGTTAACTGTCTTACGAGCTGGGCTACGCAGCGGGGTCACGGCATGCGAGGAGCTAAAATCTTTCCTTTCCCCCGGCTACTCTCCAAAACGCTTCTCGGCAGGTAGGAAGGCTTGATGTTCGTGTGTGGGAACAGGTGTATCGCGGGGTTTGCAGGCAGGGGAGCTTGATTTGAGTCACCGCGACGTCAATCAAATTTCCTGTTTGGGGAATTCACCGACTTCCTGATCAAGTATACGAATGAAGGCTAGG
Source organism: Euleptes europaea (assembly GCF_029931775.1). Classification (NCBI taxonomy): domain Eukaryota; kingdom Metazoa; phylum Chordata; class Lepidosauria; order Squamata; family Sphaerodactylidae; genus Euleptes; species Euleptes europaea. The sequence continues at coordinate 118,687,247 of NC_079314.1, read as the reverse complement.
GATGTGCTTTGGGGAAAAAAAACATTTTAATTTCATATGGGAATGTCGGGAAAAACGTGATTATCACTTTCGCTAATTATCGGGAGCGTCGTTATCAGGAGTATTGTTATCATACCGGGAAGTCGTGTTGGGGGAAACGTCCCCTTTAATAGCAGATGGCAGGCCGTGATTTCCTATAATAATAATCGTTCCCTTTCCAAAATTACAAAATGAGATCAAAATGATAATTTCTGAAGTGTTTTCATTGTCCTCTCCAGAGGCAGCGTGAGTGGGGAGGGGGAGAGAGAGGAAGCATGCCCTAGTGGGAGCCAGCATGGTGTAGTGGTTAAGAGCGGTGGTTTGGAGCGGCGGACTCTAATCTGCAGAACCGGGTTTGATTCCCCACTCCTCCACATGAGTGGCGGACGCTGATCTGGTGAACTGGGTTGGTTTCCCCACTCCTCCACATGAAGCCAACTGGGTGACCTTGGGCTAGTCACACTCTCTCAGCCCCACCTACCTCACAGGGTGTTTGTTGCTTGGAGGGGAAGGCAATTTGATTCTTCCTTAAGTGGTAGAGAAAGTCAGCATATAAAAACCAACTCTTCTTCTTTGGTGCATCATCCCTGTAAGAACAATTTAAAGGGCCATTATTACCTCCCTAGGTACCTGATTCCACTGTCAAACAACTGTTACTGTGAATTTCCCCCCCTAAAATCCAGCCGGCACCTTTCCTCACGCAATTTAAACCCATTATTGTGAGTCTTATCCTATGCTGCCAACAGGAACAGCTCCTTGCCCTGCTCTAAGTGGCAGCCCTTTAGATACTTCAAGAGAGCAATCGTGTCCCCCCTCAACCTCCTCTTCTCCAGACTGAACATTTCCAACTCCCTCAGCCTTTCCTTGTAGGGTATTACAATCCAGCATGGAGTGTGTGAGTTTAAACCTATTGAAAGCAATGAGTCTAAGCAGGCTTGTGGTCCCGATTCTTGCATTTTCCAGAATTAAATTAATTACTGGCCAATTGTGATTCTTTATTTCCCCACCATAAATGCTCATAAACCAATGTGTTGTCTTGCTTAGAGTGTTGTATGTTAGCTGGGGAGACCTGGGTTCAAATCCTACTCAGCTGTAAAGCTTACTTGGTGACCGTGGGACAGTTACTCCCTCTGTCGTCCCAAACTACCCTACAGGGATGTTGTGAGGCCAGAACAGAAGAAGGGAGATTGATGTATGCTACCGTCAGCATCTTGGCAAATGAGTGGGATTAAAAAAAAAATCAGATCAATAGCCATAGTCCCAAATATTTATAGTCTGCCAAACCAGTCAGGTATTTGTGCATGTATATGTCTGAATCAATGTGTAATATATATGTATTTATGTAACACTCAGGATCCATATAGGGAGATGTTAGCTTTAAAGATGGAGACTACAGCAGGTCAGATGCAGAATTTATTCATTTAAACTATCTGATTTAAATTTATATATATGGATGTGTATGTGTATGAATATATATATATATATATATGTGTGTGTGTGTGTGTGTGTGTGTGTGTGTATATATATAAAATCCATTTTTCACACTCTGCTTTCAGAGGATATTATTCCCTTGCATTTTCAAGTTTGAAAAACAAAACAAAAGAATAGCTTAGCTTTGCATTCTTGGACATGAGACTTTTAGACTGAGGATTCATGCCAGATCTCCCATGACTGCTTTAGTTGCCTTGGAGGGAGAATATTGGAAACAGACGCTTTTCCTATCGCAATATATCTTGTTTGTGGCTTCCTAGAGGCACCTGCTTGGCCACTGTGTGAACAGACTGCTGGACTTGATGGGCCTGGGTCTGATCTAGCTGGGCCTTTCCTATGTTCTTAATATGGCAGTAGCGGGAGAATCTGCACTTACTAGAATTCTCCCCATCTGTCAATCCCATTGTCACATGACCAAGCTGACGAGGAAGCTTGGGTACATTTCTAAGCAGCTGGAATCAGCCTGCGCGGTGATGGAAGAGTCTTTTCTTCCCTCCTCTTTTCCGTGCCAACTTTGGAGCTGCGGAAGAAAACATAGCTGCTTTTTTCCCCATGGCCTTGGCAGTGTTATGGCTCTTTGGATAAGTGGATGTTTCAGTAAACATTGGCTTCGGTTGCACAAATACGGCGACCGTCTGAAGGACGGCGAAACGGGACCGGAGACCCAGCTGTTGAGACAGCGGGCTTCCGTAAGGAGAGCCCATCGAGAAAATGCCTCTCGCTCAACCGGAAGAGCAGCCGCTTGATTTCTGGGGACTTCAAAGAGATGAAAATGCACAATGAGCCCACCTTTTTAAAGCGGTGACATCATCTGCCAACCCGAAGAAGGGATCTTTGCTGTCGTATACTGCCCTGATCTATTTTGGGGGGTGATGAATACACACAGCAGAGCTGTTGGCCGGAGGTAACATTTACGGCCACCAACCTCCAGGTGGTGGCTGGAGACCTCCTGCTATTACAACTGATCTGCAGGTGACAGAGATCAGTTCTCCTGGAGAAAATGGCCGCTTTGGCAATTGGACTATGGCGTTGACCTCCTTCCCCTCTCCAAACCCCGCCTTCCTCAGGCTCCACCCCCAAAATCTACAGCTATTTCCCAACCCAGAGCTGGCAACCCTAGACATGCTGCATACCATCCAAGGGTAAGGGGGCCAGTCCCCTAGAACGGCGACAGGAGAAAAAAGAATGACCTTTGGTCTGACGGTATGACATCACTTAAGGAAAAAACCTGAAGCAGTGTCAGTCCTCCCTAGGAATGTCTAGAAACTTTGTGGTTTTATAGTCTACTGTCCAAAGCAGCCATTTTATCCAGGGGAACCGATCTCTGTAGATCAGTAGTAATTCTAGGAGATGGCCTCACCTTGGGCCTGGGTGACCTTGGGCTAGTCACAGTTCTCTCCCAACTCTCTCAGGCCCACCTACCTCACATGGTGTCTGCTGCAGGGAGAGGAAGGTGATTGTAAGCTGGCTTGAGAGTCCTTAAAAGGTAGAGAAAGTTGGCATATAAAAACCAACTCTTCTTCTTCTTCTTCGTCTTCTTCTCCATCTCTAAATGACCGTGAGTTGCCGATTGTTGTCTTCCATATGTGCTAGCATCAAGTCCTTCTGCAAAGAAGCCAAGATGGCGGGTTCTATGGGGGTTCATGACCCATCAGATGGGACCACCAGGGGCTGAAGACCAATAGCCTAGCTAGTGTGATCTTCTAGATGGCCTTCTCTTGTGGCTGGCCGTTTGGGCTCATTGGTTCTTCCTAGCTTTCAGCTTGCCGGGGAGGAGCCGTGGCTCAATGGTAGAGCATCTGCTTTGCATGCATAAGGCCACAAGTTCAATCCCTGGCATCTCCAGTGAAAAGGATTAGGCGACAATTAAGAAGAAGAAGCAGCGTTGGTTGTTACACCCCACTTTTCTCTACCTCTAAGGAGTCTCAAAGCAGCTTACAATCGCCTTCCCCTCCTCACAACAGACAACTTGCGAGGGAAGTGGAGTTGAGTGAGTTCAGGAAGAACTGTGACTAGCCCAAGGTCACCCAGCAGGCTTCCTGTGGAGGAGCAGGGAAACAAACCCGGCTCTCCAGATTAGAGTCCGCCGCTCTTAACCACTACACCACTCTAGCTCTTGAGACCCTGGAGAGCCGCCGCCAGTCTGAGTAGACAATACTGACTTTGATGGACCGACGATCTGATTCAGTAGAAGGCAGCTTCACATGTTCATGTGTTCTCTTGCACACAGAGATGCTGCACTCTAAATGCCAAGTCTGGATTTTGTATTCCTCAGATCTTCAATAGGAATCTATGCACATGGGCGACCTTAGGATGACTTTTTGTTTTTGAACCAGTGTTCCTTACGAGGTACGTGCCAAGCTCTCCGAGCCTGGTTTCCCTCCGAGAACATCGAGTGACGGAAGACGAAAGCCTTTGCCGGCAAATGGTTTTTGTTTGGTTTGGTTCTGAAGAGGGTATTTTCTCTGCCTGTCTGTTTCCTCTTTCTCGGAATCGGTTTGCTCTCTAATGTGCGTTGACACAGCAAATACACATGTTTGTGCAAACATCCCAGCCGAAGACGGCTTTGAAAGCCCCTTGCGGGAGGTGGGGAAATGTGCGCTGCAGATGCCGGGGGGGGGGGCAAACGCATCCCCGGCAGGGGACCGGGGACTGGTAAAGGGCGGTGAGTGATCGAGGCTAGGCCTGGCTGAGAACCTGCCGCAGAGAAGCCGGGAAGCTTCGGGATGCCATGGAGACAGACCAGGGAGGTGGTTCAATTGGGTGGGCAGAGGAGAGTGGACATTCGGTTGCAACCCGAGTCAGGGCCTGTTCCATTCGGAAACAGTTTGAATCATAGAGTTGGAAGGGACCACCAGGGTCATCTAGTCCAACCCCCTGCACAATGCAGGAAATTCACAGCTACCTCCCCCACACACACCCCTACTCCATGCCCAGAAGATGGCCAAGATGCCCTCCCTCTCATTATCTGCCTAAGGTCATAGGATCAGCATTGCTGACAGATGGCCATCTAGTCTCTGCTTGAAAACCTCCAAGGAAGGAGAGCTTACCACCTCCCGAGGAAGCCTGCTTCGCTGAGGAACTGCTCTGTTAGAAAATTCTTCCTAATGTGTAGACGGAAATTCTTTTGATTTAATTTCTCAAACCATAAGAACATAACACAAGAACACAAGAAAGGCCCTACTGGATCAGACCAAGGCCCATCAAGTCCATCAGTCTGTTCACACAGTGGCCAACCAGGTGCCTCTAGGAAGCCACAACAAGATGACTGCAGCAGCACCATCCTGCCTGTGTGCCACAGCACCTACCGTAATATAGTAGGCATGCTCCTCTGATATTAGAGAGAATAGGTATGCAGCATGACTAGTATCCATTTTAACCAATATCCATGAATACCCCTTTCCTCCATGAATATGTCCACTCCCCTCTTAAAGCCTTCCAAGTTGGCAGCCATCACCACATCCTGGGGCAGGGAGTTCCACAATTTAACTATGCGTTGTGTGAAAAAAATACTTCCTTTTATCCATTTTGAATCTGTCAGTTTACAACCAGTTTACAATCACCTTCCCTTGCCCTCCCCACAACAGATTTATTTATTTCCTTTATTTATTGCATTTCTATCCCGCCCTTCCCGGCAAGCGGGCGCAGAGCAGATCACAACAAACATCATAAAACGTTGGTTAAACCAACGTTTACTCTCGGAAGCTAAGCAGGGTGGGTACTTGGAAGAGAGACCCCCAAGGAAGGCTCTGCAGAGGAAAGCAATGGCACACCACCTCTGCCTCTCACTTGCCTTGAAAGCCCTTGATAGGGCAGCCAAAACTTGGCTGTGACTTCATGGCCCTTTATATACAAACAAGGCGCTGCTGGACTCGGATCTAGCTGCTTCCATGCAGAACCTCCACATTCTCGTTCTTTCCTTTTCTCCCCCTGGCCATTTGCCTTGAATTGTGTCCATGTCCTTCTGAATTCCTCCCATTCCTTCCTCGTGCGGCTCTCCATCATGGTGGACCCGTGGAATGACAGCCGATGGGTTCCAATGGAAGAAAAGAACGAAATATCCCTCGCGCCACATGCTTCTTTCAAAGCTGTCCAGGGGAGGGGTGTTAATTTTCGAGAAGAATAGCAGCAAATGAGGAACAGGTCTGTCAGGATTGTGCTCCAGGAGGCTAAATGAATGAAATATGCGGACGCTTCCTGGTATGGCAGCCTGGTGCGGATCTGCTCAGGATCTCCACAGATTGAAGGCATGTGGAAATGCCGAGAAGGAAGTTTATCGTTGCTCAGAGAAATCGGGGCAGTTTTTGCAGGACTGTTGTCAGTTCACTGTGAAGAAGAAGAGTTGGTTTTTATATGCCAACTTTCTCTACCACTTAAGGGAGACTCAAACCGGCTTGCAATCACCTTCCCTTCCCCTCCCCACAACAGACGCCCTGTGAGTAGGATTGCCAACTGCCAGATAGTAGCAGGAGATCTGCTAATTCAACTGATCTCCAGCCGATAGAGATCAGATCACCTGGAGAAAAATGGCCGCTTTGGCCATTGCACTCTATGGCATTGAAGTCCCTCCCCTCCCCAAACCCCACCCTGCTCAGGCTCCGTCCCCAAAATCTCCTGCCCGTTGCGAAGAGGGACCTGGCAACCCTACCTGTGAGGCAGGTGGGGCTGAGAGAGTTCGGAGAGAACTGTGACTATCCCAAGGTCACCCAGCTGGCTTCGTGTGTAGGAGAGGGGAAACAAATCCAGTTCAACAGATTAGCCTCCGCTGCTCATGTGGAGGAGTGGGGAATCAAACCCGGTTCTCCAGATTAGAGTCCACCGCTCCAAACAACCACCGCTCTTAACCACTACACCATGCTGGCTCTCTACATGCGGATTGGCATGTAGTAGATCTGGCTTTGTCCAGGCTGGAAAGAAGTCAAAGGTACAAAATTGCACAGACCGAGCTATTTGCACTCAATCCTGTTCTTGTACAAAAAGGGCACGATGCTTCCCGTTGCGCATTACTGAATGCTCTGTTGCAGGGGTCCACAGCATGATGCCCATGGGCACCATGGCACCCAGTGACCCCTTTTCTGGCACCCACCAAGTGTTTTAAGAGCCTGGTAGCAACTGGAGAGCGGCGCTGCTCATTCCCCCATCTAACTCTGTTGCAATTTCCCAGCCTCGCAATGGATGGCTTCCATTTAGATGCTGCCACCCTGTGGCCACTGGGAGTTATTGCTTTGTCACCTCTGCCGATGCCAGCAGGGTAAAGCCCTGACCTGGATGGCCCAGACAAGCTTGATCTCATCCGATCTCGGAAGCTAAGCAGGGACTGCCCTGGTTACTACTTGGATGGGAGACCACTGAGGGAAGTCTAGGGTTGCTCCGCAGAGACCGGCAATGGCAAACCACTCTAAACGTCTCTTGCCTTGAAAAACCGCACAGGGTCATCATAAATTGGATGTGGCTTTATAGCATTTAATAATTCATCCCTGACCTGCATGGCCCAGGCAAGCCCAATCTCATCCGATCTCAGAAGCTAAGCAGGGCCAGCCCTGGTTAGTACTTGAATGGGAGACCACCAAGGAAGCCCAGGGTTGCTATGCAGAGGCTGGCGAGGGCAAACCACCTCTGAACATCTCTCCCTTTTAAAAGCCTATGGGGTCGCCAGAAGCGGGCTGTGAATTAACGGCGCTTTCCACCACCAAATTTGTGGCAGCCAAAGCCACAAAAGAGCCAGAGGCTCACAAAAGCTAACCCCGCAGTAGGTCTGCAAGTCTTGGAGGGGTTGTAAAACCTTTTGCAGAGTAGTTAAGTGTGAGAATAAACTGAGAGAATGTTGTATGTAGTAAGTTCCTCATAAACAGAAGCCCCCCCCCATTTTCTGATGGTTTTTGCACTGCTGTGGATTCATATTCAGCCAATTTATGATGACAGCTTGAAGACTTTAAGAGGGTAGTGGACATGTTGAGGAGAGGGCTATCCATGGCTACTAGTCAAAATGGATGCTAGTCATGATGCATACCTATTCTCTCCATTATCAGAGGAGGATGCCTGTTATATCAGGTGCTGGGGAACACAGGCAGGCCAATGCTGCTGCAGTCGTCTTGAGTTGTGGGCTTCCTAGAGGCACCTGGTTGGCCACTGTGTGAACAGACTGCTGGACTTGATGGGCCTGGGTCTGATCCAGCGTGGCTTTTCTTATGTTCTAATGTTCATAAACAAAATGCATCTTCAGATTTTCTAGTGGTAGTTTTCTTAGGCCAAAGGATGCATCAGAAAAATGCCATTAGATTATATTATCCTAGGACTTCCGACAAGAGCATCATGTGGTTGGATTCATTTAGTGAACCTAAATGGGTTTATTGGGCCCTTTTTTTTTTTCAGTAAACCCGGAATAATCCAAATACCCATACCGGAAAATTTGTCTTTCGGCTTTATTTACGGGGTTACTGAAAAATTCAAATCCATTATAGTCTATAGGGTTTTTTTTGGAAGCTCCTGTGGGGGTATTTTTGGAGGTAGAATTCCTACATTTTCAGGGTAGCTTCAAGGGACTCTCCTTGCATGAACCCCACAGTTTGGTGAAGATTGGGTCAGGAGGTCCGATTTTATGGGGTCCGGAAGGGGTGGCCCCCCTCCTCCATAGAGAAGCATTGTAAACTTTGCCATATTTCTCTATGGAGGAGGGGGCTGATCCAGACCCCATAAAATCAGACCCCCTGTCCCAAACTTTACCAAACTTTGTGGTTCATGCAAGGAGAGTCCTTTGAAGCTATGCTGCAAATTTGGTGACTCTATCTCGAAAAATTCCCCCCCTCCCGGGAGAATTTTAAAAAGACGTACTTTTCACAGTCTATAATGGCTACTTCCTCTCCAGAGAGTCATGGGAAAACTCAGTTTCCCATGAATGCTTGCAGTGGATTGCACAGGCCCATCTTGTAAATAAAATAGTATGAAATGAATAGAATGGGCCATGGAACCACCCAAGGCACAAATTATCCCTTCAATGTTCCAGTCAAGGTTTATGTTCTGTCATACCCTGAAACTTGAGTTGATCCCTATTGGACATGGAATCCAAAGAGGGCTTTTCTTAAAGCAGTGGTTCCCAACCTTTTTTTGACCAGGGACCACTAGGACTTTTTTGTTCGGTGCAGGGACCCCAAGGTGCAAAATAAAAATTCTGAGAATTTGAAAATAAACTTTAATCATAACTGTTAGTTAAATATTAAACTTAGAATAATATTTGAATATATATATATTTTATAATAGAGAACTTTTAATTGAAAATATTAATTTATTATGGGTTTATAACTTTGTTTCGCGGACCTTAATTTAGTTCTCGTGGACCCCTGGGGGTCCATGGACCCCCGGTTGGGAACCAGTGTCTTAAAGGCTTGTTGCACTCTGTTAGTCCCCCCCCCCGCAAAGACCCTCCATCATGTTGAAAGAAACTCTACAAAGATATAGATGCTTCCTTTTGTATTTTTCCGTCACAGGGTTGCCAAGATATTAAGGCACAGACTAATATTTCCCCGCTGCATTTCCTCTTCTTCTGGCTGCCAAGATCTGTGTGTGCAAACACGAGTTTCTTCCCTTCCCCCCCCCTTTTTTTCCTAATTAGTTGTCCTCCCCTGCTCCTCTAAGGAGGCGGCACAAATGCAGAGAACTTCGGGGCGGTCGGCGGTGACGGGGGAGGAGGTGAAGGGAGTTGAAAAACAACCGTGTCAGTGTTTTTGAGCATTACTGCAACACGCCGGATACAAAAGTGAGAGAAAGCGCCGGAGATGCTGCAGTGGGGTTTTTGGGCTCGGGCGGCAAGCTTAGGATGATAACAGTTACCACAGAGTTCGGGACGTGTGATAGTCAGAGATTAGGATTGGAAAGAAGGATTCTTTCTGGTACTGTGATGTGCCTCTTCCTTTCCCTAGATTTAATAGCCACTGGCTATCCATCAACCACTTCCCACTTTGAAAGAGGGAGATGAAATTAAATTTTTCCTTGATGCTATAAAGAGAAAAGTTGCCGCATCTCTCACGCAATTAGCCGATCTGTTTGTCAGCAGGTAACGCAGTATCCACTTCTCAGAAAGCGTCTTTAACTATTTTATCCAGAGAGTGATATATTTATTTCGTGCAATATTATGTTGTGGACATGCTAAAACAATGTGGGCTATTTGATGCGGACAAAATGGGCATTTTCATTCTTCGGCAATAATTTCATTACCGTATATACTCGAGTATAAGCCGAGTTTTTTAGCCATGATTTTTGGCTTAAAAAACTCACCTCGGCTTATACTCGGGTCAATACGGTACTTCGCCTGCCGGGCCTTCTCCCAGCGCGCTCCCGCCGGCCAGCTGATGGGCAGGCTGTCCCGCCTTCTCCCCCCCACCCCACCCGATCGCGCCTTCTGCGCGGCGGTGGCAACGGTTTCTTCCCCACCCCCACCCCCACCCCCAATCGCGCCTTTTGCGCGATCGTCCACGTCTTCTGTGCGGCAGCGGTTTCTTCACCCCCACCCCACCCCGCCTTCTGCTGGGCGGTGGCGGTTTCTTACCCCCCCACCCCCCACCTCATCCGGTCCGGTCCTCCCGCTTGCCAGCTGACCCTGTGGGGCCTCTTGCGCTCAGGGAGGGGGCCGCCGCCTGCCTGTGCGCCTTCTCTGCGGGACAGGAGCGGCCTGCGGGGCCTCCTGTGCGCAGGGAGGGGGCCACCGCCTGCCTGTGCGCCTGGAGCCCGGTCAGGTAAGCCTGCGGGGGGGAGGGGGTGCATTTCCCCCTCGGCTTATACGTGGGTGCCTAATTTTATTCCATTTTTGGGGAGAAATTAAGCACCTTGGCTTATACTCGGGTCGGCTTATACCCGAGTATATACGGTACATTACCCTTGTGTCTCAGATGAGTCTTGGGCATTACATTTTGCCAATAAGAAAGCTCATCTGAACTTATGCATTTCTAACCAGCGGAAATAGTCTGGCAAGGAGAAAGTTTCGTTGAAGGGTATCTGGAAGAAGCAAGGTGAATATTTACGATTTGTGTCCTTAAACACTAAGGACCAATCCTCATTGACGTGCCTCTGTGGAATGCAGAGAGAGCTAATGTGGTGTAGTGTGTTGTTGTTCTTCTTGTTGTTATAATTATTATTAATTGGATTTATATCCTGCCCTCTATCCCCCCCAACGCCAGGATCAGGGCAGGTAACAGCATATACAATAAAATACAATAGAGTACCTTAAAAACATCCAAATCCATACAAGATAGTTAAAGCCAACAATTCTCAATTGAAAACAGTGAAAAATCAAGCAGAGGCGCCAAAGGTTCAGAGCTCTCCTACACAAGTGTAGGAGTGCTAGGCTGCAGGCCCAGCAAAGAGCACTCCTTGCTGATAATAATGAGGCTAATGAGCTGCATCCAGCAGGGAATACTGGGTCAGAGGAACAAGCAACAGCTGATTCAGCCGAGGCCTATTTAAGCACGCAGTTGCATCCAGGCCAGTGTGGGAACAATGTGTGCCACCACCCTGTGTTAACAGCAGCTATACCTGTTTCTGAACTCTGTGTGCCTATGACCCTGGATTGAACTCTGACTGTTCTCTTGCACTACATCTACTACTTGAGTCCAAACTCTACAGGTAACCTGTCTTTGACTTTGGATTTCTCTTGACCCTGCCTTCCTGCCTGGGGACCTTGGTCCTGACAGCATAATTGGATGTGCTTTATTGAGGGTCGTGGCTTCCTTTATAGAGTCAATCCATCTTTATAGAGTCTTCCTCTTTTCCTGCTGCCTTCAACTTTTCCTAGCATGATTGTCTTTTCCAGTGACTCTTGTCGTCTCATGACGTGACCAAAATACGACAGCCTCAGTTTAGTCATTTTAGCTTCTAGGGAGAGTTCAGGCTTGATTTGATCTGGAACTGACTGGTTTGTTTGTTTTTGCCCCTGTTAGTTTACTGAACAGGTTGCTGAAGGTGGTGGGTGGGCTTTGTATCTCTGTGTATGGTGAAATGTTTCATAAAAGGAGGGGCTTGGCCTCAGCCCTGTAGGAAGACCCTAATTTTCCGGCAATGCTTTTGTGTGTGGATTATTAATCGTTTGAACCTTTTGTTATTTTATTTTCTCTTTATTTGATTTACTTCATTTATACCCCACCTTTCTCCCCAATGGGGACCCAAAACAGCTTACATAATTAGTCTCGCCTCAATTTTATCCTCACAACCCTGTGAGGTAGATCAGGCTGAGAGTGTGTGACAGGCCCAACGTCGCCCTGCGAGCTTCTCTGGCAGAGTGGGGATTCGAACCTGGGTCTTCGAGGTCCTAGTCTGACACTCTAACCATTACACCCTACTGGCATTGGTCACTGTTGAGCCCATTATCATACACTTTGCTCACTACGTAACATTTTATCACATACTGTGGTCTGTGTAGCATACTTCATCAGATGCTTTGTTTGCTTTTGAGCATTTTACCACATGTTCTTGATCACTATCGAGCATTTTATCAGATGCTTTGATCACTGTCGAGCATTTTATCAAAAGTTCACTATTGATTGCTTTATCAGATGCTTTGATCGCTATTGAGCATTTTATCAAATGGTCGGTATTGAACGTTTTATCAGATGCTTTGAACACTATGGTCGTTATTGAACATTTTATCAGAAGCTTTGTTCACTTTTGAACATTTTATCAGATGCTTTGATCAGCAGCAAGCATTTTTATCAGATGCTTTGATCGCTATTGAGCATTCCATCAGAAGCTTTGTTCCATTTCAAACATTTTGTCAGATGCTTTGATCAGCAACAAGCATTTTATCAAATGGCCACTATTGAGATAGCTCCTCACGTGGGTCGAGGGCATGGCTACCGTGCCACCTGGTTTGGACCTCCTCGAGCTCAAGGGGGGCAGCTGAAAAGGTTTCCTCCCAACCTCCTGACATGGTGAGGGGCTGTGGCTCAGTGGTAGAGCATCTGCTTGGCATGCAGAAGGTCCCAAGTTCAATCCCCGGCATCTCCAGTTAAAGGGACCAGGCAAGCAGGTGATGGGAAAGACCTCTGCCTGAGGCCCTGGAGAGCTGGTTTGAGTAGACAATACTGACTTGGATGGACCAAGGGTCTGGTTCAGTAGAAGGCGGCTTCATGTGTTCATGTGGCGCCTCGTCCGATCCCAGTGGGAGCGCCTGGGTGTTCCCTGAGGCCAGAGGGACGACAAGAGACTTTGGCATGTCCTGACAAGGCTGGTTCGGCAAACCGCCGAGGAAGAAAGGGAGTTCTTTCTCGGTCAGCTTCCCTCCCGGGTGGCCCTTTCATAGGTCAGCCTGCTCCCCCTCTGCCTTTGTGTAGCAACTATGCACTTGTTGTGTTTACGCTGAACTTGTGACCTTGTGTTGTCTCAGTCTGTGACCTTATGTCGAAATCACTTTGGGTAGAGTTTCATTGACCCGGTTACCTCAGGTTCCCCAAGGAGGCTGATTGCTCAGGCCGGTGCGCTAGAGTCTCTCTCTCTCTCTGTGTCTCCTCTCATCTCTCTCTTATGGCTTCAGGGATGACAAGTGAGATTCTGGGTTTGAGCAGAAATGTGAAAAATAATTTCACCGTCCGCTTTCCAAGCTATGCAGTCTGTTTGGAGTCAGCTGTAGAGGTGTAGTTGTCTTGGAGGTGTCCTAATGCAGCACCTGAGACTGCAACGTCACTTCACGCTCTGTCTCTAGTACATTTTCATCCTACCTCTCCTCCTGGGAGTAGTAGAAGAAGAGTTGGCTTCTATACGCCAACTTTCTCTACCACTTAAGGGAGACTCAAACCGGCTTACAATCACCTTCCCTTCCCACAACAGACACCCTGAGAGGGAGGTGGGGCTGGGAGAGTGTGACTAGCCCAAGGTCACCCAGCAGGCTTCATGTGTAGGAATGGGAAAATGAATCCATTTCACCAGATTAGCATCCGCTGCTCATGTGGAGGAGTGGGGAATTGAACCCGGTTCTCCAGATCAGAGTCCGGCCGCTCCAAACCGCCGCTCTTAACCACTACACCATGCTGGCTCTCATGGCGAACCTGGGAGGTGGGGTAGGCTGAGAGAAAGGGACTGCCCCGTGGTCACCCAGCAAGCTTCATGGCCGAGTACTGGTCTGAACCAACTCTGCTTCTTTTTCTAACTGTGCAAGTGTGTGTAGGACGTGCTTGGTAAATCACAGCTGTGTATGTCTCTCTGGTTGTGGCAGTCGGAGGAGTTTCTTTTCCAGAGATGGTCTGGTCAACTCAAAAGCCTCCCGTTCCATTTCCCTTATGACATCTCTCAGTTAGTCAAAGGGTCCTTTGTGTTCGAGCCAACTGCGTTCCCCAGAAGCCAACCAGATCCCAAAGGGGTCATCATTCCATTCCTTGTGTGGTGGGCATGATCTCATTCCCATGGGACGGTGGCCGGCCCAGGAAGCCCTACCAACGAGTGATCGCAAAAACAGATTATTCCTGCTAAAGCATTGTACGAGTCCTAGCACAACCAAGAGCCTTTAAAGCAGGGGTGTCCAACATACGGCCCGTGGGCCGGATCCGGCCCCTCGAGAGCTCTTTTCCACCTCGCGAGCCGGCTGAGGCAGTCAGCCACCCACTCTCGATCTAGGCTGGCGAGACATCACCCAGCCCGACCAAGTGACATTTTATGTTGTATCCAGCCCTCGTAACAAATGAGTTTGACACTTTTGCTTCAAGGCCAGTTCCCAAGCATGTGAATGTGGATGTAAGTCAGGGTTGCTAAATTTGGGTTGGAAAATTCCTGGACATTTGGGGGTGGATCCAGGGGAGGGGAGAGTTTGAAGATGGGAGGGACCTTGGGTTGCCAACCTCCAGGTGCTAGCTGGGGATCTCCTGCTATTACAACGGATCTCCAGCTGATAAGAGACCAGACCACCTGGAGAAAATGGCCACTTTGGCAATTGGACTCCATGGCATTGAAGTCTCTCCTCAATCCCTGCCCTCCTCAGGCGCTGCCCCCAAAACCTCTTGCCAGTGGTGAAGAGGGACCTGGCAACTCTAGAGGAACTTCAGTGGGATATAGTGGCACCGAGTTTGCCCCCAAAGTTGTGGTTTTCTCCAGGAGAGCTGATCTCTGTAAGTCTGGAGATCAGCTGCATTCTGGGAGATCAGATCTGCAGGACCCACCTGGAGGTTGGCAGCACTCATGTAGACTCTTCTTTGTTCAACAGGTTGTGCTAGTAGGTATGTTTAGGAATGCAGGCATGGGCCTCAAGAGAGAGCTGAACACCTACCTCCTGGCTCCAAGGAATTGTGGAAACTAGTTCTATGAAAAGGAGGCTAGATATTTGCAACTAGGGTTGCCAGCTCTGGGTTGGAAAATAACCTGAGATGTTGGGGTGAAGCCTGAGGAAAGTGGAGTTTGGGGAGGGGAATGACTTAAATGAGGTATAGTGCCATAGAGTCCACCTCCCAAAGTGGCCATTTTCTCCAGGTGAACTGATCTCTGTCATCTGGAGATCAGTTGTCATTCCAGGGGATTTCCATCCACCCCCTTGGGCTAGTCACAGCTCTGTTAGAGCTCTCTCAGCCCCACCTACCTCACAGTGTGTCTGTTGTGGGGAAGGGAAGGGGATTGTAAGTCGGTTTGAGGGCTTTAAGAGGGGAGTGGACATATTCATGGAGGAGAGGGGTATTCATGGCTGTTAGTTAGAATGGATACTAGTCATGCTGCATACCTATTCTCTCTAGCATCAGAGGAGCATGCCTATTATTTTGGGTGCTGTGAAACACAGGCAGGACAATGCTGCTGCAGTCGTCTTGCTTGTGGGCTTCCTGGTTGGCCACTGTGTGAACAGACTGCTGGACTTGATGGGCCTGGGTCTGAATCAGCAGGGCCTTTCTTATGTTCTTATGTTCACCTGGAGGTTGGCAACCCTACTTGCAACAGAGTATGACTGTCGTCAAACTACAATTCCCAGGATGCATTGGCAGGGGGAGCTATGAGAGTTAAATGGGTACAAACCCATTAAAGATCGGTTGTGTGAACGGGCCCATAGCGTTGCCAACTCTGGTCTGGAAAATCCCTGGAGATTTGATGGTAGATCCTGGAGAGAGCAAGGTTTGGAGACAGGACCTTAGCTGGGTATACTGCCATAGAGTCCACCCTCCAAAGCAGCCATTTTCTCCTGGGGACTGTCACCTGATGGATGATATACACATCCGTACAGCATTGTACGGATGTGTATAAGACTATAAGACCTCTGTGTGAGCCAATTTAAATGGTGAAAATTCCATGTTTTGCAACAACAAGAAGAGTTGGTTTTTATATGCCAACTTTATCACTTAAGGGAGTCTCAAACCGACTTACAATCCCCTTCCCCACAACAGACACCCTGTGAGGTTGGTGGGGCTGAGAGAGCTCTAAGAGAGCTGTGACTAGCCCAAGGTCACCCAGCTGGCTTCGTGTGTAGGAGTGGGGAAACCCAACCCAGTTCACCAGATCAACGTCCACCACTCACGTGGAGGAGTGGGGAATCAAACCCGGTTCTCCAGATCAGAGCCCACTGCTCCAAACCACCGCTCTGTAACCACCACACCACTCTGGCCACACAATAGAGATGGTTACAGCATACCTTTATAACTATGTATTTCTAGATGTGTTTCTAAAATAGGTAAACGTATACATGACCACTAAAGAAGGCCACATAGGCCGAAATGCATTTGGGTTATTTATTGGTAATTTATATTGATTTTTTACCATCAACTATGTTGGAAAATAAGCAACTATTTTTATATATTCTTTTAATTGATCAGCCTGTATATTTAAGGCCCAGTGTTTTTAATTTAGTATACACTGCATCATAAATAATATCAGTATTTTGTTATAATTTTCAGCTCAACTTTTGGGGCGGAGCCTGAGGAGGGCGGGGTGTAGTGGTGAAGAGTGGTGGTTTGGAGCGGTAGAGGCTAATCGGGTGAACTGGGTTTGTTTCCCCACTCCTACATGCGAAGCCATCTGGGTGACCTTGGGCCAGTCGCAGCTCTCTCCGCCCCACCTACCTCCCAGGGTGTCTGTTGTGGGGAGGGGAAGGGAAGGTGATCGTAAGCCGGTTTGAGTCTCCCTTAAGTGGTAGAGAAAGTCGGCATATAAAAACCAACTCTTCTTCTTCTTTTAGGTCCATTGAGTAATTAAGGTTGAGTTTTTTCTTTTTCTTCACTTTTCGGTCGTCCCAGCTGGAGTTTGGCAACCCTACACATAACCTTCCTCGTGACGATGAATGCAATAAAAATGGCAAAGTTAGAAGTGGTTTCTGAGGAGCGTCTGTGTGGTTGGCTAGGTATGAAAACCTTCCAGGGCCCCCGAAGTTCAGAACCCGTTTCTTCCAGGACGGGTGGCTTCCAGCGAGGGCCCGTCCTTTGCTAATGGAGGCTCTGGCACGGCGCATTGGCGAACACTTCCCCTTGGCAGGCGCTCACCTTGAAAAATGAGCTCTCCGGAGCGTGCCTCTTGTTGCTACAAACCAGCGCTTCCCATTGATTAGCGCATTGCTTGTAAGTGTCTAATTTATCAATCAGCCGGCACGGTGGGAGTGTGTGTAAACCAAGATTTCAAAAATTATGTCATCTGTCAATTGGCTGGGGAATGGTAATGCGGTGCAGGCTTGGTGCGGAAGGCCCTCGCTCGGAGGAGGGAAGGGAAGGAGAGAATTTAAACCACCTTCTGCTGGGTGTCCTTCCATAGCAGGCGGCCCATGGCCAATATTTGCCTGAAATAGTGGACTCTGATCCAGAGAACCGGGTTTGATCCCCCACTCCTCCACATGTGCGGCAGAGGCTAATCTGGGAAACCGGATTTGTTTCCCCACTCCTCCTCCACATGAAGCCAGATGGGTGACCTTGGGCAAGTCACACTCTCTCAGCCTCACCTACCTCACAGGGTGTCTGTTGTGGGGAGGGGAAGGGAAGGGGATTGTAAGCCGGTTTGATTCTTCCTTAAGTGGTGGAGAAAGTCGGCATATGAAAACTAACTCTTCTTCTTCTGAAGAGTATCCAGCATTTCAAAGGCAGGGAACCATACTCACCTGAATTCACATGAAGCTGCCTTATCCTAAATCAGACCCTTGGTCCTTGGTCAGGTAGGTTAGGAGGGAAATACCTGACATTCCAAGGTGAGGCGATCATTAAACAATTTCTTTTCCTGCTGCCCTCAACTTTTCCTAGCATGATTGTCTTTTCCAGTGACTCTGGTCTTCTCATAATGTGACCAAAGTACGACAGCCTCAGTTTAGTCCTTTTAGCTTCTAGGGACATTTCAGGATCAGATGTAGGGGCTGTTTTTATCAATGGCTGGATTGGATTAGCGATAGCTGAAAACGGTTCGCTTTGCCTTGATATAGTATCCCTCGGAGCAAAGGGATATGATTGTATTCGGCGTGCCTTGGAGCTGGGGGGGAATATAACGATTAACAGTGCGATGCTCAAATGGGGGGTGAATCGGCTTCGGAGCCGGCGTGACCCCTATGCCAGCGTTAGTGCCACTTGCGGAATAAAAATGGGCACTAACACTGCCGCAGGGTGACTTATGTCGCTGTAGGGGAGCTAGGGTTGCCAACTTCCAGGTACTAGCTGGAGATCTACTGCTGTTACAACTGATCTCCAGCCGACAGAGATCAGTTCACCTGGAGAAAATGGCTGCTTTGGCAATTGGACCCTATGGCATTGAAGTCCCTCCCCTCCCCAAACCCTGCCGTCCTCACGCTCTGCCCAAAAAAACCTCCGCCAGTGGCGAAGAGGGAGCAGCCAACCCTATGGGGAGCCGTGTAGCAGCACCAGGCAGGAAATAGTATTGTTATTTTTGTTGTTATTAGAATCTGTTTCATTGGCTCCAGCTCACATATTGAAATATTTATATACTCCCTTTCTTCACAAAAGTGCATTATTGTTATTGTTGTTGGTGGTAGTAGTAGTAGTAGTGGTGTAGTAGTAGAAATAGTGATATTGCTTCTGCTGTTGTTATCAGTATTATTTTATTGGAATCAGTTTCATTGGCACCAGCTCACAAATTAAAATATTTATATACTGCCTTTCTTCATAAAAGTGCATTATTATTACTATTAGTAGTAGTAGTAGTATCAGCAGCAGCACTAACAGCAGTAGTGGTGGTAGGATTGCCATGTCCCCCCTGGCCATGAGCAGGGAATGGGGGAGTTGGAAAACTGGAGAACCAGGTTGGGAACTCCTATAGATTTGGGGATGGAACGTGGGATGGACAGGGACCTCAGTGGGGTACAATGGCACAGAGTCCACCCTCCAAATCATCCATTTTCTCCAGGGGAACTGATCTCTGTAGTCTGGAGATGAGCCGTGATTCTGGAGGGATAACACATAAACACATGAAGCTGCCTTATACTGAATCAGACCCTTGGTCCATCGAAGTCCGTATTGTCTACTCAGACCGGCAGCATCCAGGGTCTCAGGCTTTCCCATCACCTGCTTGCCTAGTCCCTTTAACTGGAGATGCCGGGGATTGAACCTGGGACCTTCTGCGTGCCGAGCAGAGGCTCTACCACTGAGCCACGGCTCCTCTCCCACCTCGAGGCTGGCATCCTTAAGGGGTATCACTGTTGTTCTTGTACTGGTTATTTTATCCTTGGAATCTGGTCCGTTGGCACCAGCTCGCACCTCCTGCCAAGCGGCGAGGCATCTGCGGCGCTGTCTGCATCCCAGATGTAGGAAACAAAAATCTGGGATAACAGTGCAGGGAGCCGCCCCCTAGTCCACCCCCCCCCCCACAGGACTGGCTTCTGTATTTGACTCAAAGCGGTGACCCCATTGAACCCGTCCCCTGCGTGAGTTGGGGCGTGTGTAATCTATACGCTACGCTAGGCAGGGTCCGCTCCACTGCAGCCCTTTGATTTACGGGAAGGCCCCGGCTTTGACCTAATTTTGCATCCCAGTAGGGCGTCTGGCTTTACAAAAGGGTCAGTGGGTGATCCCTGCCTTGGATTACAAGTGACGGCTTTGCCAAGAGCAGATTCTCTTTGGCTTCCTGCGGGCCTCCTCTCCAATTGCTCACATGGGCCGGGATTAAAACGAGATGTGGAAGGGGGGGACAGTTAAGGGAATCCTTCCTTTTCCTTCTTGGTTGCTGCAGGAAATGGGTCACAGTATCCCCCCTTCTTTTCTCCGGAAAGCTCGGGCTGAAATCAGTGTGGTTAGCTTTTAAGCACACTGCTCCTTGTAGGGTTGCCAGCTTCCAGAAGGGGCCTGGAGACTTCCTAGAATAGGGTTGCCAACCTCCAGGATATTCATATTTTCCATTGAACTTGATATTATTCTGGACTCCGTTTGAAAATTTGTATGTGCATCTTATTGCATTCTATTTGTATAGATGTTCACTTCTTGCACTAATTTTCACCTTTATAAATTATCACTTTAATGCTAAGTACCTTGTGTGTGCTGTTTGGATCTTTGCCATTATCCGTACAGCACTGAGCCTTTATTTTCTCCAGGCCAACCTCCAGGTACTAGCTGGAGATCTGCCGCTACGACAACTGATCTCCAGCCGATAGCGATCAGTTCCCCTGGAGAAAATGGCCGCTTTGGCAATTGGACTCTACGGCATTGAAGTCCCTCCCCAAACCCGCCTTCCTCTGGCTCTGCCCCAAAAACTTCCTGCCAGTGCCGAAGAGGGACCTGAAACCCTATCCTGGAATGACCGCTGGTCTCCAGATTATAGAGATCAACTCTCCTGGAGGAATTTAGATAGCTCATGAGCAGGAGGGCAGGAAATGCCGATCACCACTTTGGGGACAGGAGGGAATTTCCCTCAAGGCCAAATTGGCCAGGTATCCTAGAAGGTTTTTTCCCCCCCATCTTCTGGGCATGGAGTAGGGGGTCACTGGGGGTGTGTCGGGGGGAGGTAGTTGTGAATTTCCTGCATTGTGCTGGGGGTTGGACTAGATGACCCTGGTGGTCCCTTCCAACTCTATGATGATTCTGTGATTCTAAATGGCTGCTTTGGAAGTCTATGGCATTATATCCTGTCCTCCCTAGGCTCCACCCCCCCCCCAAATTGCCAGGAATTTCCCAACCCAGACTTGGCAACCTGACTTCTGGGTGATTTTTATTTGCACAGACGGCACTTACTTATTTCACTTTATTTGTACCCTGCCTTTCTCCCCAGTGGGGGCTGAAGCTGCCGACATCATTCTCCTCTCCTCCACTTCACCCTCACAACAACCCTGTGAGGTGGGTTAGGCGGCGAGCGTGTGACCAGCCCAAGATCTAGGGTTGCCAGGTTGCTGGTTCCTTGGGCAGTTGGCCGCCAATTTCCCCGGCTGCCTGGAGCGGCGATCGCATGCATGCGCAGCCATGCACAACGTGATGACGTCGCTGCCAGGCAACATCCCAGAATTCTCCAGGGATTTGCCAGCACCTGGACAGCAACCCTTCTCCTTGTGCCTGAGGAAAGTGGCGTTGTTAGCCGAATGGGTCTCAGTTATCCAGTCCAGCACCGGTGCCATAATTACCATCTTCTAGGGGTCATTCTCTAGGAGCGGCTGTCCCATTTTTGGACACAGGGTGTTTGCAAGAGGGCCTTTGCGAGAGCAGCCCACGGATTTTGGGGGGTCCTTCCAAGGTCAGCCTGTCTGGCCCCCTCCTTGTGACATGCGGTGGGTGGTGAGAACGGTCTTTTTTTTGAAACGTGATTTTGGACGTTCAGCTGTGATCTGGACTGACAGCAGATTCAGCTGACGGCCGTTTTTCGGTTGACGACTAATTTTGTTCTGCTGACCTGAGCATGTTCTCTTGATGGGTTCATTGTTCCTCGTAGTTTCACAGTTTTATCGTGTTTTAAGGACCCTAGAACCTCAATAAAAGCTCACACTTTTATTGCAGCATAGGATTTTCTGAGCCTTTGCTCATTTCTTCAGATGCGTGACTGAGTAGATCTGGGCTCACAGAAGCTAGGCTTGCCAACCTCCAGGTGGAGCCTGGAGATCTCCAGGAAATCTCCAGGAATTACAACACATGAACACATGAAGCTGCCTTATACTGAATCAGACCCGTGGTCCCTCAAAGTCAGTACTGTCTGCTGAGACCGGCAGCGGTTCTCCAGGGTCTCAGGCAGGGGTCTTTCACATCCCCTACTTGCCCAGTCCCTTTAGCTGGAGATGGCAGGGACTGAACCTGGGACCTCCTACATGCCCAGCAGATGCTCTACCACTGAGCCCCAGCCCCTCCCCAGCATGTTGTGTTTAAACAAATGCTTAGACCAGTGGTTCCCAACCTTTTTTTGGCCAGGGACCACTAGGACTTTTTTGTTCGGTGCAGGGACCCCAAGGTTCAAAATAAAAATTCCGAGAATTTGAAAATAAACTTTAATCATAACTGTTAGTTAAACATTAAACTTAGAATAATATTTGAATATATGTTTTTATAATAGAGAACTTTTAATTGAAAATATTAATTTATTATGGGTTTATAACTGTTTCGCGGACCTTAATTTAGTTCTCGCGGACCCCTGGGGGTCCACGGACCCCTGGTTGGGAACCAGTGGCTTAGACTGTATAGTTCCCAAGGCGGGAAGGGGGGAATGGTCGCCCGCGGCTTCTAGAAGCCTGCCTTCCCAAGCAACCGCCTACCCTGCTGGTTCGGCCGGGCCCGCAAAATATCTCGCGGCCACGCTCCGTGGGGCGGTAGACGAGGCAGAGGAAGGCACTTTGCATCTTTCAAGATTAATGGCATTGTTTGCTCATTAAGGAGATCATTCAGAGCCGGGCTCTGGCTGGAACCCGCCAACGCCAAGCATCTGTTTGCTACCGGGAGAGGATATTAATTGTCTCGATACTTCAGCGGCTATAAATGCAACTGCCAGCCCCGGATAATGTTCGAACAAACAAACAAAACCGCTGCCAGGAGGGTCCCTCTGATGGCTGACCTTTGCCGAGCGCCGGGGCAGCGTTTTTTTTTTAAACAGCAACCTGCCGGGCAGAATAAAAAATGAACGGCAAGAAACTCCGGGGAGGTGGAATTAATGTCCTCCCGTTGGGATCTTTCAGGTCTGCCGGATTGGCTCAGGGGTGGGAGGCGAAAAACCCCGGCCGGTTGGCGTGCGAGAGACGAGGGCCGGAGGGGGACAAACGCTTCTCCTTTTTTTGGGGAAGAACGATTTGATCCAAACATACAAAGCCGTGACTCACGAAAGCAAATGCTTGTTGGACTTGATGGTGCCGCTTGGGTTTATTTGGGAGTTTGGGTTTATTTGGGAGTTTGGGTTTATTTTGCCACGACAGACTAACATGTAGGTTGCCAGGTCCCTCTTCGCCACTGGCGGGAGGTTTTTGGGGCGGTGCCTAAGGAGGATGGGGTTTGCGGAGGGGACTCAATTCCATAGAGTCCAATGGCCAAAACGGCCCCTTTCTCCAGGGGAACTGATCTATATCGGCTGGAGATCAATTATAATGGCAGGGGATCTCCAGCTAGTACCCGGAGGTGGGCAACCCTATTTGGAGATCAGTTGTAATTCTGGGAGATCTCCAGGCCCCGCCTAGGTCTGGCAACCCTGCGCGACTGTCCAAGACTTTGGGGTTTGAAATCCGGGACCTTTATGAGCAGGGGAAGACTGAGAAGTGAAAGACTGAGCCAAGAAGACCCCATAGCACTCATGGGACTGCTGGGACCACTTAGGTGAGACCTGGCAGTCCCAGAGGGGACTGCTGGCCCTATAGGCCTGTTGTGGTCTCCGCCGGCTGTCGTGCACAATTCCATGCCTGCGCAAGAGGACTCATGGAGTGCTCTCAAATGCCGATAGCTCGCTAAAAGAGTGTCCAGCTGGCCTCGACCAGGGTCTTGGTCAGCATGGTGTAGTGGTTAAGAGTGGTGGTTTGGAGCAGTGGCCTCTGATCTGGAGAACTGGGTTTGATTCCCCCGCTCCTCCACATGAGTGGCGGAGGCTAATCTGGTGAACTGGGTTGGTTTCCCCATTCCTACACGCGAAGCCAGCTGGGTGACCTTGGGCTAGTCACATTCTCTCAGCCCCACCTACCTCACAGGGTGTCTGTTGTGGGGCGGGGAAGGAGATTGTAAGCCAGTTTGATTCTTCCTTAAGTGTTAGAGAAAGTTGGCATACCAACTCTCCTTCTCCTCCTCCTCCTCCTCCTTCCCTTGCCCCTGCTTGGAGGAACAGCCTCTCCAGTGCCCTGCGGGATGTTTAAAGAGTTCTGCAGGGCCTGCAAGACAGAGCTATTTCACCAGGCTTACAGTTGAGGCCAGCGGCGGTTTCTTTCTTTGTAAATGCTGGCCTCCCCAGCCCTCTACTGCTCATTTCCCCCCCTTTTACCATCTATGGGGGCCTATTCATCTTTTCTCCCCTGTGTAGCTCCATGCGACAATTTGGGGGGCCACCGTCGGATAGCTTTGTGCTATTTAGGATTTTACAGGGCTGTTTAAATTGCCGTTTTTAAATGTTTTTATTTTTATGCATACTGGTGTTTTATGTGAGCCGCTCTGAGTCCAGTCTTTGGTTGCGGAGGGCGGGATATAAATTAATCAAAACAAGCAAATAAATAAAACGCATGGAACCTTTTGAGTTCAAAAACTCAAGACCACTGGCGTTTGGAGATGCCGTTGCCCCCCAGCTGGGTTATTTCACCTTACGTTCTCTTTTGCCATTGCAGATCCGCGTGGATGGCCCTATCAAAGGAGCACTGGAGTATGAGATTGTTCAGGTGGTGGATTCCGGGCCGATACTGCGGGATATGGCCTTTTCAGTGGATCACGAGCATCTCTATATCATGTCTGACAAACAGGTAAGCTGCATTTTTTTAAAAACAACAACAACAAAAGTACTTTGAAGTAGGCGAGAACCAAGTTTACGGGGGAAAGTGCCTTCAGGATAGCAAACTCTCGACGGTGTTTTAGATTGCGGTTTGGGCTTCAAATCGGCTAGGGGTGTGTGTCTGACACCCAGGAACTCAACGGGCGTTTCCAAGATCGGGAAATTGCCTGGGCATGTCGGCAGGGAGATGTAATACCCACAAACCGCGGGGAAAGGGGGAGATCGCACCAATCCTGTTAGTTGATACGGAAGAGCGTTGGAGCTGTAAAGTCCGACTAGGTAGCCCAAACAGAGGATTGCTGAAGGATAATGTCATTTTTAAAGTGGAAAAAAAGTAATTCTGCTGCAACAGCATGGTGTGAACATCATGTTGACATAAATCTTGGGACTTGTCAATCCAATGCGTAGCAAACAGGATCTTCTTTTTCCAGTGCGGTTATATCGGCTCTGCAGGCTCTAAGTTAATTCATATTTCTTTAAGCCATTCCTAAATGATTGAGGCTGTCTCCATCCCTCTACACCCATGATTTAAGGCTTGATTTACTGTTAGTTTGGGTGACTATTGAGAAGCTTGCTATTAATTCTTTTTAGTAAAATTCATGCAGATAATGATTGTGGGAGGAGATTACCCAGGATAGGGCAGCCAAGCATTTTCTGTTTCAGATTAGTTCAGCTCATGTCAAGGGATCGGCAAAACCCCTCGTCATACCCGTGTGCTCTATGGCTCCTGCGGTTCTACCCTGCTGCGAATTTTTTCTGTTGGCCAGGCTGGAATTTTCTGTGTGATCACAAAAGGGAGTTTTGACTCTTGAAAGCTTATAAAGTTATGAGTGGTATGTAAAGAGTGGACAGGGAGAAGGTTTTTCCCCCTCTCCCCATAATACTAGAACACGGGGTCATCTGCTGAAGCTGGAGGGCAAGAGATTCAAAACTAATTAAAGGAAGTATTTCTTCATACAATGCATAAGTAAATTGTGGAACTCCCTGCTCCAGGATGTGGTGATGGCTGCCAACTTGGAAGGCTTCAAGAGGGGAGTGGACATGTTCATGGAAGGTAGGGATATTCATGGCTACCAGTCAAAATGGATACTTGTCATGATGCATACCTATTCTCTCCAGGATCAGAGGAGCATGCCTGTTATATTAGGCGCTGTGGAACTCCAGCGGGATAATGCTGCTGCAGTCGTCTTGCTTGTGGGCTTCCTAGAGGCACCTGGTTGGCCACTGTGTGTGAACAGACTGCTGGACTTGTTGGGCCTTGGTCTGATCCAGCAGGGCCATTATTATGTTCTTATCAAGTGAGAACTAGGATGGGAGTCGTTATCTGAATTTGAGAGACCGGGCTTGCGGAAGCGTCTGCACAATGGAAGGTGGAGGAGATGGATGGATGGGACCTTTGCCCAGAAACCAACTTCTTGCCCAAGGCACTGGTTCGGATGCCCGTCGGCTTTGGGGGACAGAGCTCGGCTGAACTCCTGCCCTGTTTGTGAGCCATGCATTTTGTTTGCACGCAGGCAGGGCTTTGCCTGTCGATTGGATGCCCAATGCCATTTACTTGCTGTTGACATTTAAATTGCCAGTGTTTGTCTAATTCACTCCTCTCTACTTAAGGATAGATAGAATCACATTCTAGCTGTATCTAAAGAAGTGAGCTGTGGCTCATGAAAGCTCCTACCCTGCCAGAAATTTTTGTTAGTCTCTTGCTCTTTTCTACTGCTAGTGGCAGACTAACACGGCTACCCATCGTGACTTATCTTCTTATGAACTTCGGTGGTGTGCAGACAGTGAGTTTGAACTTGGAAATGGAAAATCAGGAGGGCTTGTGAGATTCGTTTTTGTGTATGCATACTTTAAAAGGGACTTTGCTAATCCAGGGGTTGGTACTGAGTTTTCCCCCAAATTAGCCTAAATTGGACAAATGAATAGAGCAGAGGTCCATCAGTGGCTGTTAGTCACAGTTTCGATAAATGGAACTGCCAAGTTCAGAGGCAGTATACCTCTGAACAGCAGTGCTAAGACCCAACAGCAGAGGTCTGGCCTCTGTAGCTTGCTTGAAGGTATGGTTGCCAGTTTCCTGGAGATCACACCATGGCCAGAATGGGTTAATCCTAGGTTTGTGTGCATGTTCTATTTGGTTGATTGCCAGTTGGGTAGACTTGAGGTTGAAGCCAGTGTGGTTAAGAGCAATGGATTCGAATATGAGAAACCAGGTTTGATTCCTCATTCCTCCTCATGAGCGGTGGACGCTAATCTGGAGAACCGGGTTGGTTTCCCCACTCCTACACATGATCCCTGCTTGGGTGACCTTAGGCTAGTCACAACTCTCTTAGAGCTCTCTCAGCCCCACCCACCTCACAGGGTGTCTGTTGTGGGGAGGGGAAGGGAAGGTGATTGTACACCACTTTGAGATTCCTTAAAAGTAGAGAAAAAGGTATAAAAACCAACTCCTCTTCCAAGACCTGTCTGGCTCTGAGTGATTCAGGACCCAACTCTGTTGACAGGTTGTCAGCTGTCTATGCAAGCCTTCTGTTGAGGACAAGCCAGCAAGTTGTAGTGGTTAAGTGTGGCGGACTCTAATCTGGAGAACTGGGTTTGGTTCCCCACTCCTCCATGTGAAACCTTCTGGGAGACCTAGGGTTGGTCACAGTTCTCTCCGAACTCTCTCAGCCCCACCTACCTCACCAGGTGTCCGTTGTGGGGAAGGGAAGGTGATAAGGAGTCTCAAAGCGACTTACAAAGGTAGAGAAAAGCTGGGTATAAAAACCAACTCTTCTTCTGTGCTAGGGGCCTTCCGCTGATTTCAGCACCAATGTACCAAAGGAAAGTGTCAGTGATAGAAGATTTGCATGCCCCAATCCCTAGTGTGCAAGAATGCAAAATGCGCCTACCATTTCACGTCATGTGAATGGCAGGGTTCATTTTTCAATTGTTAAGCTTAAGAAATGAGTTTAGGACAGGCTATGGCGGTATAAATGGATCCGAGAGCCTCCAGTGGGGTCTAGTATCCCAGTTCACAAGTTACATTAAATGCAAATAATATCTGTGTACCGTATATACTTGATTTTTCTTTATACGTGCTTTGAAGAATTCTCATGTTCTAAGCAAGGCACGTAAAGCTGAACATGTGATAAAAGCCCCCCATGAACACACGAAACTGCTTTATACTGAATCAGACCCTTGGTCCATCAAAGTCAGTATTGTCTACTCAGACCGGCAGCTGCTCTCCAGGGTCTCAGGCAGGGGTCTTTCACATCACCTACTCACCTAGTTCCTTTAACTGGAGATGCCAGGGATTGAACCTGGGACCTACTGCATGCCAAGCAGATGCTCTACCACTGAGCCACGGCCCCTCCCATTTTCCCAGATGCTGGTTCCTGGTTTTGTTTGTAAAGTGAACGTATGTGGGCTTTTTAATAGAAACAGATGTACACATGTACAGGCAGAATGTCCATGTGTTTAGTGTCACGTGTGAACCCTGTGTGTAAAAGAAGTGATCCTTGCTGTTAAAGTAGGGTGGTTCAGTTCCTAATCTCTCCAATCAAAAGCATTTCCAGGAGCAGGCCAGAAAAAGATTTTGGAGAGCCACCGTCTGGAGCAGATCACATTGGTCTTGACGGATCAACAGTATGGCTTGTGTATACATATACCATTCATATATTAATCTACAGATGTTCGTGTTTCATAAGTTAATAGCACATAGCGAACGAGCTGCATTCCAGCTTCCATAGGCTCGAGGATTTTATTACGGTCATTTGTTATGGTCCAGGCTTGGGGTTGATCTTCAAAGCCCTGCAATTTGTTTTTTTTTTAATCCCCCACCCCCAGTTTCCCTTCCTGAAATAAAATTTCATGATTGCCGAGCAGATTGGTCACCTTATTCCAGCGAAGGGGGGAGGTCATTGCATCAAGAGCTGTCGAAGAGTTCGCCCCCTTTTCTCAATCTCAAGGAGCTGAGTAATAAGACCGAAAAATCTGTCCCCGCCTCTCCCCCCTCCCAATCCCATAAGAAACTTGGGAGAGGGGGATGGGGTGGACCTCAGGAAGGATGCTTAAGAAGCCGATGATTGCACATGAATCCTGGAAGCTTGATAATCCGGGGCTTCGTTAAACAGCTGTCTCCTCTAATTCCACTGACTGCCAGATCCCATCTTGCCAGAGACCCCCTATTTTCCAGGTCACTTCCAAGCACAGGTTTGTTAACTAAACCATTACCGCCGCCCCCTTCCAGTCTGCCAAAACTCCTATGCACTTGGTTTGGGGTGAGAGGGGAGCGGACCTCTTTCTCATTGGAATGCCTTCAGGGGATCTCCGTTGTGCGCCGAAAATGCATTTGTGGGCTGGCGCTCGAGGGACATGTGGAACGGCACAAGGAAAGGAATCACATTTAACCCTGTATTTATAAATGCAAGAGGAACCGGGGAGGGGGGAGGCACGTAGGTTATTGCAAAAGGCTGAACGTTCGAGAGCAGGGTCCCCAACCTTTTCCGCCCTGTGGGCACCTTTGGAATTCTGACATGGGGCGGCGAGCGCAATCACCGAAGGGCTGCCACGGGAGGCAAAGTCACAATCACACCTGGAGACAAGTCCAAGCACAGTGAAGAAGCAGTGTGCCTTGGAAATGCAAAGAGATAGATGGGACTTATTTTCATATGTGGTGGACATGTAAAAAGGTGAAGAAATACTGGATACAGATTCCCCAAGAAATGCAGAAGGTCTTAAAAACCAACTTTCCATTAGACCCAGAAACAGTGCTGTTGGGAACAACGCTGGAAAAGTTAGATAAAAATCCTAGAGAGGTGTTCAGCTATATGACTATAGCAGCAAGGATAGTATTGGCAGCGACTTGGAAACAAGAAGAAACTCCGGATTTGGAAAAATGGCAAGATAAAATGGCAGAATACGCAGTGATGGTGAAGCTATCCAGTTTTGTGAAAGGCAGATCGATGGAAGAATTTCAGAAGAAATGGATATTTTATTTTGATTATATAAAGTGGAAATCATAATTCAGTAGAAGGGTGGAGATATATTAGTGCATAATAGAATGTTAATATAAAGGCAGTAGATTTTTTGCATATATGAAATAGTTTGGTTTGGAGCAGTAGACGGAAAATAAATGCAAGCATAGATTAAAAGGTCCGATAAAAACGGATAAAATTATTTGCAAAAATGTGAGGTGTGAATTGTATTAAGCATTGTATCGACAGATAGCTAGAAGGGCAGTGGAAATACTAATGAAAGATTTAGAAAGATCATCCATTAAACAAATTTTTGGCATGATATGAAAGATTAGTTTAAAATGAATTCCCTGGAAGACTAATTATACTGTCATTATGGGAATGAACGAGTTCGTTATGTGTGTCATATGTGTATATGAAAAAAATTCTATATATATATATATATATATTTTAAAAAGAAATAGTGTGCCTTAAACAATACACTGAGAAAGAGGAGTGAGAGACAGGATAAACAACCAAGGCAACATTATTTTAATCTGCAAAGCCCACAAGATCTTCAACGGCCAATAAGAAGCGATTCAGGGCAATAGCGCCACCTGGCTCCCAACTACCTGGAAGGACTTGGCGGGTACCAGATAAGGTGCCAGTGGGCACTGTGGCGCCCACGTGTACCATGCTGGGGACCCCTGTTATAACGGTAAGGATTCCAGCTATCCAAAGAATAGTACTGCAGTCCAAACTCTGCCCACAACCTGAGTTCGATCCTGACTGAAGTCGGTTTCTGGTAGCCGGCTCAAGGTTGACTCAGCCTTCCATCCTTCCGAGGTCGGTAAAATGAGTACCCAGCTTGCTGGGGGTAAAGTGTAGACGACTGGGAAAGGCAATGGCAAACCACCCCGTAAACATAGTCTGCCTAGTAAACGTTGGGATGTGACGTCACCCCATGGGTCAGTAATTACCCAGTGCTTGCACAGGGGACTACTTTTACCTTTTATATGTTCACACTACAAAAGAATATGTTTTGAGAGCCTTTTTTGGAGGGGGGGTGAAGCATGGAGATTTCATAGCATTTTGAATTTGTCTCTCACTCTCATAATACTAAATTGTGGAACTTCCTGCCCCAGGATGTGGTGATGGCTGCCAACTTGGAAGGCTTCGAGAGGGGAGTGGACATGTTCATGGAGGAGAGGGCTATTCATGGCTACTAATAAAAATGGATACTGGTCATGATGCACACTTATTCTCTCCAGGATCAGAGGAGCATGCCTATTATCTTAGGTGCTGTGGCGCACAGGCAGGATAATGCTGCAGTCGTCTTGTTTGTGGGCTTCCTAGAGGCACCTGGTTGGCCACTGTGTGAGCACTCCTGGACATGATGGGCCTTGGTCTGATCCAGCATGGCCTTTTTTATGTTGTTACTAGATGTGAAATTCAGTGGATGAAACAAATGTCCTGTACCGCCTTTCTACCAACCAAGGTAGGTAACATTTTGAAAAGACTGTGTAATGACACGTAGAAATACTAATACACCATCATAATCAGTAGTAGCAGCAGCTGACCAGACTTTTACTATTCAGACCCTGCTGAATGAGCTTTCCCTCTAGATAGCTGGAGAGGGGAGTTTTCAATGCCTATCAACCTTCCATGACCCAAAGTCTGCGTCTTCTGAAAATACCCATACACTGAGGTCTTCTGAGCAGCCTTCTGTTCAACTTCAGCTGAGTGGATGATTCTTGGTCATTACAGCCTAAGAATGGCGACGGGTTACTTGGCGGAGTCTCCCCAATGTTCTCATCATTTGCACTTTGCCCTTCTTGGCTTATAAGATCTCGCTGATCAGAGCTAACAGATTGGGTTTAAGAGGTGGTAAATGCCACATCAAAAGAGGGAACAGTCCCAATAATGTTGAAAGAGACCTTGGTGGGGCCGCTCTTGGAAAAGAAACCCTCTCTTGAACCTAAAGATCTGATTAATGGCTGGAGAGCCAGTGTGGTGTAGTGGTTAAGAGCAGTGGACTCTAATCTGAAGAACTGAGTTAGATTCCCCACTCCTCCGCATGAAGACCGCTGGGTGACCTTGGGCTAGTCACAGTTCTCTTATGGCAACTGCAGCAAGGGGCTTTCAAGGCAAATGAGAAGCAGAGGTGGTTTGCCATTGCCTTCCTCTACAAAGCCTTCCTTGGTGGTCTCTCTTCTAAGTACCGACCCTGCTTCTCTTCTGAGATCTGATGAGATCGGGCTATACCCTGCTGCCTTCCCTCCCACAGTACTAACAACCTGTGTAAAAAAAAGGCCTAGTCTGATTGAGCAAGCCAGTTCTCATAAAGTCCCTATTTATTTATTCCGAACAAAGATTCCACTTTTTTGGGAGCCAATATTTGGGCCAAGAGAAGAGGGTCAGGTAACGGGCCCAGACGTTTGTGGTCAATTGGAGAGGAAGAGCTTTGTCTTAATCTGTTCTTGGAGTGTCTCAACGTTCCCTTTAACGGATTGGTCACGGGCCCTTTGGAGGGGGAGGCGGGGCACCCATTTTCTTTGTCATCCCTTCCTCCCCCCCATTGCACTCTTCGTCTTACTGGAAGGATATTAGCAGCTCTGATTCTCTTTTTTCCTCAGGCCATTAACTTCCAGGCTGGTCATTATGAACCGCTTGGCAGTGACTGATGGCTGGGGGGCTTTCTCGCTTAGGAAAATGTGGAACTGATTGCTTGCCTGACCCCGTTTGACCCCTGGAATTTGGAGTTCAACCTGGGCTTTAGGAATAATAAACTCATATAATTAGCAGAGAAAACCGCTTGTGATGGAAGGGAGGAGGGGTGTAATTGATTGGAAACAGCAGCCGGTCATACTTGGGCTTTCTTGTGGCCTGTCCAGGGTTGACAGTTTTCTTGGGAACAATCTGACAGTTTTGTTATTTTCCTGCCTTTAAATACTCAAGATGCCGCCGAAATTTCGCTTCGTGCAAAGTTCAGAACGAAATTTGGAGGTTCTTCTGCGGGCTAAATGTGAGAGATTTTGAAGGAAACACCAATTGTCAAGAAGTCTAATAAAGTTTTTTTTTTCTTCAGGAGGGATATTCATGCAAACTTATTAAATAACAACAGGGACATCTTCTGTTCAGGACCACTTCTTCTTTTTAAGATGAGATGCTTAAGGCCAAAAAAGATAAGGCACAGATACCCCTTCAGCTGTAAAGGCAATTCATAGGTGTGTGTGCCTTCTGAGGAAGGGCTGTGGCTCAGTGGAAGAGCCTCTGTTTTGCTTGAAGAAGGTCCCAGGTTCAGTCCTCAGCTTCTCCAGTTAAAAGGACCAGGCAGTAGGTGATGTGAAAGACCTCTGCCGGGAGAGCTGCTGCCAATCTGAGTACTGACCTTGATGGACTAATGGTCTGATTTAGTATAACACAGCTTCATGTGTGTTCATGTGGGGACTGGGGCTATGTGGGGGGGGGCAGAGGGTGTTTGAATCTTCAAGATCCACTCAGTTTTGCTAATCAAAACTGTTGCATAGTGGCTTTGAGATGGTGCCAAGACCAGATTGTCATCTAGGAGTCCACCAACCATCTTCTGTGACCTGATATGGAATATCAACAGAATTCAAACGGCTGTGAGAAAGGGTCAGCTATATAATGTTAATGAACAGTATCACATCTTTGAACCCTTTGTTTGGCATGTGGGAAAACTTTTCGTAGGGCCCAAGGACAACAGAGGACTGTCTAGTGACCGTCGTACTTGCAGGGCCACCTCTCCAATCACGACCCTTCGCTCTCCCTTCAGTCGTCTTCGATGGGCCTCTTGTAGGTGCCTGGCCCCAGGGATGGCTTGATTTGCTGTCATCAGGAGAAGGGCCTTCTCGGTTGTGGCCCCTACTCTTTGGAATGCACTCTCAGATGACGCCTATACCCTGCCAGACTTCCTGCAGGGCATGCAAGACAGAATTGTTGAGGTTGGCTTTTGGCTTGTAATCCACAAGTTGTGGATTGTTCAACCTACATATTTTAATAGTTTAATATTTAATGTTAATATTTTATATTTGTTAGCTGCTTATATATTGTTTTTAACCAATTTATACTGTTTTAATGTTGTTAGTTGCCACGAGACCCTTTGGGTGAGCGGCGACTTTAAAAATCTAATAAATAAATAGTGTCTATAAGGATGTGTGGGAAGACAAGGGGACAAGAAGACAATGCAGGCAGACTTTCACATGCTTTTTTGAAATAAAAGCTGCAAGTCCCTAGTGTTCAAAATGAATGCATTTATGTTGCACACCGTGCAATTTTTATCCAGATCTTGCAATTGGGGCGCATCCATTAAGATGACTGGCTGCTGTAAATGGCCAATGATTGGGCTTCTGATATGTAACATTTCATGGCATCACCTTCAGTCTACCGTGCAGTGCTTCCAGAAGGGGGTTCTGGGATGTGGCGGCAGCTGCTCGACAGCAGACGACTCCATTATCCTAATGTGTCCGAAAATGGACCTGAAAACTGGCGAGGTGCTATTTGGATAATGGAGTGATTGAGATAATAGAATCAGAATTGTCTTTGGAGAGAGGATGGGAGATGTCCTAGTCTGTCTTCCCAGGGTGTTTCTGGATGGCTTGTTTCCCCTCTATATACCTGGCAGCAGGTTCTGGAAGGATTGTGGAAGACATGTTGTTGTAATTGCTGTGTGCTCAGACTTCTGCTTGGTTGGATGGGCTGGGAGACAGAAGTACACAGGCACTAGGGGGTCTGCTGAAGATTCAAGGAGAGCCATTTGCATAGGCCGGAAGGGAGCTTTTTCAGGCCAATCCTTGCTATATTATATAGTGTTTATAACGCTACTATGCTACTACTATACTAAGTACTATACTATACTAGTACTATACTACTACTATACTATATACACTATACTATATATACTGTACTACTACTATACTAAGAGCCCTTAGTGGTGCAGAGTGGTAAGCTGCAGTACTGCAGTCCAAGTTCTGCTCACGACCTGAGTTCGATCCCGAAGGAAGTCGGTTTCAGGTAACTGGCTCAAGGTTGACTCAGCCTTCCATCCTTCCGAGGTCGGTCAAATGAGGACCCAGCTTGCTGGAGATAAAATGTAGATGACTGGGGAAGGCACTGGCAAACCACCCCATAAACAAAGTCTGCCTAGTAAACGTTGGGATGTGACATCACCCCATGGGTCAGAAATGACCCGGTACTTGCACAGGGGACCTTTACCTTTATACCACTACCACTACCACCACCACCACCACCACCACCACCACCACCACCACCACTACTACTACTACTACTACTACTCCTCTTATGAAGACTGTATAATACTGATAGCATACTACTACTACACTTTATATTACTAAGAGCATAATAAGGGTAGTAGTCATGGTGGTAGTAGTAGTTTACTATTAGTATTATTTGTGTTACTGCTGTTAAGAGGGGCTGCAAACTATTGTGTTCATCAGTGTCAAACCTTTGGAATAACAAGGAAGGTTCCCCAATTATTCAGGCAACAGATTTTTTAAAAGGTTATTTCTAATAAAAATTTGCAAACACCATAAGTGGCAGGAATTGCCTTAGATGTGCTAGTCCTCATTCTCTCTCTTGCAGGAGGGAATCTCTCTTCCTTGGCACCCAATGAAACTTGTTGTTTTTTCTGCGTAAAGGAATGCATTCACATGCCAGTTTATGTAGACTGAATCAATTTGCGAACTCCAAATTATTGAATTAATTGATTAAGATTTGTTTAATCGGGTCACCATCCTTCTCCTGCTCTTTGGAAGACATTGTCTTGATGACGGAGAGAGAGAATTCCCGGTCAGAAAAGTCTCCCCTGCTGCCACCCCAAAAAAACCTCTTGCCAGCAGCGAAGAGGGACCTGGCAACCCGATCCATCCTGTCAATTTAGGTGGTCTGGAAACTGGCACATCTTCTGACATGGGGCAAGAGGAGCAGTGTGTGTGTTGGTGCCTTTGGATGAAGATGCTGAAAGTCACCTTGGCCGAGAGCATGCTTGAAAATTTAATGCTCCCCACCAAATATTGACTCATCTGGGCATTTGAGCAAGCCTTTTGCAAACGTGTCGATACTCATCTGACGTCTCAGCAGATAAAGTAGCTTCTTCTCACTCCCCCTCCCGCCTTTACTGATCAGATTCTCTCTGCCTTTGGCCAAAATTTGCAGAACGGAACACAATGCCGAAAATGGGCACTTCCTTCGTGAGGAGCTCTTGGACAGCTGCGGAGGTGGCTAGAGGTTTGCAGGTCAAATCCACCCCGTGACCAGGAATGGTTGGTTTTTCCAGAAGGTTTGGTTGGTTGCCACACAGATGCTCAAGTGGAACTTCGGTGGCTCATCCGGGCATATAAAAAAAGACCTTAACTCCCCCCCCCCCCATCAGCAGTGTAGTGGTAGTGGTGGTAGACAGTACACAGTAGTATAGTCTACAGTCTATTCCTTCACCAAAGCATCTTTCTGAACCATTTCCTTACAGTATAGCCCTGTTGTGTTATGTGTTAAGTGCTGTCAATGAGCTTTCGACTCATGGCCACCCAATGAATAGATGTCCTCCAAAATGTCCTATCCTTAACAGCCTTGCTCGGATCTTGCAAACTGAGGGCTGTGGCTTCCTTTACAGAGTCAATCCATCTCTTTTTGGGTCTTCCTCTTTTCCTGCTGCATTCAACTTTTCCTAGCGTTATTGTCTTTTCCAGTGGCTCCTGTCTTCTCATAATAAGACCAAAGTACGACAGCCTCAGTTCAGTCATTTTAGCTTCTAGGGTCAGTTCAGGCTTGACTTGATCTAGAACCCACTGATTTGTTTTTTGGCAGTCCAGGGTATCCATAACACTCCTCCAACACCACATTTCAAAGGAATCTACTTTCTTCCTATCAGCTTTCTTCATTGTACAGCTCTCACACCCATACATAGTAATGGGGAATACGATGGCATGAATGAACTTGATCTTGGTGGCCAGTGACACGTCCTTACACTTTCTAGCTCCTTCATGGCTGTCCTTCCCAGTCTCAGCCTCCTTCTGATTTCTTGGCTGCAGTCTCCCTTTTGGTGGTGATGATGGAGCCCTCTTACCTGGGTAAAAAAATCCCTCCTGAGTACTCTTGCCAATCTCAAGAGGTCCTACCTCTCGTCAGACAAGTATAGAAATAAAAGTTTGCAACTGGTACTTCGCCACTCGCCCTGACCTGGTTGGACCAGGCCAGCCTGATCGCGTCGGATCTCAGATGTTAAGCAAGGTCGGTCCTGGTTAGTACTTGGATGGGAGACAGTCCAGGACTGTTACTCGGAGGCATACAATGGCACGGCACCTCTGTTGATCTGTTGCCTAGAAAACCCCATGTGAGGGCCCCATGAGTCTGCTGGGACTTCACAGCCCTTTTCCCCACCAAGACCCTGGAGGGAATTGTTGTCCCAGTAATGACCCCACTGTGGGGACAAAGGACAAATGAAGTGCAGAGTCTAGAGATAGGCAATTGGTGGTCCTGAAGGTTTCCCTCCGCTGTTCTCTGGTTTCAGGACTTCCTACCTGGTTGCCACAATTTTTAGGGTTTAAACTACATCAGTTCTCCCAAATGGCGTGTGTCTGGGGAGATTGAGGTTCTGTTATTGGAACGCACAAGAGAACTTTGAGGAGAGGGTGTGACTCAATAGTAAAGCATTTTCTTGGCAGGTAGAAGGTCTTAGGTTCAATCCCCGGCACCTTTGGATCAGGTGGTCATATGAGAGACCTCCAACTCAGAAATCGGAGAGGTTTAAGCAGGCAATACTGACCTTGATGGAACAGAGGTCTGATTCAGTATATGGCAGCTACATGCGAGAGTTTTATTCAGGGGAGGGGCTGTGGCTCAGTGGTATGCAGGAGGTCCCAGGTTCAGTCCCCAGCATCTCCAGTTAAAGGGACTAGGCAAGTAGGTGATGTGAAAGACTCCTGCCTGAGACCCCGGAGAGCTGCTGCTGGCCTGAGTAGACAATACTGACCTTGTTGGACCAACGTTCTGATTCAGCATAAGGCAGTTTCATGTGTTCTTGCGATTCTTTCTTTTCCTGTCGGCCGGGCTGGATGCTCTGAAGCGAGAGCCCCAGGGGGCTTGTCAGGTCTTGCCTCCTGTTAAGTGTAGGATTTCGAGCGCGGGAGGGGGGAACGCAACTCAGTGGGTGTTTGGAGACCGGCCTCCTCCCCGTTCGCTCTAATGGAAACGCTGGCACAGCTCGGACACAGCAATCAGGAGTCCCGGAACAGCTAATTTTTCATTCGGTCATGGGGGGTGGCGGGCGGCGGGTAATGGACTGCTGCGTGCTTTGCTAAAAGGTGTCCCCACCCTACAGAGGTCCCTGAACCAGCTCACCACGTACTCCTCCCTCCCCCCCCCCATATTTAATAACACGAAAACGAAAGCTCTCTCGTTAATTACACTCCTTTAACCTTGCATCAGATCTGGGCTTCCTCGCATGTCGAAGGAGCCCCATTTTCCAATCAATACGTATTACCATATTCCCTCGGACGCGGCTCCCCTCTTCACCTAATTAGCGGATGGAGCTAATTGCGTGCGTCTGAGAGCACTTTGGTGCCTCTAAAGATACATTAATGAGATCAGACCTGCCCTCCCCGCGTCCTTATGGACTCATCCGCATCCACTGCCCAGAAGAGGATGTCAGTACTTGGGTTTGTTGGGGGTTTTTTAATTTATTTTTTCCAGGTGGGGAGGGGGAAGATAGTATGGTGATCCTACTCATTTAAAAAATAAATAAATAATACATGACAGTTATATGGTAGAAAGTGCTGTCAAGTTGCAGCGGGCTTTTGGCGTACATCATAGAGTTTTCAAGGCAAGAGAGGAACTGTGGTGGTTGGCCATCGCCTGCCTCTGTGTAGCAACCCTGGACTTCGTTGGTGGTCTCCCATCCAAGTACTAACCAAGGTTGACCCTGCTTAGCTTCCGAGATCCGATGAGATCAGGCTAGCCTGAGCCATCCAGGTCCAAGCAAGGGATGGACAGAGGTGGTATGCCATTGCCTGCCTCTGTGCAGAGATCCTGGACTTCCTTAGTGGTTCCTTATCCAAATACTAACCAATGTTGACTCTGCTTAGCTTCCGAGATCTGATGAGATCAGGCTAGCCTGGGCCATCCAGGTCCAGGAAGAGATGGACAGAGGTGGTTTGCCATTACCAGCCTCTGTGCAGAGACCCTGGACTTCCTTGGTGGTCTCCCATCCAAATACTAACCAATGTTGACTCTGCTTAGCTTCTGAGATCTGATGAGATCAGGCTAGCCTGGGCCATCCAGGTCCAGGAAGAGATGGACAGAGATGGTTTGCCATTGCTTGCCTCTGTACAGAAACCCTGGACTTCCTTGGTGGTCTCCCATCCAAGTACTAACCAATGTTGACTCTGCTTAGCTTCCGAGATCTGATGAGATCAGGCTAGCCTGGGCCATCCAGGTGCGGCCAGAGACGGAGGGGGTTTGCCATTGCCTGCCTCTGCGTAACAACTCTGGACTTTTTTTATAGTTTTCCCATCCAAGTACTAACCA
The DNA here is from genome assembly GCF_029931775.1 of Euleptes europaea. Lineage (NCBI taxonomy): Eukaryota > Metazoa > Chordata > Lepidosauria > Squamata > Sphaerodactylidae > Euleptes > Euleptes europaea. The sequence goes on along the minus strand of NC_079314.1, from coordinate 118,648,452 downwards.
GGGCTGACCCTGCTTAGCTTCCGAGATCTGATGAGAGTGGGCTAGCCTTGGCCATCCAGATCAAGGGTGGGCAGTGAATACCCAGCATTTATGGAAGAGAAAGCTATCATTGGCCATTGGTGGTGAACACTTCTGTCAGCTCCCTACCGACTTATGGCAACTCCATGGGGTTTTCAAAGGAAGAGACACACCGAGGTGGTTTGCCTTTGCCTGCCTCTGCATAGCAACCCTGGACTTCCTTGATGGTCTCCCATCCAAATACTGACCAAGGTTGACCCTGCTTCTCTTCTGAGCTCTGATGAGTTCGATTCCCCACTCCTCCACATGAAGCCTGCTGGGTGACCTTGGGCCAGTCACAGTTCTCTCTGAACTCTCTCAGCCCCACCTACCTCACAAGGTGCCTGTTGTGGGAAGAGGGAGGGAAGAGGGATGGTAAGCCGCTCTGAGACTCCTTAAAGGTAGAGAAAATCGGGATATAAAAATCCACTTCTTCAAAATTGCAAATATGCCCACAAGCTCAAAAAAGTTTGGGCACCCCTGTCCTACATGTTTGTATGTCTATCTGTCCACCCATCCATCCAAGAGTGCAAGGTTGTCTGTCTTCATTTTGTCCCCTACAACAACCCTGTAAGGCAGGGCAGGCTGAAAGAAACAGTGTGTGGCAAACAAGGTTTCCTATTGAGTTTAATGGCAGTGGGTGGAATTGAACTCCGAGCCCTCAGATCCTTATTTGACACACTAATCACGACACCCCTTTGACTCCCTGTTGTTAGGTGAATCAGGTAGGTTGCAAACCTATATCTCATCTCCTTATTTTAGCCACCTTCCATATGTTTCTGTATGGGTAAAAAACAACAACAATACCATCAGGGCTGCACTCTGCAGGTAAGAGAGTCCATCAATGCCAGACTTCTCCCCTTCCCACTAGGAGCCTACAAATAGGGTTTCTAGGTCCCTCTTCGTCACTGGCGGGAGGTTTTTGGGGTGGAGCCTGAGGAGGGCGAGGTTTGGGAAAGGGAGGGACTTCAATGCCATAGAGTCCAGTTGCCAAAGCAGCCATTTTCTCCAGATGAACTGACCTCTATTGGCTGGAGATCAGTTGTAAAAGAAGAAGAAGTGGTAGTGGTAGTAGTAGTAGTGTTGGTTTTTATATTCTGACTTTCTCTACCCCAAAGGAAGAATCAAACCAGCTTACAGTCACCTTCCCTTCCCACAACAGACACCCTGTGAGGTACGTGGGGTTGAGAGAGCTCTAAGAGAAGTGTGACCAGCCCAAGGTCACCCAGCTGGCTTCATTGGTAGGAGTGGGGAAACCAACCCGGTTCACCAGATTAGCCTCCGCCACTCATGTGCTCCAAACCAACACTCTTAATCTCCAGCTAGTACCTGGAGGTTGGCAACCCTACCTATGAAGCGCATTTCACGACAAAGTCAACAGCCGAAAGTCTCATTCTGCTGCCAGGTGGTGATGGAACGAAAGCGCTCAAGGAATACAGAAAGCTATTTTAATGTTGGGTTTCATTGAGGACGCTGGAATAATCGCCAATAACTATAAAGCTACCGAAGCAGAGCCGAACGTTTGCTGGGAGAATCTCTCAAACACTTTAGCACCGTGAAGGGAAGTATTTCTTCACTTGATGTGGGAAGCGCTACAGCGTACGCCGGCCTGGCACTCACAAGGCCCGGGTGGCTTTGCCGAAACATTTGCCAGCCGGCCACGGCTCAGATCAAGGGGCCAAGGGCCACTCGGTTCCTTGGGCAGAGGTGCTTTATACAAATCTTCTTGCTGTGTGTAATCCTACTATGAGTTGCAGGGCCAATTTGCATGCTACTGAGAAGCGAGTTGTGGCAAAAAAGGAGAAATTGCTATGCTACTTAGGACTGTGTGGAAATTCCGTCCCTCAAAATGCCATTTTTATCCATTAAGCCATTTTTTTTGCATGCCTTGACCTTAAATATGTGTCCCAACTAGGGGCCTCCAAATGCATCTTAACCTTTGCTTTAGGTGAAATTCAGTGGTGGCAAGAGAGTTTCTTGGTCCATTGATGGGAATCACACCACTAGGCCCGGGCATTCAACAGAACACTTTTTAAAAAATTACATAGCCATATGGTGTAGTGGCTAGGAGCGGTGGACTCTAATCTGGATAACCGGGTTTGATTTCCCACTCCTCCACATGAGTGGTGGACTCTAATTTGGTGAACCGGGTTTGCTTCCTCACTCCTCCACATGAAGCCTGCTAGGTGACCACATCCTGAGGCAGGGAGTTCCACATTTTAACTATGTGTTGTGTGAAGAAATACTTTATTTTATCTGTTTGGAATCTCTCACCCTCCAGCTTTAGCAGATGGCCCTGTATTCTGGTATTATGAGAGAGGGAGAAAAGCTTCTCCCTGTCCACTCCCTCCAAACCATGCATAATTTTATAGACCTCTCTCATGTCTCCCCTCAACCTTCTTCTGTCCAAACTAAACAGCCTGAAGATTTTTATCCGCTCCTCATAGGGCAGTTGCTCTAGCCCCCTGATCCTTTTGGTTGCTCTTTTATGCACCTTCTGCAATATCCTTTTTGAGTCTTGGTGACCAAAACTGTACACAGTATTCCAAGTGTGGTCTCACCACAGATTTGTACAAGTTGTTAAGGTGTCGAACTAGGATATAGGGAACCCAGGATTGAATCCCCAACCTGCCATGGATACTTGTTGGTTGACCTTGGGCCAGTCACACACTCTCAGCCTCGACCCTGGCAAGTATTTGGATGGGGCGAGATGTGGAGGCAGGCAATGGCCAACCACCTTTGAACATCTCTTGCCTTGAAAACCCTGCGGGGTCACCATTAAGTCAGTTGTGACTTGACATCAAAACATGTATACACACAATGTGTGAAGAGGCGTAACTGAGCAGGGCTCTGAAGCGCACTTTTCCTTGGCCTCGCAATATACCAGTGGCACCAAACGAACACAAACCCAACAATAGATGGATTGACTCTATCAAGGACGCCACTGCCCTCAATTTGCAAGACCTGAGCAAGGCTGTCAAAGATAGGACATTTTGGAGGACTTTGATTCATAGGGCCGCCATGAGTCGGAAACGACTTGACGGCACTTAACACACATACACACACACCAAACGATTGCCTCCAGTTTTGTATTCATGGGATCTGCACTATAGTTACAACATGTTTGCCGCAATTTTCCCAAACAGGCGCAGTTCAGCTGGCAGGCGCTTGGGGAACACACAAGGAACGGCGGCAGATTATCCGTGGGAGGCCCCGAGCGGCGCTCTCGCTTGCCGCGCCGGGTGCATGTCAGCGTTCCGTGGTCTCCCCGCTCGCTCCGACACCTGTACCCACCCACAGCTTTGCTAACACAAACCATAAATCTGTCCTTTTAAGCTCAAGTGAGAAGATGCCAGATTTTGGCGGGGATTATATATATAAAGTATGGCACTTATCACACTGCGGCTGGTGTGAATAAACGTTGCGCTTGTGATGGGGAGGGGGGGATTAAACAGCAGCTTTGCCTCCTGTCTGCCTGCCTCCATGTTTTGTGTGCAACCAACTAGACATAATAATAATAACATAAGAAAAGCCCTGCTGGATCAGACCCAGGCCCATCAAGTCCAGCAGTCTGTTCACACAGTGGCCAATCAGGTGCCTCTAGGAAGCCCCCAAACAAGGCGACTGCAGCAACATTGTCCTGCCTGTATTCCACAGCATCTAATATAATGGGCATGCTCCTGTGATCCTGGAGAGAACATAAGAAAGACCATTCTGGATCAGACCAAGGTCCATCAAGTCCAGCAGTGGCCAACCAGGTGTCTCTAGGAAGCCCCTAAACAAGACTGCAGCATTCTCCCGCCTGTGTTCCACAGCACCTAAGATAATAGGCATGCTCCTCTGATCCTGGAGTGAATAGGGATGTATCATGACTAGTATTCATAAGAACATAAGAAAAGCCCATCAAGGCCCATCAAGTCCAGCAGTCTGTTCATACAGTGGCCAACCAGGTGCCTCTAGGAAGCCCACAAACAAGACGACTGCAGCAACATTGTCCTGCCTGTGTTCCACGACACCTAAGTATAATGGGCATGTTCCTCTGATCCTGGAGACACTAGGAAGGCATCATGACTAGTATACATTTTGACTAGTAGCCATGGATAGCCCTCTCCTCCATGAACACGTCCACTCCCCTCTTAAAGCCTTCCAAGTTGGGAGCCATCACCACATCCTGGGGCAGGGAGTTCCACAATTTAACTACAATTTAACTCACATTATGTCAGTAGAATGTATATGATAGTTTTACTGTTGCTTTTTTGGGTCTGTGCTGGATGAGAAGGGGAGAAGCGGATTGGTGATCTCATTCTCTTGGAGCCTGAAAATTAACGCTCTTGCAGATCTGGCTGCCACTTCAATCTCTAGATGAGGCACCAAATGCACAAAGTCTAGTATGCCTGTAGCAGCTGTTGATTCAGATGGTTGCCACAGTCACCCTTCAGGGGGAGAGTAGACTCTGCTTAATGAACATAGGGGAATAGTTAAATTGTGGAACTCCCTGCCCCAGGATGTGGTGATGGCTGCTTTTCTCCCTCTCTCATAATACCAGAATGGGGGTCATCTGCTAAAGCTGAAGGGTGAGAGATTCAAAACAGATAAAAGGAACTATTTCTTCACACAATACATAGTTATACTGTAGGACTCCCTGCCCCAGGATGTGGTGTAGGCTGTCAACTTGGAAGGCTTTAAGAGGGCAGTGGACATGTTCATGGAGGAGAGGGCTATCCATGGCTACTAGTCAAAATGGATACTAGTCATGATGCCTACCTATTCTCTCCAGGATCAGAGGAGCAGGCCTGTTATATCAGGTGCTGTGGAACACAGGTAGGACAATGCTGCTGCAGTCGTCTTGCTTGTGAGCTTCCTAGAGGCACCTGGTTGGCCACTGTGTGAACAGACTGCTGGACTGGATGGGCCGTGGTCTGATCCAGCGGGGCTTTTCTTATGTTGTTATGCTCTAAGGCTTTAAGAGGGGACATGTTCAAGGAGGATAGGGCTATCCATGGGTGCTAGTCAAAAAGGATACAAGTCACAAAGTATGCCCATTCTATTGTCGAAGGCTTTCACGGTCAGAGTTCATTGGTTCTTGTAGGTTATCCGGGCTGTGTAACCGTGGTCTTGGTATTTTCTTTCCTGACGTTTCGCCAGCAACTGTGGCAGGCATCTTCAGAGTAGTAACACTGAAGGACAGTGTCTCTCAGTGTCAAGGGTGTAGGAAGAGTAATATATAGTCAGAAAGGGGTTGGGTTTGAGCTGAGTATTGTCCTGCAAAAGTAATGTGCTAATCATTGTTCTGTAAGTATCAAGATAATGTGCTAATGAGGGTATGGTATGTTAATATGGAACCATTGTATCCTGAAGTGATCTGTTAATGTGTGTAATCCAAAGCTAATCTGTATGGCTATTGTTGAATGTTGACTTTGTTAGTCTGGAGGTTTTTAGAACAGGAAGCCAAGCCTTATTCATTCTTAAACTCTCCTCTTTTCTGTTAAAGTTGTGTTGATGTTTATGAATTTCAATGGCTTCTCTGTGCAATCTGACAAAATAGTTGGTAGAATTGTCCAGTCTTTCAGTGTCTTGGAATAAGACCCTGTGTCCTGTTTGTGTCAGTCCATGTTCAGCCACTGCTGATTTCTCAGGTTGGCCAAGTCTGCAGTATCTTTCATGTTCTTTTATCCTTGTTTGTATGCTGCGTTTTGTGGTCCCGATGTAAACTTCTCTACATCTAAATCACGCACTGCTAGCAAACGGCTACTCCAAGAATGAAATCAGAAGGGCCATTAAACCAAACAAAAATCAGAAAACTCAGGAAAAACAGTCTCCCATAGGAAAGGTATTCTTGCCATTTATTAAAGGAGTCACTGATAGGATGGAGAAACTTTTGAAAAAACATAACCTACAAACAGTGTTTAAACCCACCAAGAAAATACAACAAATGCTACGATCAGCAAAAGACAAAAGAGACCCCCTCACCTCTGCAGGAGTATATCGTATACCTTGCAGCTGTGGAGAAGTTTACATCGGGACCACAAAACGCAGCATACAAACAAGGATAAAAGAACATGAAAGATACTGCAGACTTGGCTAACCTGAGAAATCAGCAGTGGCTGAACATGGACTGACACAAACAGGACACAGGGTCTTATTCCAAGACACTGAAAGACTGGACAATTCTACCAACTATTTTGTCAGATTACCCTGAGAAGCCATTGAAATTCATAAACATCAGCACAACTTTAACAGAAAAGAGGAGAGTTTAAGAATGAATAAGGCTTGGCTTCCTGTTCTAAAAACCTCCAGACTAACAAAGTCAACATTCAACAATAGCCATACAGATTAGCTTTGGATTACACACATTAACAGATCACTTCAGGATACAATGGTTCCATATTAACATACCATACCCTCATTAGCACATTATCTTGATACTTACAGAACAATGATTAGCACATTACTTTTGCAGGACAATACTCAGCTCAAACCCAACCCCTTTCTGACTATATATTACTCTTCCTACACCCTTGACACTGAGAGACACTGTCCTTCAGTGTTACTACTCTGAAGATGCCTGCCACAGTTGCTGGCGAAACGTCAGGAAAGAAAATTCCAAGACCACGGTTACACAGCCCGGATAACCTACAAGAACCTATGCCCATTCTCTCCAGGACCAGAGGACCGTGCCTGTTATATCAGGTGCTGTGGAACACAGGCTGGATGGTGCTGCTGCAGTCGTCTTGTTTGTGGGCTTCCTAGAGGCACCTGGTTGGCCACTGTGTGAACAGACTGCTGGACTGGATGGGCCTTGGTCTGATCCAGCGGGGCTTTTCTTATGTTGTTATGCTCTAAGGCTTTAAGAGGGGACATGTTCAAGGAGGATAGGGCTATCCATGGGTGCTAGTCAAAAAGGATACAAGTCACAAAGTATGCCCATTCTATTGTCGAAGGCTTTCACAATCAGAGTTCATTGGTTCTTGTAGGTTATCCGGGCTGTGTAACCGTGGTCTTGGAATTTTCTTTCCTGACGTTTCGCCAGCAACTGTGGCAGGCATCTTCAGAGTAGTAACACTGAAGGACAGTGTCTCTCAGTGTCAAGGGTGTAGGAAGAGTAATATATAGTCAGAAAGGGGTTGGGTTTGAGCTGAGTATTGTCCTGCAAAAGTAATGTGCTAATCATTGTTCTGTAAGTATCAAGATAATGTGCTAATGAGGGTATGGTATGTTAATATGGAACCATTGTATCCTGAAGTGATCTGTTAATGTGTGTAATCCAAAGCTAATCTGTATGGCTATTGTTGAATGTTGACTTTGTTAGTCTGGAGGTTTTTAGAACAGGAAGCCAAGCCTTATTCATTCTTAAACTCTCCTCTTTTCTGTTAAAGTTGTGTTGATGTTTATGAATTTCAATGGCTTCTCTGTGCAATCTGACAAAATAGTTGGTAGAATTGTCCAGTCTTTCAGTGTCTTGGAATAAGACCCTGTGTCCTGTTTGTGTCAGTCCATGTTCAGCCACTGCTGATTTCTCAGGTTGGCCAAGTCTGCAGTATCTTTCATGTTCTTTTATCCTTGTTTGTATGCTGCGTTTTGTGGTCCCGATGTAAACTTCTCTACATCTAAATCACGCACTGCTAGCAAACGGCTACTCCAAGAATGAAATCAGAAGGGCCATTAAACCAAACAAAAATCAGAAAACTCAGGAAAAACAGTCTCCCATAGGAAAGGTATTCTTGCCATTTATTAAAGGAGTCTCTGATAGGATGGAGAAACTTTTGAAAAAACATAACCTACAAACAGTGTTTAAACCCACCAAGAAAATACAACAAATGCTACGATCAGCAAAAGACAAAAGAGACCCCCTCACCTCTGCAGGAGTATATCGTATACCTTGCAGCTGTGGAGAAGTTTACATCGGGACCACAAAACGCAGCATACAAACAAGGATAAAAGAACATGAAAGATACTGCAGACTTGGCTAACCTGAGAAATCAGCAGTGGCTGAACATGGACTGACACAAACAGGACACAGGGTCTTATTCCAAGACACTGAAAGACTGGACAATTCTACCAACTATTTTGTCAGATTACCCTGAGAAGCCATTGAAATTCATAAACATCAGCACAACTTTAACAGAAAAGAGGAGAGTTTAAGAATGAATAAGGCTTGGCTTCCTGTTCTAAAAACCTCCAGACTAACAAAGTCAACATTCAACAATAGCCATACAGATTAGCTTTGGATTACACACATTAACAGATCACTTCAGGATACAATGGTTCCATATTAACATACCATACCCTCATTAGCACATTATCTTGATACTTACAGAACAATGATTAGCACATTACTTTTGCAGGACAATACTCAGCTCAAACCCAACCCCTTTCTGACTATATATTACTCTTCCTACACCCTTGACACTGAGAGACACTGTCCTTCAGTGTTACTACTCTGAAGATGCCTGCCACAGTTGCTGGCGAAACGTCAGGAAAGAAAATTCCAAGACCACGGTTACACAGCCCGGATAACCTACAAGAACCTATGCCCATTCTCTCCAGGACCAGAGGACCGTGCCTGTTATATCAGGTGCTGTGGAACACAGGCTGGATGGTGCTGCTGCAGTCGTCTTGTTTGTGGGCTTCCTAGAGGCACCTGGTTGGCCACTGTGTGAACAGACTGCTGGACTGGATGGGCCTTGGTCTGATCCAGCGGGGCTTTTCTTATGTTGTTATGCTCTAAGGCTTTAAGAGGGGACATGTTCAAGGAGGATAGGGCTATCCATGGGTGCTAGTCAAAAAGGATACAAGTCACAAAGTATGCCCATTCTATTGTCGAAGGCTTTCACAATCAGAGTTCATTGGTTCTTGTAGGTTATCCGGGCTGTGTAACCGTGGTCTTGGAATTTTCTTTCCTGACGTTTCGCCAGCAACTGTGGCAGGCATCTTCAGAGTAGTAACACTGAAGGACAGTGTCTCTCAGTGTCAAGGGTGTAGGAAGAGTAATATATAGTCAGAAAGGGGTTGGGTTTGAGCTGAGTATTGTCCTGCAAAAGTAATGTGCTAATCATTGTTCTGTAAGTATCAAGATAATGTGCTAATGAGGGTATGGTATGTTAATATGGAACCATTGTATCCTGAAGTGATCTGTTAATGTGTGTAATCCAAAGCTAATCTGTATGGCTATTGTTGAATGTTGTCTTTGTTAGTCTGGAGGTTTTTCAGGGCAGGAAGCCAAGCCTTATTCATTCTTAAACTCTCCTCTTTTCTGTTAAAGTTGTGCTGATGTTTATGAATTTCAATGGCTTCTCTGTGCAATCTGACAAAATAGTTGGTAGAATTGTCCAGTCTTTCAGTGTCTTGGAATAAGACCCTGTGTCCTGTTTGTGTCAGTCCATGTTCAGCCACTGCTGATTTCTCAGGTTGGCCAAGTCTGCAGTATCTTTCATGTTCTTTGATCCTTGTTTGTATGCTGCGTTTTGTGGTCCCGATGTAAACTTCTCCACAGCTGCAAGGTATACGATATACTCCTGCAGAGGTGAGGGGGTCTCTTTTGTCTTTTGCTGATCGTAGCATTTGTTGTATTTTCTTGGTGGGTTTAAACACGGTTTGTAGGTTATGTTTTTTCAAAAGTTTCTCCATCCTATCAGTGACTCCTTTAATAAATGGCAAGAATACCTTTCCTATGGGAGACTGTTTTTCCTGAGTTTTCTGATTTTTGTTTGGTTTAATGGCCCTTCTGATTTCATTCTTGGAGTAGCCGTTTGCTAGCAGTGCGTGATTTAGATGATTAGTTTCTTCCTTGAGAAACTGTGGTTCACAGATCCGTCTTGCACAGTCCATTAATGTTTTGATTATTCCTCTTTTCTGTCGGGGGTGGTGGTTGGAGTTTTTATGTAAGTAGCGATCTGTGTGAGTTGGTTTCCGGTAGACCTTGTGACCTAACTGAGAGTTTGTTTTACGGATGACAAGGGTATCAAGAAATGGGAGTTTACCCTCAATTTCCTTTTCCATGGTAAACTGAATGTTTGGATGGATATTATTAAGATGGTTTAGAAAGTCCATTAATTTTTCTTCACCATGGCTCCAAATAGTAAAAGTATCATCTACGAACCTGAACCAGACTGTAGGTTTGTAAGGTGCTGATTCTAATGCTGTCTTTTCAAAATATTCCATGTAAAAGTTTGCTATTACTGGACTGAGTGGACTTCCCATAGCTACTCCATCAATCTGTTCATAAAATTCTTGATCCCATAGGAAGAAACTAATCATCTAAATCAAGCACTGCTAGCAAACGGCTACTCCAAGAATGAAATCAGAAGGGCCATTAAACCAAACAAAAATCAGAAAACTCAGGAAAAACAGTCTCCCATAGGAAAGGTATTCTTGCCATTTATTAAAGGAGTCACTGATAGGATGGAGAAACTTTTGAAAAAACATAACCTACAAACAGTGTTTAAACCCACCAAGAAAATACAACAAATGCTACGATCAGCAAAAGACAAAAGAGACCCCCTCACCTCTGCAGGAGTATATCGTATACCTTGCAGCTGTGGAGAAGTTTACATCGGGACCACAAAACGCAGCATACAAACAAGGATAAAAGAACATGAAAGATACTGCAGACTTGGCCAACCTGAGAAATCAGCAGTGGCTGAACATGGACTGACACAAACAGGACACAGGGTCTTATTCCAAGACACTGAAAGACTGGACAATTCTACCAACTATTTTGTCAGATTGCACAGAGAAGCCATTGAAATTCATAAACATCAGCACAACTTTAACAGAAAAGAGGAGAGTTTAAGAATGAATAAGGCTTGGCTTCCTGCCCTGAAAACCTCCAGACTAACAAAGTCAACATTCAACAATAGCCATACAGATTAGCTTTGGATTACACACATTAACAGATCACTTCAGGATACAATGGTTCCATATTAACATACCATACCCTCATTAGCACATTATCTTGATACTTACAGAACAATGATTAGCACATTACTTTTGCAGGACAATACTCAGCTCAAACCCAACCCCTTTCTGACTATATATTACTCTTCCTACACCCTTGACACTGAGAGACACTGTCCTTCAGTGTTACTACTCTGAAGATGCCTGCCACAGTTGCTGGCGAAACGTCAGGAAAGAAAATTCCAAGACCACGGTTACACAGCCCGGATAACCTACAAGAACCTATGCCCATTCTCTCCAGGACCAGAGGACCGTGCCTGTTATATCAGGTGCTGTGGAACACAGGCTGGATGGTGCTGCTGCAGTCGTCTTGTTTGTGGGCTTCCTAGAGGCACCTGGTTGGCCACTGTGTGAACAGACTGCTGGACTGGATGGGCCTTGGTCTGATCCAGCAGGGCTTTTCTTATACTCTTGTGTTCTTAAGAATTTCTCTCTCCCCCCACTCCCCAATATTTGATTGCAGGTATGTTACTCCATTGTTGATAGTGCAAGAGAAGAGCAATTGTGTTGTACTGGCCTTTCCTATATAGACAGAGGCTGCAGGAAACTGTGTTGATTCAAAGAAAAGTCGAGAACCAAAAGCCACATTTTGCCTTTTATTAGGATCAACCAAAATGAGACAAAACGGTGTGCCAGCTTTTGAGTTCTCCAGAACTTGAGAGCCGGCGTGGCATAGCAGATCCTGGGAGACCCAGGTTTGAACCCCCACTTCTATCACAGAAGCACACTGGGTGGCCTTGGGCCCATCACAGTCTCAACCTGACCTACTTCACAGGGTGATAGTTGTGAGAAAATGGAGGAGGGGAGAAAGACGTTCCATGGTGCTGAGTCATAACAGGGGAGAAAAGTGGGATATAGATAAATAAATGCATCTTCTTTGGGCTGGGTGTTAAACCAACACATGGGTACATACTCTCAAACACACCCAGAGATTAGAGCTTGAGAATTAACCCTGTCCACAAAGACAGGAAAGAGATATTTGAGCCTCAATCTTAAATCTGGAAGGAAGGCAGCATGGTATAGCCTGATCTGGTCAGATCTCGGAAGCCAAGCAGAGTCAGTACTTGGACAGGAGACCACCAAGGAAGACTCTGCAGAGACCACCAAGGAAGGCTCTGCAGAGGAAGGCAGTGGCAGGCCACCTCTGCTTCTCCCTTGCCTTGAAAGCCCCTTGCTGGGTCATCATAAATTGGAAGCTAAGCAGGGTCAGTGTTTGGGTGGGAGACCACCAAGGAAGGCTCTGCAGAGGAAGGCAATGGCAAACCACCTCTGCTTCTCCCTTGCCTTGAAAGCCCCTTGCTGGGGTCGCCGTAAGTTGACTGTGACTTGACGGCACACAAACAGACATACCACAACAGTGATGTGGAACGGTATAGTATTACCCAGTCTTGTCAGATCTCGGAAGCTAAGCAGGGTCAGTACTTGGATGGGAGACTGCCAAGAAAGGCTCTGCAGGGGCAGACAATGGCAAACCACCTCTGCTTCTCACTTGCCTTGAAAACCCCCCTGCTGAGGTCACCATAAGTTGGTTGCAGCCTGACACACGTCTACAGAATCTTCAGGCCACCTGTTTGTATTTTTTGTAGCACCCAGGCTGATGAAGAGCTCTGGAGAGTTTGAAAACTTGCAAAATTTGCCAGATTTTTAATTTAATTAATTTTAATTTCCCCAAATGTGGGGAAAATGAAAGATTTTACATGGCCTTTGCCTTGTAGTGGTACTTTCAGCACCTAGGAATGTGGACAGCACCTCTCTCCTGGGCTAGATGATTGTCCTGTCTTCTGGTGGTTCCCTGAGGAAGATGTACTAATTTGTTTCGTGTGGTCATGATGTCTTCTGACGGAAAGCCATTCTGTTAAAAGAGGACCGTGACTCATGCAGATCACCTGGTCACCTCGCCAGTCCAATGCATTCTGAACAACTGGCGCTCTGCCCTGGCAGCGCAAGCTGTGGGTGGGTGCAACTTTCTCAGCCGCAACTGTCTCTCCTTGTAGCATCTGGAAAGCTGTGGAAGATGGTTACTGCCACATAACACATGGAACCAATCTGTGTTCTTGCAAAGCACCAAATAGTATGCGGTGCCCAGATTGTTCCCTGCCCCGTTTCACAAATTAGGACACCCCGCCCTCCTCAGGCTTCACCCACAAAATCTCCAGGTAATTTCCAACCCAGAGTTGGCAACCCTAGATCTCCACTGTGGTTCACCTCCTCAAAGAAGGGGCTGTGGCTCAGTGGTAGGGCATCTGATTGGCATGCAGAAGGTCTCAGGTTCAATCCCCGGCATCTCCAGTTAAAGAAACCAGGCAAGTAGGTGATGTGAAAGACCTCTGTCTGAGACCCTAGAGAGCCACTGCTGGTCAGAGTAGACAATACTGACTTTGATGGACCAAGGGTCTGATTCGGTATAAGGCAGCTTCATGTGTTCATGTGATTAGAGAGAGAGAGGGAGAGAGGGAGAGAGGGAGAGATAAGGCTGAACATATGTACCGTTTTGAACGGGTCAGTCCCGTTTTGGTCACATTTCCTGGCTGTCCCATCTTTTTCATTAAAATGTCCATTTTGTCCCGTTTTGAATAAGCCAAGCCGGTTTTGTTGCCTCCCCCTCACCGTGCAGCTTTATTTTACACTCCGAAGGAAAAGGCACAACTTTCCAGCTTTGGGTGGAAGCAAAATTTGGTCCGTCAATCAACACATTCCCACCCGCACAGCCCACTGAAGATAATGGGAGCCTGGACTGCCAATCGCCTTGCATGAGCTCCTTTGAAATACATTACAGCACACAAAGAGTTGCAAAGAAAACATGGAATGGATTTTCCAGTAAGGTCTCTCAACCCAGATACACAACTCTGGGACTGGATTACCAGCCCCCAGGGGTGGAATGACAGCCCCTGGGATGTTCACAGTGGGTAGCCGTGTTAGTCTGTTTGCAGTAGTCAAAAAGGGTAAGAGTCCAGTAGCACCTTAAAGACTAACAAAAAGCATTCCAGGGGTGGAATGACAGCCCCCGGGACTAGCAGAAGTGTTCTGGGACTGGAATGACAGCCCCAGGGGTGCAATGATGGCCCTTCTATATGCTTGACAATTCTTTCTTTAATAATGCTTTCCATCAGTTTACCTGGAACAGACGTTAAGCTAACTAGCCTGTAATTTCCTGGGTCCCCCCGGAACCTTTTTTTATAAATGGGTGTTACATTGGCCATTCTCCAGCCCTCTGGTACAGAACACGGTTAAGGGGAGACAGGAAAGATGTCTATAAAATTATGCATGGTATGGAGAGAGTGGACAGGGAGAAGCTTTTCTCCCTCTCCCATAATACTGGAATGTGGGGGCATTTGTTGAAGCTGGAGGGTGAGAGATTCAAAACAGAGGAAAGGAAGTATTTCTTCACACAACACATAGTTAAATTGTGGAACTCCCTGCCCCAGGATGTGGTGATGGCTGCCAACTTGGAAGGCTTTAAGAGGGGAGTGGACATATTCATGGAGGAGATGGCTATTTGTGGCTATTAGTTAAAATGGATACTAGTCATGCTGCATACCGATTCTCTCTAGTATCAGAGGAGCATGCCCATTATATTAGGTGCTGTGGAACACAGGCAGGATGGTGCTGCTGCAGTCACCTTGTTTGTGGCTTCCTGGAGGCACCTGGTTGGCCACTGTGTGAACAGACTGCTGGACTAGATGGGCCTTGGTCTGATCCAGCAGGGCTTTTCTTATGTTCTTATGTCTTCTTTCCAAGCTAAACAGCCCTAAGCGTTTTAACCGCTTCTCATAGGGCAGTTGCTCTGGTCCTCTGATCATTTCGGTTGCTCTTTTCTGCATTTTCTCAAGCACACCTTTCTTAGGTGTGGTGACCAGAACTGTATACAGTATTCCAAGAGTGGTCTCACCATAAATTTGTACAAGGGCAAGATGATATCAGCAGTGTATTACTATTTATCATGTTGCTGTACAATTATACAAAATTATTACAATTAAATATTTTTATTTAGTAGCGTGGATATTTTCTATATTTTCCTATTGCACATTATTTTTCTGAATATGGCATCCATGTACTCTTGTTGCTATTGATGTATAGTTGGAACATATTGAGAAAACATGGCCCCAGGAGCATAAAAAATATTTTTATTTAAGCTCTTGGTTTGAGAAATATAGTGATTAGCTAAAACAACTAAAATATAGTGGAATGTTGTATGTACTATAAAATAACAGACAATAAGGCAGAAGAAGATCTCATAATGTTCCGCGTGATAGACTATTTTATTAAGAGCCGTTATAATTAAATTCTTTTTTCAGCTGATCAAATTTTAGACATTATTTTAATTATTTATGAATTTTTTAATGTAAGCTAGTCTTTGATCGTAATAAATAAAATGATGATGATAAAATAACAGTATTATTTTTAAATTTCTCAATTTGATTTTAGCCAGTCCCCCTCTATGTCTATATAAAGTTCTGTATCGGTTCTGTCGCTGAAGAAGCTCAATATGTTTGTGTAATAAAACTTTTTTTTAATCATCTTGCTTTTTCATGATTACAGAATATTGCAAAACCCCTGTCCCGTTTTTGGCATCCCAACGTCCCGTTTTTGTCTCAAGGAAATATGGTCAGCCTGTAGAGAGATAGATAGATAGAGCTGTGGCTCAATGATAGAGCATCTGCTTGGCATGCAGAAGGTCCCAGGAGCAATCCCCGGCATCTCCAGTTAAAAGGACCAGGCAAGTAGGTGATGGGAAAGGCCTCCGCCTGAGACCCTGGAGAGCCGCTGCCGGTCTGGGTAAACAATACTGACTTTGATGGACCAAGGGTCTGATTCAGTATAAGGCAGTTTCGTGTGTTCATGGGGGGCTTTTATCACATGTTCAGCTTTACGTGCCTTGCTAAGAACATGAGAATTCTTCAAAGCAAGTATAAAGAAAAATCAAGTGTATACTGTACACAGATAGTATTTGCATTTAATGTAACTTGTGAACTGGGATACTGGACCCCACTGGAGGTCTGAGTAGACAGTACTAACTTTGATGGGCCAAGGGTATCAGGCAGCTTCAGTATAAGGCAGCTTCATGTGTTCATTTATGAGATCCAATCTTGGTTTTAGGCCCCGGAACCCTTGTTTCCTGCAGGGACCGTTGCCTCCCCTTTCCCTGCGTCCTGATCCAAGTGATTGGAGGAGAACTGGTCCTGCTTCTTCCCACGCAAGCTGCGTCTCCTACCCGCTTGCCAGAGAGAGCTAGCCAAGGCCAGCTTCTTTGCGAAAAACAAACACGGCTGTTGGGAGAGAAACAAACCCGGAGAAGCAAAAGTTCCACTGCCTTTGATTGCTTCGACTGCCCGCTCAGGCACGTTCCCTGCTATTTCAATTGCGGAGAGAGCCCGGCTACAGATTTCCCTTAATGTCGCAGGCTGCTTCTCCTGACCTCTGCGTAGCGCCCATTACCTCGGCCCTGCTTCTCCTACCCCCCGATCGAATTAGCAAAGCACGCGCGACGGCACCTCTCTGCTCCTTGGAATTGGATGGCGGCGACAGCCAAAGAGAATAATCAAGATCCAACCGAAGGGGGAAATGTAGCGAGGGAGGAGTGAATAGGAAAGGGACATGAAAGCCGAGTTTGTCTGTCTGTGTTTCCCCCCAAAAAGAAAAAAGAAAAACTAATGCGATCTTGGGGGTGCATCAACAGAGGCATAACATCCAGATCGCAAGACGTCATCGTCCCGCTGTACACCGCATTGGTCAGGCCGCACCTGGAGTCCTGTGTGCAGCTCTGGAGGCCTCACTTCGAAAAGGATGTAGTCAGAATGGAGCGGGTGCCGAGGAGAGCGACGAGGATGACCTTAGGCCAGTCACACTCTCTCAGGCTAACCCACTTCGCAGGGCTGTTGTGAGGATAAAACAGAGGACAGACGAACGGTATAAGCGGCTTTTGGGTCCCCGTTGGGGAGAAAAGGCAGGGTACAAATGAAGTTAATGCACTTATAATAAATAAGGTCTTTAAAATCCTGGAACATAAAAAGGGCTTTACAACTATCTGGAAGAGTAGCGAGCCCAGGAGGGAGGGAAGGAGATGGTATTGCTCAATCTTGCCAGATCTCGGAAGCCAGAGTCAGTACTTGGATGGGAGACCCCCAAGGAAGACTCTGCAGAGGAAGGCAGTGGGAAACCACCTCTGCTTCTCACTTGCCTTGAAAGCCCCTTGCTGGGTCCCCATAATTTGGAAGCTAAGCAGAGTCACTACATGGATGGGAGACCACCAAGTAAAGCTCTGCAGAGGCAGGCAGTAGCAAACCCCTCTGCTTCTCACTTGCCTTGAAAGCCCCTTGCTGGTGTCGCCATAAGTCAGCTGAGACTTGACGACCCTTTACCCGCACAATGATCCCAGGGGGGGAAATGTGTCTGTCCATACTTCCAAACGGAATAGTAAGTTTGGCCCCTCCTTAAAAATGTCTGGGAGTGGAGGAGAAGGGAGAACCCTCCTTCTTTCCCCCCTCACCACCCTGCCGCATCGATCCTTCCTCTAGTAGGTCACACCCGCCATCTGTAACTGCCCTGATTTCTCCTTTCCAACTTCCCTCCCGCGCTTTGCAGATAGCGCGGCACCTCTCAGAGTTTGCCGGTTAAGGCTGACGTCTGGCGTGAGCATTGTTCTAATTGCAATCAACTCCCTTCGTTTCCTCCTCCCCGGCTAGGCAGTTAAGCGTTTGCAGGATTGATCTGAACAGCTGGCCGGGAAACGGCGAGCCGTACTGGAGGCGTCCTGCCGGCTACATAAACGTAATGGATGCCCTCCAGAACTTCGGAGAGGGTGATTTAGTTCCTTGGAAGGGAAGGAGGGAGGGGGAAACACACATCTCCCCCACCACCCCAGTTCCTTATGCGACGCGGCTGACGTAGCCCGCAAGACTCGAGACAGGTGTTTGCGCCGCGAGAGGCCTCGCTCGGTTCTCCGGAGCATGAGGTTGGCAGAACTAGCCCAAGGAAGGGGTAGAGCTGCCCCCTACTAAATCTCGTTACGGCATCCAACTGGTACCGTTTTTGCCAAACCGCTGCGCGTCAAATCTTAACTTGTTCCAGATGTTGCTGTCGGCTGGTGCTTTCCGTCATCAGGTCTAGTAACCGCTGATATACCTTTCAAGCCACGCGTTTGCCCAATTTCCCTTTGAAAGCCGTTGAAATCGGTGACCATCCACTCATGGGGCGTTGAGTTCCATAAGCGAATTTAATGTACCTTTCAAAGAAGGGAACTGCTCTCCAGGGTCTCAGGTAGAGGTCTTTCACATCGCCTACTTGCCTGGTTCTTTTAAATGGAGATGCCAGGGATTGAACCTGTTGCCTTCTGCATGCCAAGCAAGTGCTCTGCCACTGAGCCAGGGCCCCTACCTGTTTGCCTAACACCATTCAAAGGTACTGATGTGTTTCAAGGTTTGTGTTGCCACCTTTCTGGACTCCAGGTACTAGAGGTCTGTGGTCACTCTTCTTCTTCCGGGACAGCTATTGGCTTAATCCTTTGGCGTTTTCTTAGAACATAATTAAAGCCCTGCTGGATCAGACCAAGGTCCATCAAGTCCAGCAGTCTGTTCACACAGGGGCCAACCAGGGGCCTCTAGGAAGCCCCCAAATAAGACGACTGCAGCAGCATTATCCTGCCTGTGTTCCACAGCACCTAATATAGTAGGCATGCTCCTGTGATCTTGGGGAAAATAGGAAAGCATCATGACTAGTATCCATTTTGACTAGTAGCCATGGATAGCCCTCTCCTTCATGAACATGTCCACTCCCCTCTTAAAGCCTTCCAAGTTGGCAGCCATCACCACATCCTGGGGCAGGGAGTTCCACAATTTAACTTTTCGTTGTGTGAAGAAATACTTCCTTTTACCTGTTTTGAATCTCTCACCCTCCAACTTCAGCAGATGACCCCGTGTTCTGGTATTATGAGTGAGGGAGAAAGGCTTCTCCCTATCCACTCTTGCCATGCCATGCATAATTTTATAGATTTCTGTCATGTCTCCCCTTAGCCGCCTTCTTTGCAAGCTAAACAGCCCTAAGCATTTTAACCAATCCTCATAGGGCGGTTGCTCTACCCCTGGATCATTTTACTTGCTCTTTTCTGCACCTTCTCAAGCTCTGCAACAACCTTTTTTAAGTTGATGCTTGTTTTTCTTCTTTTCAGTATGCAGACAGATTCTATGAAGGTTGGGGTTACCGTTATCCCCTTTCCGTCTGGCTGGGGCTCCAGACCTTGATGGCAGGGCATTAACTTCAGAGAGGTGTAGTAGTTAAGAGCGGTGGTTTGGAGTGGTGGACGCTAATCTGGTGAACCGGGTTTCCCCACTCCTCCACATGAAGCCAGCTGGGTGACCTTGGGCTAGTCACAGCTCTCTTAGAGCTCTCTCAGCCCCACTTATCTCACAGGGTCTGTTGTGGGGAGGGGATGGGAAGGCGATTGTAAGCCGGTTTGATTCTTCCTTAAGTGGGAGAGAAAGTCAGCATATAAAAACCAACTCTTCTTCCTCTTCTTCTTCCATGATCTAATTCATGCCATGCTTCTGCCACGATATGACCCCAGCTGGGAAGCATATTGATCACACCCCTGGTTTATTCCATTCATTGACTTCCCCTTGCTTTTCTACTCTAATTAAAGCTAGATAAATACTTAGTGTTGCTTATTGGAGGCTGCATGCCGGCAGCGACCTGGAGGGCGACTGAAAATGCCTGCCAGCTCAGGTGATCACTCCTAACGAGGGTCCCCAACCTTTTTGAGGCAGTGGGCACCTTTAGGATTTTGAAACAGGGCAACCTCAATATGGCCACGTAGGAGGCAGAGCCAGAGACATACAAAGATGAAACTCAAGTGCAGGGGACAGGAGAAGTGAATTTTAAAAATACACTGGGAAAGAAGAATTAATGAGAGGATTAAACCAATACTGTAGTAGCATAGAATCATAGAATTGGAAGGGTCCGTCAGGGTCATCTAGTCCAACCCCCTGCACTACGGCTGTGCAAAAACAAAACAAAAATCCGGTAAATTTCGGCTTCGCGTTTATTGTTCCCTTTTTTTCCCCCCGGGAAACCTCCCTCATACCAGTAAATATGGGAATTCAGTTTTTCCTGGGTTCCCCCCCCAAAAAATCTGGTCCAATAAAGCGTATGGGGCTTTCCGTGGCTCCTGGGGGGCATTTTTGCAGGTAGAGCTCCCAAATTTGCAGCATAGCTGCAAGGGACACTCCTTGCAAGAACCCCCAAGTTTGGTAAAGATTGGGTCAGGGGGTCTGATTTTATGGGGTCTGTAAGGGGTCGCCCCCATCCTCCTCCATAGGAAATAGTGAAGTGGCTGAATGTATTCAGATTCTTTAGAGGGAACTTCGCTGTGTATCTCAATAGAGGAGCCAGGCTCTAAAGAGATATATTGCATCTCTACAGAGGAGCTGCAACCGGAATGGCTTTTTTCTGGTATTTTTTCGGTCCGGGTTTATTGATATGCACACACCTACCCTGTACATGAAATCAGCATTGCTGACAGATGGCCATCTAGCCTCTGCTTAAAAACCTCCAGGAAAGGAGCACTTACCACCTCCCGAGGAAGCCTTTTCCACTGAGGAACTGCTCCAACTGTTAGAAAGTTCTTCCTAATGTCTAGACGGAAACTCTTTTGATTTAATTTCAACCTATTGGTTCTGAGTATGAGCTTTCAAGAGTGTCTGACGAAGGGAGTTTCGACTCTTGAAAGCTGCCACACACACCCAAATTGTGTTGGTCTCAAATCTAGCTCTGGCTTCCCAATTGCCCAATTGCCCAAATCTGGGATTGTGATGAGGAGAACCGGGTTCGATTCCCCACTCCTCCACATGAGCGGTGGACTCTAATTTGGTGAACCGGGTTGGTTTCCACAGCTGGGTGACTTTGGGCTAGTCACAGCTCTCTCAGCCCCACCTACCTCACTGGGTGTCTGTTGTGGGAGGGGAAGGGAAGGTGATTGTAAGCAGGTTTCATTCTGCCTTAAGTGGTGGAGAAAGTCGACATATAAAAACTGTCTCTTCTTCTTTCTTCTTCTCTTACACATTTGTAAAGATAACGGCCAGGACAATTTGTCCTGATCTCGTTCACCCCCCCCCCCAAACCGTACCACTGTGACTTGGCTTCCCCGCCAGTGGAGCGTAAGCCCATCTGGGGAAGCGAGCGGGGAAGCGGTTGAGATCAGCAGCCGGATATAATTGGATTTTTGCTCCATAATTGCCCCCCGGGTCTGATGGATCAGTCTGTGCTTTTCTCCCCCACCCCAAGTCTCTCAGTACCCATTGGGGAATCGGTGTAAAAATCAGCAGAAAGGCCATGCTGGGGCCCGGCCGCCGGGCACCATAAATCCTGCGAGAGAATCTCCCCTCTTGCCATCCTCGGTTTGGGCTCCCGGCTCGTATTTCACGCGCCCAGCCTCCCTCCCTGTTCTTGATATCTCTCATCATCGAGGGCCCTGACGGTTACAGACGTGTGCTCTTTTCCCCGAGCAGAGTCATGTTTTATGGTGCTGTCATGGCTAGGGGAAGAGGGCAGGGGGGGGAGATATTATATTTATAAAAGAAGAGCTGGAGATGGATGGGATGGCGGCAGGGATGATCGCAAATCCGAGGGTCCGGCGCAGCTGGCCCGGAGCGGGGAGCGATCCCTTTTGTGCCTCGTGCATTTGAGCAAGAAAGAGAGACAGAGAGGAAGAATATACGTTGACCCTTTCGGCAAAGTACCGTGATTTATAAGGAACAAAGGCCGCACCGTAAATCTTACTTTGTGTAGCGTGGTTGTCCATCTGGGCCGCAGAGGCACCTGGTACTATTGGTGGGGGGGAACACCCCATGATACAACTCTGGTTCTGAATGAGCCGAGGCGAAGCGCTTTGATGAATATACCACATTTGCAGGCAAATCCAGGGCAGGCTGAGGAAAACAGAGGAATGCTTGATTGCCTTTTCGCCTGACGTGAGAAATAATCATTCGGGGTGTTTCTGGAGCACTTTCCCCAAGTGTTTGAAGCATTTTCGCCTAAATTACGTAGCACAGAGAGAGTGTGTCGGGTTGCCAGCTCCGGTTTAGGAAATACCTGGAGATTTGGAGGGTGGATCCTGCGGAGGGCGGAGTTTGGGAAGAGGAGGGGTCCTCAGCACTGTATATTGCCATAAATTGTAGAACTCCCTGCACCAGGATGTGGTGATGGCTGCCAACTTGGAAGACTTTAAGAGGGCAGCGGACATGTTCATGGAGGAGAGAGCTATCCATGGCTACTGATCAAAATAAATACTACTCATGATGCATCCCTATTCTCTCCAGGATCAGAGGAGCAGGCTGAATATATTAGATGCTGTGGAACACAGGCAGGATGCTGCTGCTGCAGTCGCCTTTTTTTGGGCTTCCTGGAGGCCCCTGGTTGGCCACTGTGTGAACAGGCTGCTGGACTCGATGGGCCTTGGTCTGATCCAGCATGGTCTTTCTTATGTTCTTAACACAGGCAGGATGGTGCTGCTGCAGTCATCTTGTTTGTGGGCTTCCTAGAGGAACCTGGTTGGCCACTGTGTGAACAGACTGCTGGACTTGATGGACCTTGGTCTGATCCAGCCTGGCCTTTTATATGGTCTTACGTACTCAGAAGAGTGTCCCGGTTTGTTCACCAACTTTCTGCAGCACAAATCTCAGCTGTTCCGAGTCCTTCTTTAGGAAGTGGTGCAGGGAACCTAAGGGTGGAGCTGGAAACTAAAAATTCTTATAAAGTAATATGTTTATTAAGGGTAAACAATAAAATGGATTAAAACACTAGGCTACATATAAAACCACCGGTATAAACAGTTCCAAATTAATCAACACCACTGATGATATGTGTGTGTTAAGTGCCATCAAGTTGCTTACGACTCATGGCGACCCTCTGAATCAAAATCCTCTAAAATATCCTATCTTTAACAGACTTGCTCAGCCTTGCAAATTGAGGGCTACGGCTTCCTTTATAGAGTCCATCCATCTCTTGTTGGGTCTTCCTCTTTTCCTCCTGCCCTCAACTTTTCCTAGCATGACTGTCTTTTCCAGTGACTCTTGGTGTCTCATGATGTGACCAAAATACGATAGCCTCAGTTGTCATTTTAGCTTCTAGGGTCAGTTCAGGCTTGATTTGATCTAGAACCCACTGATTTTTTTTTCCGGCAGTCCACGGTATCCGTAACACTCTCCTCCAACACCACATTTCAAAGGAATCTACTTTCTTCCTATCAGCTTTCTTCATTGTCCAGCTTTCACACCCATACATAGTAGACCATACACATTTTGGCCTCTTGGGCCTTTCTCAGTGGTCAGATTATACAAAACTTGATTATTGAAAACACATCCAGAAATGCACTTTACAAGGTCTTATATCAGAAATTTATAAACCTTATATCCTGCGTGGCTAGATGTAAATTAGTAACACCAGCCATAAGACATTCAGCATGGTAATTTGCTCACACAAGTGTCTGGCGCAAAAAAGTGCTGTTTTCCGGGTGTGCTGTAACCTCAACAAGTCACAAAATATATTAGCCACGCGAGGTCTCTCCATAAGTAATAAATATACACAGGAGCACCCTTGCGCAATTGTTTCAGTGCACTGGCATAAACTTGTGCATGGTTTTTCCTCAGATTCCTGGCAACTCTTCACCTCTATAGCTGCCCTTTCTATAAAGCATCTCTAAGAAGCCCCGAAGCCCACAGTGAAGAAAATGTCCTGCTTTTTCCCTCACATACTAGTTAGTCTAGCATTCCACCTCCTCGTCCAACATATCTTAACAATAAAGATTTCATTTTCTTTGAAAAAAGAGCCATATTTGGGTCTGTTCTGTGCTGCAGTTGGCACCAAAGCCATAGTTCGCAGATCTACAATTTAAGTGTTTATATTCAGGTAAGAGCTCCTTCCCTGGAGGTTTTGAAGCAAAGGCTAGATGGCCATCTGTCAGCAATGCTGATTCTATGACCTTAGGCAGATCATGAGAGGGACGGCACCTTGGCCAACTTCTGGGCATGGAGTAGGGGTCACTGGGGGTGTGGGGGGAAGGTCGTTGTGAATTTCCTGCATTGTGCAGGGGGCTGGACTAGATGACCCTGGTGGTCCCTTCCAACTCTATCATTCTATGATTCTAAACACTAGAAGCCTCTGTTGGGCTGCAGAAAGTGGTACAGCAGAAGTGTGCAGGAGGTCCCAGGTTCAATCCCCAGCAACTTCAGTTTGGAGGGAAGGGAGTTCAATGCCACAGAGTCCAATTGCCAAAGCCGCCGTTTTCTCCAGGGAAACTGATCTTTATCGGCTGGAGATCAGTTGTAATAGCAGGAGATCTCCAGCTAGTACCTGGAGGTTGGCAACCGTATGTGAAAGACCTCCGTCTGAGACCCCGGAGAGTCACTGCCAGTCTGAGCAGACAATACTAACCTTGAGGGACTGGTGCCCACCAAATGTTTTTTAGGAAGTTGGTGGAGCCTGGTAGGGTTTTTACCTAGCAAGGCTTCTGATTGACTATTGGAGATTTGATTGGCTGTGCAGAATTTTTAAAAATGCTGCTTTGGCAGCAGCTGCCACCGCAGCACAAGGATCTGCACTGTGTTACTGAACTTAAGCTGTGGCAATTATATTGTGGCTGGCTCCGCCTCTTGCGGCAGCCATTTGGTTTCTGTGCCCACCATGCCATGTCAGCATTTGAAATGTGTCTGCAGCCTCCAAAAGGTTGGGGACCCCTCCCCTAGGGAGTCACCATTAGTTGGTTGGGACTTAGCAGGAAACCCCCCCCCCAAAAGGAACAGGATATTTCCTGCACCCCAGGTAGTTGGCAACCCTAGACCATGGGTCTGATCCAGGTCAGCTGCTCTCGCGAGGCGTAGGCCTTGCAAACTGAGCAGAAGATCTCCGTGGTCCCACCTGGTTAGGTTTGCCAGGTCCCTCTTCACAACCAGCAGGAGGTTTTTGGGGCGGAGCCTGAGGAAGGCGGGGTTTGGGGAGGGGAAGAAGAAGAAGAGTTGGTTTTTATATCCCCACTCCTCCACTTGAGCGGCGGAGGCTAATCTGGTGAACTGGATATCTTTCCCCATTCCTACACATGAAGCCAGCTGGGTGACCTTGGGCAAGTTAGAGCTCTCTTAGAGCTCTCTCGGCCCCACCTACCTCAAAGGGTGTCTGCTGTGGGGAGGGGAAGGGAAGGGAAGGTGATTGTAAGCCGGTTTGAGTCTCCCTTAAGTGTAGAGAAAGTCAGCACATAAAAAACAACTCCATCTTCTTCTTCTTCTCCTCCTTCTCCTCCTCCTTCTCCTCCTCCTTCTCCTCCTCCTTCTCCTTCTCCTCCTCCTCCTCCTTCTCCTTCTCCTTCTCCTTCTCCTTCTCCTTCTTCTTCTCCTCCTTCTCCTCCTTCTCCTTCTCCTCCTTCTCCTCCTTCTCCTTCTCCTCCTCCTCCATGCCAAGTGAAACATTCATTCTAGACCTCGCTTTTCTCTCTATTGAATGGGGACGCCAAAGTCCTAGTTTGCCTAGGACTAAAAACAACACACCACATTTGGCCATTGTTGGCAGTGGGTAAAATGACAGGCAGTTCACTGCCTTGTGCCTTAGTGTGTACGCACCTGTACTTAAATTCATGTGAACTACAGGGTCTTTTCCCATTCTATGAGACTGTGAGCCATGCCTCTGTCGATAATGCCCCTGTATAGATCTATGGTGTGGCCTCACTTGGAATACTGTGTGCAGTTCTGGTTACCGTATCTGAAAAAGGACATCGCAGAGCTGGGAAAAGTACAGAAGAGGGCAACCAAGAGGATTAGGGGGTTGGAGCACCTTCCTTTTGAGGAAAGGCTGAAGAGTCTTGGAGGGGCCATGCCTCAGTAGTAGAGCATCTGCTTGGCATGCAGAAGGTCTCAGGTTCAATCCCTGGCATCTGCAGTTAAAGGGACTAGGCAAGTCGGTGATGCTGGGGATTGAACCTGGGACCTCCTGCATGCCAAGCAGATGCTCTTCCACTGAGCCACGGCCCCTCCCCTAAGGTTTACTTAGCAAGAGTAAACCTTCCCATCCTTCTCTCCATGCCTCTCTCTCTCTCCCTCTCCCACTCTCCCTCTCTCTTTCTCTATTCTTATAAGCACACACAAATGCCCTACAAGTTTGAAATAAACCCTTGGAAGATGCAGGACTACGTGTTGCTCTGGCAAGCAGCAAATAAATCACAGCGTACAGCAATAAATCTTGCAAGAGATTCGGGCTGTCTGGACTCAGGTGATTGTGCGGGAAGCGTATAAATTTCTCGCAGGGGAAGGGGGGGAGCAGGCAGGAGAAGATCTTCCCCTTCTGTTATTAACTTCGGAAACCCTTGACGAGTTGAGATTCATTAAGTGTTTCACAGCCCTATTAATTTAATATGTGCAGATGAGCTTGTTATGTAGGACAACAATCAGTAATTTGAAGGGGGGAGGAGAGAGACGATGCACGGAAAGATCATAAAAGTAGGTATTACGCAGTACAATGTTTAATCCTTCCCCGGGACGAGACAAAGTTTTCCACCACCCCCTCCTTTGGCAAAATGATGATTTTGAAAAGGGATTTAAAATTAATATTAGCTGTGACGCAGGCTTTAGGTATGGAGCGATCGGGCTCCTCTCGTTACCGAGTGGAGAATTAGAGAACGGCATAGCATAAATGGACGTTGCAGTGGCTATTGTCTTCAGCCAGTTCTGAGTTAGCACGGTAATGAGGTTTTAATGAAGATGACTCTCCGTACTCAGCGGTTCTAGGAATTAGATTGTGACGCAGGTCGGAGACTGGCGCATGGGCCGTATCTGCCACATGCTGAACAAGAAGAGGTGCTGCGTACATTTATTTCAACTTTACGCTTCTGTAGGGAAGGTGCCATGGCTTCGTGGTTGAACATGTGCCTCTCGTGCAGAAGGACCCAGGTTCATTCCACGGCATCTCCAGTGGAAGTGATGTGAAAGGCCTTCTCCTGAGACACTGGAGAGCTGCTGCCAGTCAGAGTAGACAATACTGACCTTGATGGACCGATGGTCTGATTTAGTGTAAGGCAGCGACAGGTGAGAGTTTCACTCAGTGGAGGGCCCTGGCTCAGTGGTAGAACATCTGCTTGGTATGCATAAGTCCCCAGGTTCAATCCCCAGCATCTCCAGTTAAAAGGATCCGGAAGTAGGTGATAAAAAAGGAAAAGAGTCCAGGTGCACCTTAAAGACTAACAACATTTCTGGCAGTGTATGAGCTTTCGTGAGTCACAGCTCACTTCTTCACGTAGTAGGTGATGTTAAAGAGCTTCTTCTGAGACCCTGGAGAGCCACTGCCAAACTGAGTAGACAATACTGACCTTGATAGACAAGGCAGCTTCATGGGAAGGGGCCATGGCTCAGTGGTAGAGCCCTTGCTTGGCATGCAGAAGGTCCCAGGTTCAATCCCCTGCATCTCCAGTTAAAAGAATCAGGAAGCAGGTGATGTGAAAGACCTCTGCCTGACACCCTGGAGAGCTGCTGCTAGTTTGAGTAGATAATATTGACCTTGATTGGCTGATGGGCTGATACAGTATAAGGCAGCTTCATGTGTTCATGTGTGTTCAGCTCTTGGGGAGGGACCATGGCTCAGGGGTAGAGCATCTGCTTGGCATGCAGAAGGTCCCAGGTTCAATCCCCGCCATCTCCAATTAAAAGGACCAGGAAACAGGCTATGAAAGACTAAGACCCTGGACAGCCGCTGTGGAGTTGTCAGTAATGACCTCGATGGACCAATGGCCTCATTCAGTACCAGGCAGTGTCACATGTACATAGATGACAGGCAGAAGGTCCCAGGTACAATCCCTGGCATCTCCAGTTAAAAGGTTCAGGATTTAGGTTATGTGAAAGACGTTTTCCCGAGACCTTGGAGAGCCACTGCCAGTCAGAATAAATGCTGACCTAGATTGACCAGTCCTCTCATTCAGTATAAGGCAGATTCATGTATTCATGAGCCCATGTGTCTTCCATCTGAAGGTCTTCTAGGCAGCTTCATGCACTGAATACTGAGTGACTAAGCAGATTTGCAGGGAGGGAAGGCAGCGTGGTATAGCCTAATCTCATCAGATCTCAGAAGCCAAGCAGGATCAGTGGTAGAGCATCTACTTGGCACTCAGTAGGTCCCAGGTTCAATCCCCGGCATCTCCAGTTAAAGGGACTAGGCAAGTAGGTGATGTGAAAGACCCCTACTTGAGACCCTGGAGAGCCATGGAGAGGGGCTGTGGCTCAATGGTAGAGCATCTGCTTGGCACTCAGTAGGTCCCAGGTTCAATCCCCGGCATCTCCAGTTAAAGGGACTAGGCAAGCAGGTGATGTGAAAGACCCCTGCTTGAGACCCTGGAGATCCGCTGCCGGCCTGAGTAGACAATACTGATGGACCAAGGGTCTGATTCAGTATCAGGCAGCTTCATGTCTTCACCGCTGTCCATCTTTTGTCTCCAAAACTCTACCGGGTCACCGTAAATCGGCTGCGACTTCATGACGCCTTCAGGCCACCAGCTTGGGTGGGTCAGGTCGCCGCTTCTCTCCGCCGTGACTCATCTGGCAGCGGCGAACCTTCCCGTCAGGTGACCGCCTGTTTGAATCAACGCCGAGCTCACACTGACCCAGAATGAATTCTGCTGCTTTATGAAGCACAGAGAAAATAGTTTTTTCCCCCCGCGCGCCACAGACAAAGCAGGCAGGCACGCCATGTGGGGCGGCCTGACCTTCTCTCCCTGTGCCTCACACTGCGCTAGCTAGCCTGCTGGATCTGGCTGTTAACAAACTGGCCCACATAATAGAACAGTATTTAAACAGGTTTTGATTTTCCTCCTTTGATATTAATAGCCGGTGTGCAGCAAGCACATTTTCGGTCTTCGTGGGGAAGCGGATTTCTTCCCCTGCTTCTTCTTCTTTTTAAACAACTGCTCAACGTTACATGCTTATTGGGGTTGCCAGCCTCCAGGTACTAGCTGGAGATCGCCTGTTATTACAACTGATCTCCAGCTGACAGAGATTTTCTTCACCTGGAGAAAATGGCCACTTTGGCAATTGGACTCTATGGCATTTAAGCCCCTCCCCAAACCCCGTCCTCCTCAGGCTGCACCTGAAAATCTTCCCGCCGGTGGTGAAGAGGGACCTGGCAACCCTATCATGGAATGATGACCGCTGACCTCCAGATTATAGAGATCAGCTCCCCTGGAGGAATTTAGGCAGATCATGAGAGGGTTGCCACCCTCCAGGTACCAGCTGGAGATCTCCTGCTATCACAACTGATCTCCAGCCAATAGTGATCAGTTCACCTGGAGAAATTGGCTGCTCTATGGCAAAGAAGAAGAACAACAAGAAGAAGAATTGGTTTTTCACATCGTCTACCACCTGACTCTTTTAACTGAAGATGCCAAAGATTGAACCTGGGACCTTCTGCATGCCAAGCAGACGCTCTACCACTGAGAAGAAGAAGAGTTGGTTTTTATATGCCGACTTTCTCTACCACTTAAGGGAGACTCAGACAGGCTTACAATCACCTTCCCTTCCCCTCCCCACAACAGACACCCTGTGAGGTAGGTGGGGCTGAAAGAGCTCTAACAGCGCTGTGACTAGCCCGAGGTCACCCAGCTGGCTTCGTGTGGAGGAGTGGGGGAAACCGACCCAGTTCACCAGATTAGCGTCCGCTGCTCATGTGGAGGAGTGGGGAATTGAACCCGGTTCTCCAGATCAGACTGCTCCACCGCTCCAAACCACCACTCTTAACCACTACACCACACTGGCTCTTAGGGTTGCCAACCACCAGGTGCTGCCTGGAGATCTTTCGGTATTTCAACTGTTCCCAAGACAAGAGTTCAGTTCCCTTGGAGAAAATGGCTGCCTTGGAGGGTGGATTTTATGGCATTATACCCTGCTGAGGTTCCACCCCGCCCCAAACTTCACTCCTCCCCCCACAAATCCCCAGTAATTTCCCAACCTGGAGCTAGCAACCCGACTATTTCTGCTTCCCCCTCCCCGATCCTTCCTCGCCGATAATATTTTTTTCCCCTGGAAGCAGGCAGGGAGGGGAGGCCGGCTGAATTTCATGCATGAAAAGCTCTCCGCCTGCTGTTTTCGCCCTCCCCGCATCCCGGAGATTAGATCCAGAGGAGCCTCTTTCCCTCCCTTTCGCCAATCTGCTTGACAAACTTTATGCGTGGCCACATAAATTACTTTTCCCTCAAGGCACTGGAAATGTCAGGCTGTTTCCCCGCCAAACGGGGACACGGGAAAGGTAAGCTGGCTCTACAAAGTCTTCCAAAGCAAACCTCTCTCAGTGCACAATAGGGCTGAGATGATACCCGGTGCGGTATAGTGGTTAGAGCCAGTGTGGTGTAGTGGTTAAGAGCAGTGGTTTGGAGCGGTGGAGTCTGATCTGGAGAACCGAGTTTGATTCCCTGCTCTTCCACATGAGCGGCGGAGGCTAATCTGGTGAACTGGATTTGTTTCCCCACTCCTCCACATGATGGCAGCTGGGTGACCTTGGGTAAATCACAGCTCTCTCAGCCCCACCTACCTCCCAGGGTGTCTGTTGTGGGGAGGGGAAGGGAAGGTGATTGTAAGCCGGTTTGAGTCTCCCTTAAGTGGTAGAGAAAGTCGGCATATAAAAATCAGCTCTTCTTCTTCTTCTTCTTCTTCTTCTTCTTCTTCTTCTTCTTCTTCTTCTTCTTCTTCTTCTTCTTCTTCTTCTTGTGTTGGGATGAAACCAGGGGGAGCCGGGTTCAAATTCTGCCTGTCCTCCCATGGAAGCTCACCAGTTGACTTTGGGTCGGTCGCTGTCTCTCAGTCAGATTCAGATTGATTATTACGGCGTATGCCAATAAAACAACAACACATAGATTTAAGTTAAAAGCAATAAACACTTCACCACATCAAAATTAGAACAGTTCCTGTCTCAAAATAAAACATTAATTTGTAACACTTTAATGTTTGGTTGTCTCTCAGTCTAACCTCCCTCACAGGGTTGTTGTGAGGGTTAAATGGAGGAGAGAGGAATGATGCAAGCAACATAAGAAAAGCCCTGCTGGATCAGACCAAGGCCCATCAAGTCCAGCAGTCTGTTCACACAGGGGCCAACTAGGTCCCCCCGGGAAGCCCACAAACAAGACAACTGCAGCAGCATTGTCCTGCCTGTGCTCCACCGCACCTGCTGGAGAGAATAGGTAGGCATCGTGACCAGTATCCATTTTGACTAGTGGCCATGGATAGTCCTCTCCTCCATGAACATGTCCACTCCCCTCTTAAAAAGCCTTCCAAGTTGGCAGGTTCTAACTGGCTTGGAGGGGATCCAACGGTGGGTGGGGGTGGGAATGGAGCCTTATTAGAGAGTTCAATACATGAAACAGTTTTATATTGAATGAGGTCCTTGGATCATCAAGGTCAGTATTGTCTACTCAGACTGGCAGCGGCTCTCCAGGGGCTCGGGCAGAGGTCTTCCACATCACCTGCCGCCTGGGTCTTTTAAACTGGAGATGTACAAGATTGAACCTTCGGCATGCCAAGCAGAGGCTCTGCCACTGAGCCATGGCTGCAGCATGAGCCAAGACCTGACCCTTCTCTTCTCTAGTGTCATGGCTCTAACCCATATACCTCTTTGTAGTTGCTTTTTGGGGCTAAATTATACATTGGGCTACCCTGGACCTATCCATACATCGCTAGAATATTGTCCTGTTTTAATTGTTCATCTCAAATCCCCTGTGCCATATAGCCTGGTTTGAAGATTCCCTTCTGGGTCAGGGGTGAAATTCGATTCTTGCCCCGGCCATGAAAGAAACATGCCCACTGTTGAACACATGAATCTGCCTTCTACTGTGTCAGACCCTTTGTCCATCAAAGTCAGTATTGTCTGCTCAGACCGGCAGCAGCTCTACAGGGTCTCAGGCAGGGGTCTTTCACATCACCTGCTTGCCTAGTCCCATCAACTGGAGAGGCCAGGGATTGAACCTGGGACCTTCTGCATGCCAAGCAGATGCTCTACCACTGAGCCACGGCCCCTTTCCATGGCTCTCCAGGTTCTCAGGCAGGGGTCTTTCACATCACCTACCTGCCTGGTCCCTTTAACTGGAGATGCCGGGGATCGAACCTGGGACCTTCTGCATGCCAAGCGGATGCTTTACCACTGAGCCACGGCCCCTCTCACTGTTAGCACTCAAGTCTGCATTCAGTTCCTCAGTCACACTGAAGAAGAGATAGATGTTAAGCCCTGGCCTTTTGGCAGGCAGACAGATAGTCTGATGGAGTGGAAATGAACGTGGAGGGGTTTTTATGACTGATCTCATCTTCCTGGTTGGGCATGTTCACATATGTCCATTTCTAAAAGTGCCACGGCTCCGTTGTGTGCTATTGGGAGGAGAATGGGTGTAATGTACGAGCCTCGGTTTGTTTTTGAAGCCCAATTTATTGAGCCATTCCGTGGATTTTATGCTGCGGGGCAAAAGTTTATTACATTTTTTTATCTCTTCATTTTTCACTTTTGTTGAATCAAAATAAAGCAGAACCAGAGAGTTGGGTGTTTTCTGAAAGGGAAGTCTAAAACAAGACCTGATTCTCAGCACACACCTCTGGAGTGAGTCAGGGTGTGAACTCTATGTGTCTGCTACACAACCCATCTGCAATTAATGGCAACTGCACAATCTCCAGTGTGTTATATATAAGAAACTCCTTGGGAACCACTCCAGAGCCTTAGTAATCAATATATCTCATTCTCAAATCTGTGGATACCTATATCCAGAGATGGGAGGCATGAACAGACAAGATAAATCTTTCTACAAACCTGAAAAAGCCCCATATTTGCAGAAAAATCTGAAATCTTTAAAAAAAATACATTGCAGGGTTAACCCCCCTCACTCAAATAATATGAGCTGCACCTGTATCTTTAAGAAATGAATGCCTTCTCAGTGGCTGCTGTGGAGGTTGCTAAGCAACCACAACAGTACTGCCAGCCTTCAAGCCTTGGTTTCTGCCAGTAAAAGGCAGAGGGAGGACCATTGTCCTTTTCAGGGCTGTTTGGTCCTTTGAGAGAGGCCCACCCTCCTCAGGCTCCGCCCCCAAAACCTCCTGCCGGTGGCGCAGAGGGACCTGGCAACCCCAGTTGGCAACCCTATCTAAGAGGCCTGTCAGTGTGTGGGTAGCACAAGGCTGAGGGCCCCACTGGCCTTTGCACTTGACCAAACATGCAAAAGCAGAATTAGATTTATGAATACGGCAAAGCAATTAAAATATTCATATAAATTACAAAATAGAATTAAAAGAGACAGTATCTAAAACTATGGGAGAGCAAACATGCATCCTGCGACTCTTCCCACAATCCTTTGCAACATGCAGGGCTTCCATAGTGATTGCTGAGTGAATGCAATCAGGGCCCCCCAAGAAAGGGATTATTTAAAAAATGGAGTGAATGGACGAGTGTACACATGGGTAGAATCCAAGCTCTTTCCATGAAGTCTATTAACTCTCATTGGAGGAGCGGGGGTGGGGGGGAGAAAGAAACCAAATAAAACCTGGCTCCAACAAACCGCTGTCTTAATGTAATTTATGACACCCACTTTCCCGTAAGATTTATCTTTCCATAACTCCCCTCCCAGCATCCACGCTCCCAATTTTTCACATATATAAATACCTTGGAGATAAATGATATTTTGGGAAACGGATGGTTACTTCTGAAAAGAAATGTGCGCGCGCGGCTCAACCTGACATCTGTAATAATCGGCCAGCCAAAAGGAAGTCCCGGGGGATCCATTACCCGAGCTCGGAAAGCGAATTTGGAGCCTCGCCTTCCCTACGCCCAGATGGGATCCTCTGTTCTCTTTGGGGCATAGCTGCGCTTTCGTACAAACAGATATGTTTTGGGTGCGTGGGCGGCCTGGGGGCAATTTGACAGCCAACGAAAAAGAAAAGGAAAAGAAATAACACTTTTTTTTACAAATCACGTTTTCTCCACACTTGTACAAAAAAAGCTTAACTCAGCAACTTGCATCAATTATCAGCATTTGCATAGCTGTGCATACTTTGCAACATGTATTTTGGATCTGTGTGTCCCAAGGCCAAAGCCGCCGAAGGGAAAAATCCAAGTGACGCCCACATTGTAAAAAGGAGCCTAACGTTTCAGTGATTTTATTTTTCACTCTTTAATTGCACTCCTAAGAGCCCCGTGGCGCAGAGTGGTAAGCTGCAGTACTGAAGTCCAAGCTCTGCTCACGACCTGAGTTCGATCCCAATGGAAGTCGGTTTCAGGTAGCCAGCTCAAGGTTGACTCAGCCTTCCATCCTTCCGAGGTCGGTAAAATGAGTACCCAGCTTGCTGGGGGTAAAGGAAAGATGATCGGGGAAGGCACTGGCAAACCACCCCGCAAACAAAGTCTGCCTAGTAAATGTCGGGATGTGACGTCACCCCATGGGTCAGGAATGACCCGGTGCTTGCACAGGGGCCTTTACCTTAATGGCAATATGAACGAATCTGAGAGCCTCCAGTGGGGTCCAGTATCCCAGTTCACAAGTTACTCCAGTACAATATCCTACGATATTCTTCCTCTCTCAATAATACCAGAATGCTGGGGTCATCTGCTGAAGCTGGAGGGTGAGAGATTCAAAACAGATAAAAGGGAGTGTTTCTTCACACAACGCATAGTTAACTTGTGGAACTCCCTGCCCCAGGATGTGGTGATGGCTGCCAACTTGGAAGGCTTTAAGAGGGGAGTGGACATATTCATGGAGGAGACTTCTATCCATGGCTGCTAGTCAAAAAGAATACTAGTCATGATGCATACCTATTCTCTCCAGGATCAGAGGAGCATGCCTAATATATTGGGTGCTGTGGAACACAGGCAGGATGGTGCTGCTGCAGTCGTCTTGTTTGTGGCTTCCTAGAGGCCCCTGGTTGGCCACTGTGTGAACAGACTGCTGGACTTGATGGGCCTCGGTCTGATCCAGCAGGGCTTTTCTTATGTTCTTAATGCCTAGTTCATCCGTGCTGTGCCAAGGTTTACTCAACCATAGATTGGGCCTGTGTGCTTTCCTAGCAGCTGTTCCTCCCCTCACCAGGTTTGCTGGGAGATCTCTGAAAAATGTGTCATATCTCCTGCAAATGGCTTAAGAGCTGATAGTTGGATGATATCGCGGTTGGGGGGGGGGATCAGCTTTAAAGCTCCACGAATATGACTTTGGGGGGGGGGACATTAAAGACAATCCAGAGAACATTTCGGAAATTAGACTCAGCTACTCTGAATGTAAAGGGTACAGCCTTGCCTCTGTCACTGAGAAATCAGCCAATCTGGATTTAATTTAAAAATGCAGGTGAAACTGGGTTTTTGTGATTGGGGTGGGACATCATTTTTTATATGCCGACTTTACCACTCAAGGGAGAATCAAGCTGGCTTACAATCACCTTCCTTTCTCCTCCCCCCAACAGACACCCTGTGAGGAAGGTGGGGCTGAGAGAATGTGACTTTCCCAAGGTCATCCAGCTGGCTTCGTGTGGGGGAGCGGGGAAACAAATCCAGTTCACCAGATTAGCCTCTGCCGCTTTCATGATGCCCACCAAAGTGGCAATTTCCTCCACGGGAACTGATCTCACGTGAGCTGCCTTATACTGCGCCAGACCTTTTGTCCAGCAAGGCCAGCATTGTCTACTCAGACTGGCAGCCGCTTTCCAGGGTCTCAGGCAGAGAGGTCTTTCACATCACCTCCTATCTGCTCCTTTTAACTGGAGACGTTGAGGATTGAACCTGGGACCTTCTGCATGCCATGTAGAGGCTCTTCCACTGAACCACAGCCCCTCCTCCAGGCTGTCTTTAGTCCAGAGATCAGGTGTAAATCCAGGAGATCTCCAGGTCATACCTGGCTGTCGGCAACCCTCGATGGAGCTTGGGCCAAATGTTAGGGCCAAGTGTTCATTTCATGGTTAGTGGAAACCAGTACATCAAATGGGAAACACTGCACATGTACCTGTTAAATAGGTAGGGTTGCCAGCTCTGGGTCGGGAAATACCTGGAGATTTGGGGGGTGGAGCCTCAGGAGGGCGGGGTTCGGGGAGGGGAGGGACTTCAACGGGGTATAGTGCCATAGAGTCCACCCTCCAAAGCAGCCGTTTCCCCCCCCCCCAGGGGAATTGATCTGGAGTTGTGTTGTAATAGCGGGAGATCTCCAAGTGCACCCTGGAGGGTGGCAAACCTGTAAATAGTCATTCTTTATAGAGAGCCAGCGTGGTGTAGTGGTTAAGAGCGGTGGTTTGGAGCGGTGGACTCTAATCTGGAGAACCGGGTCTGATTCCCCCACTCCTCCACATGAGCGGCAGATGATAATCTGGTGAACTGGATTTGTTTCCCCACTCCTACATACGAAGCCAGCTGGGTGACTTTGGCCTAGTCACACTCTCTCAGCCCCATCTACCTCACGGGGTATCTGTTGTGGGGAGGGGAAGGGAAGGTGATTGTAAGCCGGTTTGATTCTCCCTTAAGTGGTAGAGAAAGTCAGCATATAAAAACCAGCTCTTCTTCTTCTTCTTCTCCTCCTCCTCCTCCTCCTCCTCCTCCTCCTCCTCCTCCTCCTTCTCCTCCTCCTCCTCCTCCTCCTCCTCCTGAAAAATGTGCTGCCTTGCATTGGACTGCCCAAAAGTCCCTCTAATTTGATATTTTGGGTGGCCGGATCAGGTAACCCTGGGATCTCTCTCCTATAAGGAGTCCTGATTATATGCTCGCACTTGCTACTGCCGGCTACCCTTTGAGGCTGAAAGACCCCATATTCCTGAAAACGAGGCCCCTTCCGTCCCCCATTAAACTCCTGCCTGCGCAAAGCGTCCGTAATTATAATCATAATGCATTTAAATTGTCCCCTTATAATAGGAAGCGTGATGCATGGCCCTGTCCACAGTGGAAGGATTAATTAGCTCTCCATTACCCCAGCTTGAACAGCCATTTACCTCCAATAAGGAGACACAATGAAATATTTTTCACACCACGCCCTCCCTTCCACCTCTTGATAATAAAAAAAAATGAGGGCTCTTGACAAGGGGGGGCCCCCGCTCCGAAATCAAGTTGCAACCCGGCGCTGTTTGTTCCGAAACAGCTCACATTGCATCGATCAGACGGAGACCGCATTAATAACGCGGAGGGGGATAATGACGGTGATAAATTTGGTACCAACGCAGAAGGGTTTGGCACCCAGTGCCGACTTAGTTGGAGAAACGGCTCCCTCCTCCCTGGACGTTTCCAGGTGTAACCTTCCTCCCACAACCGGGGTGGGGGGTGGGGGAGCACCCCGGATGATTGATTGATGGCGCCGACCAATTTTTATAATTAAAATTGATTTTCAGCTTGAGCATTGCGGATAGACCGATTTATTTCGGAAGTCGGGGCGAGATCCGCGAGCGGGGAGGGGTGGGGAGCCAAAGAAGCAGAGAGAGGATGTGGGAAGGGCCGGTTCTAGGGTTGCCAGGTACCCCCCGGCCACCAGCAGGGGATGGGGGGTAGGGTTGCCAGATCCTGGCTGGGAAATTCCTGGAGATTTGGGGACGGAGCCTGGGGAATAAATGAATTTGTGTCCCATCCCCAAGATATCTCATTATCTATATTTCCTGCTATTACAACTGATCTCCAGCCGATAGAGATCAGTTCACCTGGAGAAAATGGCTGCTTTGGCTATTGGACTCTACAGCGTTGAAGTCCCTCCCCACACCCCGCCCTCCTCAGGCTCCGCCCCAAAAATATCCTGCCGGTGGTGAAGAGAGACCTGGCAACCCTAAATATAGGTCAGCCAAGGAAAGGGTTAACCACCTTCATTAGGACTAGGATTAGGGTTGCCAGAGGGGAGGTTTTGGGGGCGGAGCCTGAGGAGGGCATGGTTTGGGAAGGGGAGGGACTTCAATGCCATAGAGTCCAATTGCCAAAGGTGGCCATTTTCTCCAGGTGAACTGATCTCTATCGGCTGGAGATCAGTTGTAATAGCAGGAGATCTCCTGGTCCTTGAAAGAGCTGGGACTATGAACGAACTTAATGTGCAAATTCTTAAAGGTTATAACTTAGATTAAGTCGATTTTTCTGTTTTTGTTTTCTGTCCTTTTTAAATAACTTTAAAAGGTTTTATAAAAAACTTCTTTATAAAAAAATAGAATATAATTGCTAAGAGGATTACGAAGATAAGTTAGAGATAGAAGAAGGAAGAGGGGAAGACAAAGTTGGGGAAGAAGATAGTTATGTATATGTTAGTTTTAATTGAGAATTAGAAAAGATTGAAAGGCAATGTTAATTGACTGTATTGGATGTATGAAAAAACAATTTAAAAAATGTTTTTAAGAAAGAGTTGGGACTATGTGATACTTGGTTCAGGCTAAGAGGAAGAATTGACAGTTAGGAACTGTCTTTGGTTTCCCTTAGTTTCCATCTAGGAAGTGCAAACAGTCATCGTCCTGGATTGGAGGTTTGGTCCGATAAATTTTAACAACCTCAGCTCTAGTCTAAACATCTTGCATCCCTTTCCTGCAGAAAAGTCCATTTGGGCAGCCGGACGGCCGCTTAGCTCTGCGTCCGATTAAACTCGGACACTGTTTACGGAGACGTACAAGAGGTAGAAAGGGTCGCTTTCATCGGACTGAATAGAAGCGGTATATGAGCAAACAGTTTTGGAATAGCGAGGGATTTGCGCCGGCGGAGGAAGATATTTATTGTCCGTGTCTGGGGGGATGAAGACAGGGAGAGCTTCCTAATCCTCTTTTATGGAGGAGTTTGCGCGGACTCGTATCGGCGGCAGTTCAGGATTTTCAGCCGTGCATAGGAAGAGAAAGGGGGCCAGGGAACAGGCCGGAGGGGAATGTGCCCGCCTTTACCCCATAGCTAGGGAGAGGACAAACTTTCACCCGATTTATGATCAAGTTCCTTCTGTCCACCCTGACCTTAGGGAGACAATTTTATACGAGCGGGATGCATGCTATGTAAGGATAATGACTTCTTTTAAGTGCCCCCGTATTAGGGTTGCCAGGTCCCTCTCCGCCACCAGCGGGAGGTTTTGGGGGCGGAGCCTGAGGAGGGCAGGGTTTGGGGAGGGACTTCAATGCCATAGAGTCCGATGGCCAAAGCGGCCATTTCCCCCAGGGGAACTGATCCCTGTCGCCTGGAGATCAGTCGTAATAGCAGGAGATCTCCAGCTAGTACCCGGAGGCTGGTAACCCTAAAACAGGTTTATCTACCCAACAGATGCAAATGGTTTCTTTGGGAGGAAGAAAAAAGGAGGGGAATAAAACCCAACCTAAAAAACAAAAGCTGGGTACCCAAGGTGGGGTGAAAGGAAAAAATATATAAGTCTATGTATAAATACTGAAAGTATAATTTATTAGAAGCGCTATATAAAAGTTAAAATTATTTAAAAGCATTAAAATAGCACAATGGCATTTCCTGAGGTTGATAACTATAACCACATACCAAACGCGTTTCGGCCTATGGGGACTTCCTCAGTGGTGAATTAAAACCCTTTGTAAACCTGCACACATTTACAGAAATACATTAATGAATACAAATACAAACAGTTCAAACCCAACCAGGCATGTGTATATGTTGTAAATTCTATTCTCAATTACTCAAACATCTGGTATAATAGGTTCTTGTTGTAATACTGGTTAGTATAAGTCTCTCAAATACTATGTGTGT
The DNA here is from genome assembly GCF_029931775.1 of Euleptes europaea. Lineage (NCBI taxonomy): Eukaryota > Metazoa > Chordata > Lepidosauria > Squamata > Sphaerodactylidae > Euleptes > Euleptes europaea. The sequence goes on along the minus strand of NC_079314.1, from coordinate 118,608,780 downwards.
GAAGGTACCAACGTAGGTTAATGTATTTCTGTAAATGTGTGCAGGTTTACAAAGGGTTTTAATTGTGCTATTTTAATGCTTTTAAATAATTTAAACTTTTATATAGCGTTATCCGGGCTGTGTAACCGTGGTCTTGGAATTTTCTTTCCTGACGTTTCACCAGCAACTGTGGCAGGCATCTTCAGAGTAGTAACACTGAAGGACAGTGTCTCTCAGTGTCAAGGGTGTAGGAAGAGTAATATATAGTCAGAAAGGGGTTGGGTTTGAGCTGAGTACTGTCCTGCAAAAGTATTGTCCTGTAAGTATCAAGATAATGTGCTAATGAGGGTATGGTATGTTAATATGGAACCATTGTATCCTGAAGTGATCTGTTAATGTGTGTAATCCAAGGCTAATCTGCATGGCTATTGCGGACTGTAGTCTTTGTTAGTCTGGAGGTTTTTCAGAACAGGAAGCCAAGCCTTATTCATTCTTAAACTCTCCTCTTTTCTGTTAAAGTTGTGCTGATGTTTATGAATTTCAATGGCTTCTCTGTGCAATCTGACAAAATAGTTGGTAGAATTGTCCAGTCTTTCGGTGTCTTGGAATAACACCCTGTGTCCTGTTTGTGTCAGTCCATGTTCAGCCACTGCTGATTTCTCAGGTTGGCCAAGTTTGCAGTATCTTTCATGTTCTTTTATCCTTGTTTGTATGCTGCGTTTTGTGGTCCCGATGTAAACTTCTCCACAGCTGCAAGGTATACGATTTTCCCTGCAGAGGTGAGGGGGTCTCTTCTGTCTTTTGCTGATCGTAGCATTTGTTGTAACGCAGCATACAAACAAGGATAAAACGCAGCATACAAACACGGATAAAAGAACATGAAAGATACATGAAAGATACTGCAGACTTGGCCAGCCTGAGAAATCAGCAGTGGCTGAACATGGACTGACACAAACAGGACACAGGGTCTTATTCCAAGACACTGAAAGACTGGACAATTCTACCAACTATTTTGTCAGATTGCACAGAGAAGCCATTGAAATTCATAAACATCAGCACAACTTTAACAGAAAAGAAGAGAGTTTAAGAATGAATAAGGCTTGGCTTCCTGCCCTGAAAAACCTCCAGACTAACAAAGGCTACAGTCCACAATAGCCATGCAGATTAGCCTTGGATTTCACACATTAACAGATCACTTCAGGATACAATGGTTCCATATTAACATACCACACCCTCATTAGCACATTATCTTGATACTTACAGGACAATGATTAGCACATTACTTTTGCAGGACAATACTCAGCTCAAACCCAACCCCTTTCTGACTATATATTACTCTTCCTACACCCTTGACACTGAGAGACACTGTCCTTCAGTGTTACTCCTCTGAAGACGCCGGCCACAGCTGCTGGCGAAACGTCAGGAAAGAAAATTCCAAGACCACGGTTACACAGCCCGGATAACCTACAAGAACCAATGAACTCTGACCGTGAAAGCCTTCGACAATATTTTATATAGCGCTTCTAATAAATTATACTTTTGGTATTTATACATAGACTTATATATATTTTCCTTTCACCCAACCTTGGGTACCCAGCTTTTTTGGGAGGAAACCATGCTAGTGAAACTGGTATATACTTTCTGTCAGATAGATATGCATGAAAACAAAAATGGCTTCCAGCTAGGGTCTCCAACACTGCCTAGTAGGGTTGCCAACCTCCAGATACTAGCTGGAGATCTCCGGCTATTAAGAACATAAGAAAGGCTCTGCTGGATCAGACCAAGGCCCATCAAGTCCAGCGGTCTGTTCACACCATGGCCAACCAGGTGCCTCCAGTAAGCCCACAAACAAGACGACTGCAGCAGCACCATCCTGCCTGTGTCCCACAGCACCTCATATAATAGGCATGCTGCTCTGATCCTGGAGAGAATAGGGATGCATCATGACTAGTATCCAATCTAACTAATTACAACTGATCTCCAGCCAATAGAGATTAGTTCATCTGGAGAAAATGCCTGCTTTGGCAATTGGACTTTTTGGCATTGAAGTCCCTCCCCTCTCCAAACCCTGCTCTCCTCAGGCTCATCCCTGGAAATATCCAGGTATTTCCCAACCCAGAGCTGGCAACCCTACTGCCTCGGGAAATGCTGGGAGATTTATGAGGGGGACCTGCCTGGAGAAGGAGTTTGGGGACGATAAGATGTTACTTCCAGGTGACATGCTATGAATTCCCCCTTAATCTCTATGGTAAACACCATAGAGACTTGGGGGAAATCCCTAGAGCATCCCCATGGAGGCCATTTTTTCCCTTCTCTTCAGTCGCTCGAGGGCGGGAGATTGGGGCTCGGGGTGGGGAATTCCCTGCCAGGCCCAGGCCGCTGGGAAGCCTCCCTCTAACAATTCAGATGCGCAAGACGTCCCCGGTTCAGTGTTTCCGCCGGCTGCTTCCGCAGCTGCTTTCCCCGCGAGCCCGCCTTTTAGAGCGCAGCCCCTTCCATTAGCGGCTAATCTTGCGCTACAACTCTCTGATTGCTTTTGGGAAATGGAAACCCGCCGTTCCGTAATACGGGAGCTTCAAAGAACTCCAACAAGTTAGCTAAGCAGAGGGGGCTCCTCCTTGTAAATCCACCCTGCCTGTCTTCTCTAATCCAATTATACTTTACAAGGTGCTCCCATGCTAAATCCTCTAAAATTGTTTCTGATATTTTTACCCACAATTTATGTTAAGCTACTCGCTGTATAATTGCTTGTCTAATCGCGTGCCCCCTTATTTTATTTTATTTTATTACAGAATTAAGCTTGACACTTCTGCCCACCCGCCCCTTCTTCGTTCCCCAGCACTTAAATCTCATCTTTGGAACTTAAAATACGTAATTACTTTCCGACTTTGGTCATTTCTGGGTTTCTGCAGGTGGGGTGGAGAGGAGGCACGTTTTGTCTCTCCGGCTTCTGCCATCGATGGGTGATTGCCGCTTTCTTTGCCAACTATTTAATCAGAGCACGATTCTTAACTTTAAATTTAGGGACGTGGCATTGGGTCGCCAACCTCCAGGTGGGAACTGGGGATCTCCAGCTTTTACAACTGATCTCCAGGCTCTAGAGATCGGTTCCCCTGGAGAAAATGGTTGCTTTGAAGAGTGGGCACTCTGGCACTGTACCCTGCTGAGGCCCCCTCCCCTCCCCAAAACTAGCCCTCCCTAGGGTCCACCCCCCAAATCTCCAGGAATTTTCCAACCCAGAGCTGGCCACCGTAATGTGGCACATAGCCACGTAAGTTCGATTTCGTACGTAGCTATTACGGTTCTTCTGTGGTCCTCCGACTTCATTATATCCCAACGGGTAGCCGTGTTAGTCTTTCTATAGCAGTAGAAAAGAGCAAGAGTCCAGTGGCACCTTAAAGACTAGCAAAGGCATTTTATGCATGGCTGTTTCCCTTGCGATCACCCCTCTGACAACTGCGGGTCTTTTTTTTTGAGTATGCATGCTGTTTCCAACCGTCAGAGGCCGCCTCACTCTCCCCTTGCATTTCCTTGTGTTTTGCCCGCAGTTTTAAATTCGAGATAAAACAGGTCTCTGAAAACACGGGCAAAACACGCAGAAATGCAGGGGGAGAGCGAGGCGACCTCTGACAGTGCGAAGCAGCAGGCATAATCAAAGCAAAGACCCGAAATAGTCGAAGGGGTGACCACGAGGGAAATAGCCATGCGTAAAAGGCCAAAATTTCTGGCAGGGTATGAGCTTTCGTGAGTCTGAAGAAGTGAGCTGTGACTCACGAAAGCTCGTGCCCTGCCAGAAATGTTGTTAGTCTTTAAGGTGCTACTGGACTCCGGCTCTTTTCATTATACCTGATTTATCTATTTGTTCTATGTCGATCGCTCTCTGAACGGCTTATGAGTAGGAATAGTTTCTCTGACCCGGATGGGCTCAGATCTCGGAAGCTAAGCAGTGTTGACCCAGCTTAGTATTTGGATGGGAGACCACCAAGGAGGAGCAGAGTCCCTACACATAAAATGCAAATTTCACGCTCAAGTAACTTTAATTTTCCTTCTGGCCATGCAGGCAGGGCTTCAAACCTCACCTTGTGTTTGCTGTTCAGAACTGGCTCCCTCCTTTGCTGTCAGCAGCACTGTTAAAATGTATGTCCTTTACAGTCATGTAGTTCATCTATTTAAAATTCTAATAGCAATGTGGGTGGTATAGTTTCGAATTGCAAAACCAAGTGGAGATTGAAGGGTTAACCCCTCTCCTTTCCCTGAGGCAAACCGAGGCTGCTTGGGGCTGCAGTATGCATTGTACAGATGGACAGAAATGTCTGGTCTTTGTCACATCAGTTTTAATGTCAGATGTTTAACTTTAAAAAGCATTTTAAAGCAGCCAAAATAGAGTTCTGGAACCAGCGATTGATTATGTTCTTTTTGTGTGTGTCAAAACTGGGCCTTGAAGCTGCTTCGGTTGGGGAGGTACTCTCTTTGACCTTGGAGCACTGCTTCTGCTTCCAGATGTTTGCAGCAGGCTGTGGTTGCTAAGTAGTGAGAGGAAAGGACACTTTGCACATGCTTAGAGGACCATCCTAAACATTACAACTAGCATAATTGTTGGTCACATTCTGAACAAGCTCTGGAGCTTAGCCCATCCCCATTCTGAAGTTTTATTGTGTATTTATTATTATGTGAGCCGGCTTGGGCGGGCTATAAGTAGGGTTGCCTGAGGAGGGCGGGGTTGGGGAGGGGAAGGACTTCAATGCCATAGAATCCAATTGCCAGAGCGGCCATTTTCTCCAGGTGAACTGATCTCTATCGGCTGGAGATCAGTTGTAATAGCAGGAGATCTCCAGCTAGTACCTGGAGGTTGGCAACCCTAACTTCAATGCCATAGAGTCCAATGGCCGAAGCGGCCACTTTCTCCAGGCTGGAGATCAGGTAATAGCAGGAGATCTCCAGCTACTACCTGGAGGTTGGCAACCCTACTAACAGAGTTATCCCAGCGTACTTATTCACCCCTTGTGATTTTTGATTTCCCTTCCCAAAACAGTTTCGCCAAGTTCCCTTCCCACCAAATGCTCCATTTTGGACTTTGTTTGTTTGTTTAACTGCCACCAGCCCCTTTCTTGGAGCAGGGCTGGGTTTGAGATGACCGCTTTCTCTCGCATTCAAGCCCAGTGTGTCCGGCCAGGTGGGATGTAAAATGGGTGAATTATGACCCACTGAAAATGAGGTTTGTAATGGAAAAGAACTGACCCTTAGCTGTACACCAGGGGGGACGGAAGATCTATAGCTTCTTGAGCGGCAAATAAAACAGTGTTGGTGGACGGAGACTCTTTCAGTTCATTGTGTCTCCCCCCCACCCAGTAATCACAGAAGAATTCCATCTGGAAGGGAAGGTTGCTGACGGATGGGTGGTAGGGTTGCCAGGTGTCTGGTGGTGGCAGGCAAACCCCTGCCAATCCACCCCCCTGCCCGCTGACCAGTACTTGAAGATGGTTATCATATCCCCTCTCAGTCTTCTCCTCTTCAGGCTAAACATACCCAGCTCCTTCAACCTTTCCTGATAGGACTTGGTCTCCAGACCCCACCACCACCACCATCTTGGTTGCCCTCCTCTGGACACGTTCCAGCTTGTCTACATCCTTCTATAAATACTGCTTTGTGCTTCATATACGGCTTTGTGCAGATGGCATCACTGGGTCCGAGATGTCATAATTTCCTGAAGTACCACCTGAGCTGATTGGAAGGAGGGCAGGATACAATTAAGAGGGGGAGAGAAAATGCAGATGTCCTTGGCGTTCTTCTCTGGCAGCTGAGAGTGGTGGTGGTGGGGGCATGGGGGGGGAAAGGCCTTTCATGAAGAGCACTGGTTCTTTTTGCAGACTATGGGATGCACTCCCAGAAAGGTAAAGGTGTTGGGAGGGGGGTACGCGCACCCAGAGATGAATTGTCTTATCACTGCAGCTTCCTGAAGTGTGCACGAGAGAGAGGCCATAGATCTGCGGAAGAGGCCGGGGGGGAAAGCTGTGGTTATAATTTTACAGTTCACTGATGTGAAATGGAATCCAGTAAATAAAAAAGCCGCACTTCCTGAACTGTATAAATCTGCCAGGGCTTGGGATGATGAATCAACTGGGGAGCCAGCTGGGTGGCTCTCTGGGCGCAGGCTTGAGAGAGTGCGCCTTGGATGCGCGCCTGGAAAAGGGAACCGATCTGTGGCTGATCCGGTCAAACGTTACAAACGTCTGTTATAAGTGGAGCAGGAGTGGCCAAATAGAGCCAGCATGGTGTAGTGGTTAAGAGCAGTGGTTTGGAGCGGTGGACTCTGATCTGGAGAACCAGGTTTGATTCCCCACTCATCCACATGGGCGGGGGACTCTAATCTGGTGAACTGGAATTGTTTCCCCAGTCCTACACATGGAGCCAGCTGGGTGACCTTGGGCTAGACACACTCTCTCAGCCCCACCTACCTCACAGGGTGTCTTCTTCTTCTTCTTCTTCTTGTGGTTAGAGTGGCTAGGATTTGGGAGACCCAGGTTTGAATAAGTGGAACAGGCTTCCTTGGGAGGTGGTGGGCTCTCCTTCCCTGGAGGTTTTTAAGCAGAGGCTAGATGGCCATCTGTCAGTAAGGCTGATTCTATGACCTTAGGCAGATCATGAGAGAGAGGGCAGGAAGGGTTGCATCAGTGCTTGGCTCTCATAGCCCTTTCTTACATGCCCAGGGTAATGCCTATCATCACTTTGGGGTCGGGAAGCAATTTTCCTCCAGGCCAAGGATCCTGGGTTTTTTTTTTTTTTTGCCTTCCTCTTGGCATAGAGCAAGGGTCACTAGGGGTGTGTGTGGGGGGGGGAGGTAGTTGTGAATTTCCTGCATTGTGCAGGGGGTTGGACTAGATGACCCTGGTGGTCCCTTCCAACTCTATGATTCTATGAATCCCCACTTGGCCAAGGAAGCTTGCTGGGTAACCTTGGGCCAGTCACACATTGTCCACCCAACCTGACCCCACAGGGTTGTTGTGAGGATAAAATGGAGGGATGGTCCATGCATGCCACCCTGAACTCTTTGGTGGAAGGGGGGAAGAGGATAAAACGTGACAGAGAAAGATTTGGGAATATGACGGAATCATAGAAAAGAAAAAGAGTTGGTTTTTATATGCCAAATTTCTCTACCACTTAAGGACGAATCAAACTGGCTTACAATCACCTTCACCTTCCCCTTCCCACAGCAGACACCCTGTGAGGTAGGTGAGGCTGAGAGAGACTAGCCCAAGGTCACCCAGCTAGCTTCATTGTGTAGTAGTGTGGGGGGGGGGGGAACAAACCCTGTTCACCAGATTAGTGTCTGCCGCTCATATGGAGGAGCGGGGAATCAAACCCGATTCTCCAGACCAGAGTCCACCACTCCAAACTAACGCTTTTAACCACTACACCACGCTGGCTGGAAGGGGCCATACAGGCTGTTTGGAAGGGGCCGTACAGGTCATCTAGTCCAACCCCCTGCTTAATGCAGGATCAGCTTGGAGCATCCCTGACAAGTGCTTGTCCAACCTCTGCTTCAAGACTGCCAGTGAGGGGGAGCTCACCACCTCCCTGGGTAGTTGATTCCACTGTTGAACAACTCTTACTGTGAAAGAGTTTTGCCTAATATCCAGCTGGTACCTTTCCGCCCGCAATTTAAACCCATTATTGCAAGTCCTATCCTCTGCTGCCAACAGGAACAGCTCCCTGCCCTCCTCTAAGGGGCAGCCCTTCAAATACTTACAGAGAGCAATCCTGTCCCCCCTCAACCTCCTCTTCTCCAAAGTCAACAGTCCTAAGGTCCCTTAGCCTTTCCTCTTGGGACTTGGTCTCCAGGCCCCTGACCATCCTCGTCGCTCTCCTCTGCACCCGCTCGATTCTGTCCACGTCCATTTTGAATTGAGGCCTCCAGAACTGCACATGATACTCCTGGTGTGGCCACCTGTTAAAGAAGAGTTAAAGAAACAGACGTGGAATCAAAGAACAGAGGATGGACCTTTTTTAAACAACGTGAGCATCTTGCATGTAAACGCTCACATTGTTAGCAATAAGTCTCTCTTCTGTTCCCTGGGTAATGCCGCTCTTTAGCACCTTTGACATGCGCTCTGAAGTCCGGCCGGACTTTAGGAAGAAAGCAAAACCCATTGCCTTGACATGAATTCCATTACAGACCCCAATTAATTCTATATATAGTTTTACAGAACCGAGATAATGACCCGGCTCTCGCTCCGCAGGCATGCCTCAGTAGCCACCGAGGAGCTGGGCCTCATTAAGAGGGGCTTCACCCGGCTTTAATTGTTACGCGCGACGCTCGCTTTCGAGAGCAAACAGCGTAGCCCGAGCCGCCTTCCTTTGAAGACTTGGACGTCTTCCGTCAGCACAAACGCCTCCTTCACTTCTGGGACCCCGAGGAGGTGGGGAAACGAAAGGCGGAGGCTGGAGAAGTTGCAGGGAAGTCGAGCCAGAGCTTACCACCTCCCGAGGAAGCCTGTTCCATTGAGGAACCACTCTAAGGGCGAAAACGCATGGTCACTTTATCCTCCTTTAATTCCTGTTTCAGCTAGGATTCAGCCTGGATCGAATGCATGCGTTTCACTTAATGTGCGTTCGATCCTGGCTAAAACAGGGATTAAAGGATGATAAAGCAACCGTGCATTTTCGACCTAACTGTTAGAAAATTCTTCCTAATGTCTAGATGGAAACCAGAACCTGCATCGGAAAAAGGGAGAAGCTGGGGGCTTGCAGGGAGACCTCGCCGGATTCTGAAACAGGGAACGATTTGGGTAGGGTTGCCAACCTCCAGGTACTACAATAGTGAGAAACACCTGTGCCAGAAATAACTCAGTTAAAGAAAATGGCACAAAGGCTCAAAAATACCAAACCACACTGGAATTCAACATGTAAACATATAATAAAGTATAAGCATTCATCCGTGCAAAACTTCAAGGTGCATAAGAAGTATAAATTGGTCCCGACTATCGCGAACATAAAGTCCAATAAACAAACAAAACAACCGAAGAAAAGGGCGGGAGCCTCCCGTCCCGGGGTGTAAGCAAACAGTCTTTCTTGGTCATAATCATTTCGATTCTGAATGACTAGACTGCTTCCTTTGTCCGCAGGTCTAAAAATTAAAGAAGAATCCTGAGCTAATTCTTGTAGAATATTCAACTGAGATGTAGAAATATTTTGACAGGTAGCGTGATTGGCTTTATGGCTTTCTAATTTTTGGGATCGCTCTCAAAACCATTTGCCTCTGTTGCGTAGATAAACCTGTTTTAGGGTTACCAGCCTCCAGGTACTAGCTGGAGATCTCCTGCTATTACAACTGATCTCCAGCCGATAGAGATCAGTTCCCCTGGAGAAAATGGCAGCTTTGGCAATGGGACTGCATGGCATTGAAGTCCCTCCCCTCTCCAAACCTGTGTCCACCCCAAAAAACCTCCCACCGGTGGCAAAGAGGGACCTGGCAACCCTAGATTGTTTAAAGAGAGCAACCATGTCCCCCCCCCATCCTCTTCTCCAGCCTGAACATTCCCAGGTCCCTCGGCCTTTCCTCATAGGGCTTGGCCTCCAGGCCCCTGGTCATCCTCGTCGCTCTCCTCTGCACCCGCTCGATTTTGTCCACGTCCTTTTTGAAGCGAGGCCTCCAGAACTGCGCATGGTACTCCATGCGCAGCCTGACCAATGCAGTGTACAGTGGAACTATGACGTCGCGCGATTTGGATGTTATGCCTCCGTTGACGCAGTCCAGGTTCGCACGACTTAATGGGTTCCAGCAAAGATAAATGAGGAGATTCTTAGTCACAAAGCGCAAGTGAGCATATAGCGCAGGGGTTCTCAACAAGGGGGGAATTCCCCTCTGGCGGGAATGTTAGGGTTCGGGGGGGGGATTGGGACCACTATTCAGCAAATATGCATATTATTTGGAATGCACCTTTTGGGTTAGACTATCTTGGGAAGGGGGGAATTATATTCCAAACAATGGTGAATGGGGGGAACAGAGCAAAAAAGGTTGAGAACCACTGATATAGCGGGTATATGCAGTCGGTGCAGAATCTGGGGCTTCGATTAGGTCTCTGCACCAGCGTCTTTGTTTTCCAGACGCTTCCTTTCTAAAGCCGAAGCGCTGACTGTTTTAACTCCACACGCTGTGATCCCCGACAGGTTGGACTCTCAGCCGGGATTCTCCTCGCTCCGCTCCCCTCTTCCTTTTATTCCTTTGTTCGCCGATTCCATCAGAGCATCGCACGGCGACGGATCCCATACCTGAGCGACGTGGGGGAGAAAAACTCTTTTTGTCCGTTTATCAACCCCGCTGTTTGCAAATGTCATCCTAGGACTTCTGTGCTTTGAGCGGGGTTCACAGCCAGGCCTCCGCTGGGCAAAGACGCCGGGTTCAGCCAAGGATCCCCTCGGCGGCTTTTGTCTCGTTCGGTTTCATAAAGCATCCTTATCGTGAGTGCTGCGTCGGAGGCCCTTTTGAGCGGCAACGGGCTCTTGCGCGATCGCGTCGCCACTTTTTGGGCCCTGCCTGAGCCGCAGAAGATACGAGTGGCATTGTTAGAGTTCACACAGCTTGACCTGAAGCATAGCTATTGACTCATTGGACAGGGAGATGGGAGTATTTGAGATGCTTTCCGGTGCATTTAAAACAAACCTGGTTCATCGGCCTGAATAAACCGGGGTGCTGCATTGACATCTCGTGCACACGCATGAACGCATGAAGCCGTCTTACACTGAACCTAGGGTTGCCAGGGCCCTCTTCGCCACCGGCGGGAGGTTTTTGGGTCAGAGCCTGAGGAGGGTGGGGTTTGGAGAGGGGAGGGACTTCAACGCCATAGAGTCCAAATGCCAAAGTTGCCATTTTCTCCAGGTGAACTAATCTCTATCAGCTGGAGATCAATAGCAGGAGATCTCCAGCTAGTACCTGGAGGTTGGTAACCCTAAAACAGGTTTATCTATGCAACAGATGCAAATGGTTTTGAGAGCGATCCCATTGCAGCAGAGCACGCTGGGAATTGTGCTTTGAGCGGGGAGGAGAGGGACTTCAACGCCATAGAGTCCAAATGCTAAAGCGGCCATTTTCTCCAGGTGAACTAATCTCTATCAGCTGGAGATCAGTTGTAATAGCAGGAGATCTTCAGCTAGTACCTGGAGGTTGGTAACCCTAAAACAGGTTTATCTATGCAACAGATGCAAATGGTTTTGAGAGCGATCCCATTGCAGCAGAGCACACTGGGAATTGTAGTTCTGGCAAGGATTGGGGGCACTAGGGAGCTCTTAACAGTAGCCTCAGCACCATGCCAAAATACAGTTGGCAGGATTCTGTTGTCAAGGCCATTGCCTGGAGGTTGGCAACCCTAACGGAACCAGACCATCAGTCCGTCAAGATCAGTATTATCTACTCAGCCTGGCAGCGGCTCTCCAGGGTCTCAACCTTTCCAGGGTCTTTCGCATCACCTTCTACCTGGTCCTTTCAACTGGATACGACAGGGATTGAACCTGGGACCTTCTGCATGCCAAGCGGAGGTGCTACCACTGAGCCATGGCCCCTCCCAAGTCTGGAAACCCCGTTCTGAAAGCCCCAGTTGGACAGAGATTCACCTTGTTAGGGGCATTAAGCGGAAAGTGTCAGGGAAGACGGAGATGGTGGACCAGAACCCCCTCAGCAAAGACCAAAGTCCATGAAATTGGAAAACTGCCCATCTGTGTGTGTGTGTAAAGTGCCCTCAAGTTGCTACCGCCTTGTGACAACCCAGTAGGGTTTTCTAGAGGAGGCAAACAGAGGTGGTGTGCCATTACTTTCCTCTACATAGCAATCATGATTTTCCTTGTTGAGCTGCCATCCAAGTACTCGCCAGCGTGGTGTAGTGGTGAAGGAGAAGGAGAAAGAGGAGGAGAAGGAGGAGGAGAAGAAGAAAGAAGAAGAGTTGGTTTTTATATGCCGACTTTCTCTACTACATAAGGGAGACTCAAACCGGCTTCCAATCACCTCCCCTTCCCCTCCCCACAACAGACACCCTGTGAGGTAGGTGGGGCTGAGAGGGGGGTGACTAGCCCAAGGTCACCCAGCTGGCTTCGTGTGGAGGAGTGGGGAAACAAACCCAGTTCACCAGATTAGCCTCCGCCGCTCATGTGGAGGAGTGGGGGAAACAAACCCGGTTCTCCAGATCAGAGTCCGCCGCTCCAAACCACCACTCTTAACCACTACACCACGCTGGCTCTGATCTGGAGAACCGGGTTTAATTCCCCCACTCCTCACATGAAGCCTGCTGGGTGACCTTGAGCTAGTCACAGTTCTCTCCAAACTCTCCAGCCCCACCTACCTCACAAGGTGTCTGTTGTGGGGAGAGGAAGGGAAGGAGATTGTAAGCTGGTTTGAGTCTCCTTAAAAAGGTAGAGAAAATTGGGGTGTAAAAACCAACCCTTCTTCCTAAGGCCAACCCCGCTAACTTCTGAAATCTGATGAGATCAGGCTAGCCTGGGCCATCCAGGTCAGGGCACGAAGCCCTCTGGGCACAGAGGGAGTAAGTATATGTAGTATCAGACCCTGTGACTGGCAAATGGCTGGGTTGCCAGCCTCTATGGGGCCTGGAGATCGCCCAGAATTACAACTGATCTCCAGACTACAGAAATCAGTTGCCTTGCCCAGGCGAAGATGGTTGCTTTAGAGGGTAGAGTCGATGGCATTATGCCCCCGCTGAGGTCCCTCCTCTCCCTAAACCCCACCCTCACCAGGCTTGCCCCCTCTCAGATTTCCAGGAATACCCCAACCCAGAGCTGGCAACCCTATCAAACACCTAGGAGAGCGCAAATACGGGGCCTGACTTCTTTAATCCGCTTCGGGTTGCCAACCTCCAGGAACTAGCTGGAGATCTCCTGCTATTACAACTGATCTGCATTCAGTTCTCATGCACTAGAGTTTCCTCTGTTGATCGAGTGGAGTTAGAGTTGCCAGGTCCCTCTTCACCACCGGCAGGAGGTTTGGGGGTGTAGCTTGAGGAGGACGCGGTTTAGGGAAGGGAGGGACTTTGATGCCATAGAGTCCAATTGCTAACGCGCCCATTTTCTTCAGGGGAACTGATCTCTATTGACAAGAGATCAGCTGTAATAGCAGGAGATCTCCAGCTAGTAGTACCTGTAGGTTGGCAACCCTAGAAGAAGAAAAAGAAGAAGAGTTGGTTTTTATATGCCGACTTTCTCTACCACTTAAGGGAGAATCAAACCGCCTTACAATCACCTTCCCCTCCCCACAACATACACCCTGTGAGGTAGGTGGGGCTAAGAGGGCTGTGACTAGATCAGAGTCACCCAGCTGGCTTCGTGTGGAGGAGTGGGGAAACGAACTGGTTCACCAGATTAGCGTCCGCTGCTCATGTGGCGGAGAGGGGCATCAAACCCGGTCCTCCAGATCAGACTCCACCGCTCCAAACCACCGCTCTTAACCACTACACCACGCAGGCTCCCAGCCCAGATTTGGCTAGGGCGGCCCCGCCGTGCGGCCCGTCCCTGCCCACTGGCTGGCTCTTGGCAGAGCTGGATGCAACCTGCTTTTTTTGAAACCGAGGGGTTGAGTCATTCTCTGCAGCAAGAAAGGACGACGGTCCCTCCATAATAATTACGGAGACGGGCAAATTGCTGCAGTTGCGTGTTCCATTTCTGTCTCTCTCTTTTTTTTGCCCGGCTGTCTTCGGGGCGGCACGAGAGGCTGACGGTTCCCCCAGGGCCCGGGCCGCTCTCCAAACTTTAGATTCGTGGAGCCTAGTGGAATTAACTGCAGATTTTACCTTCCTCGGGTGGGAGTGGGGAGGGGAGGCTCTTCGGATCTGAGCTGCAACAGGCCTACCTCTGCTCCCGGCTCCTTGCTGTTCTGTCGATGACCCTTGGGTGCTTGGCTGGCATCGCATGCGCGGCGCCGTTGTCTGCCAAGGGCTCTGCCGTTCTTAATGAGAGGGGTCTGACACCAAAGCTTGGATTGCGGATCAGCGGGTTACGGTTTTAATTAATAGCGCTGCAGAGCTGCTGGAGGGGAACGGGGAAAGGGCCCCGTGTGCCGGCCGCGGCATCGCGAGGGGCCTGGGGAGCCCGCCTGAGCACCCCCAGATCTAGGCACATTGTGTGTGTGTGTGTGTGGAGAGAGGGTTGCCAACCTCCAGGTGGGGCCTGGAGACCTGCCACAATTACAACAGGCCTTTGCAATGAGAACAATGTGTGTGTAGACCGGTAAGAGAGAGCTGGGTTGCCAGCTCCAGGTTGGGAAATACCTGGAGATTTTGGGGGCGGAGCTGTAAGTGGGGAGGGCTTGGGGAGGGGCGGTGCTTCAGAGCCATAGAGTCCAATTGCAAAAGTGGCTGTTTTCTCCAGGGGAACCGATCTCTGTTGGCTGGAGATCAGTTGAAATCTTCAGCTAGTACCTGGCGGTTGGCAGCCCTAAGAGAGAGAGGGTTGCCAACCTTCAGGCAGAGCCTGGAGACCTCCCAGGGTTACAACACACCTTTGCAACGGGAACATGGTATGTGTAGATTGGTGAGGGAGAGAGAGGGTTGCCAACCTCCTGGCAGGACCTGGAGACCTCCCAAGGTTACAACAGACCTTTGCAACAGGAACATGGTGGTGTAGATTGGTGAGAGAGCGTTGCCAACCTACCTTGCCTCCACAACCTCCTCCTGGTTTAGGGTTGCCAACCTCCAGGTGGTGACTGGAGAACTGCTATTACAACTGATCTCCACCCGATAGAGATCAGTTCACCAGGAGAAAATGGCCGCTTTGGCAATTGGACTCTATGGCATTGAAGCCCCTCCCCAAACCCCAGCCTCCTCAGGCTGCGCCCCAAAAACCTCCCACCAAAGAGGGACCTGGAAACCCTACCCTGGTTGCCAGGCTGGGCCTGGTAACTCTATTTTCTCATCCTCCATTTTTTCCTCACATCACTGCCCAATCCAGTGTCACCCAGTGAGCATCAGACACCCAGAGTATTGTGTTCAGCTTTGGGCACTGCAATTTAAGAAAGATGCAGACAAACTGGAACGTGTCCAGAGGAGGGCAACAAAGATGGTGAGGGGTCTGGAGACCAAGTCCTACGAGGAAAGGTTGAAGGAGCTGGGTATGTTTAGCCTGGAGAGGAGAAGACTGAGAGGTGATGTGATAACCATGTTCAAATACTTGAAAAGCTGTCATAGAGAGGAGGGTGCCAAGTTGTTTTCTGTTGCCCCAGAAACTCGGACCAGAACCAACGGGTTGAAATTAAATCAAAAGAGTTTTCATCTAGTCATTAGGAAGAATTTTCTAACAGTTAGAGCGGTTCCTCAGTGGAACAGGCTTCCTTGGGAGATGGTGAGCGCTACTTCCCTGGGGGGTTTTAAGCAGAGGCTAGATGGCCATCTGTCAGCAATGCTGATTCTGTGACCTTAGGCAGATCATGAGAGGGAGGGCATCTTGGCCATCTTCTGGGCATGGCGTAGGGGTCACTGGGTGTGTGTGGGGGAGGTAGTTGTGAATTTCCTGCATTGTGCAGGGGGTTGGACTAGATGACCTTGGTGGTTCCTTCCAACTCTGTGATTCTATGGTGGTGGTGGGACACTTGATCTTCAAAGCCCCAGTCAAATTCTCCAACCACTATACAATATGACCTCTTACAGTACCAGCCTTCTGTGGTGGCAAGAGAGAGAAATTGGAAGAGGGAGGAATAAATGAGGGGGAGTAGGTTTTGGGGGACCTGCTTTACCTTTTACTGGCAGCGTTCAGGTTATTTTGCTCTGAACTCCTTCTCCGCTCCGCCTTTGCCAGTCTCTCTCGCCTTCTGCTTCGTTGGTTGTGATTATACCAATCTGTCTTTTAATAATATTTTCAGTGTATTTGGTAATTGGGATTTCATTATGATGTATGCTACTTTGAGGGAATTGGACACTTAAAAGCAAGATCGCAATGTTTTAATATATATTTTTAATATTGAAATTGCCCAAACAGAAATATTTCACATCTGTAACCAAATCCTAAGCATATTTACCCAGAAATAACATCGGCTTCGATAGTAGCTTTATCCACCTTAGTGTGTTCAGGATTACAGCTTTAATTAAAATTCTAATTCACAGGATTTTTTTTGTAATTTAGTTATACTCTAGATGCTGTGAAAAATGCAAGTTCCTAAAATATTAATAAAACGCAGTGAGGCTTTGCTTTAATAGAGCACAGTAATGGGGAGCATTTGTGATCTGTCCTAGCAAGTATTGGTGCACATTTGGATTTTTAACAGATGCAGTGGTTAGACATTAAACCGAACCAATTCTTCTTTAAAGCAGGGACCTTGGCTCCATGGTAAAACATCTACTTGGATTGCAGAAGGTCCCAGGTTCGATCCCCAGTATCTCCAGTTGAAAGGATCAGGAAGAAAGTGGAAAAACCTCTGCCTGAGACTTTGGAGAGCTGCTGCCAGTCCGAGTGGACAATACTGACCTTGATGGACCCATGCTCCGATGCAGTATAAGGCAGCTTCATGGGGAGGGCCATGGTAGAGCATCTCCTTGGTAAGCAGAAGATCACGGGTTCAATCCCCAGCATCTCCAGTTGATAGGATTAGGCAGAAGGCGACGTGAAAGACCTCTGCCTGAGACCCTGGAGAGCAGCTGCCAGTCTGAGTAGCCATTACTGACTTTGATGGACGAGGGTCTGACTCAGTATAAGGCAGTTTCATGGGGAGGGTCCATGGCTCAGTGGTAGAGCATCTGCTTGGCATGCAGAGGGTCCCAGGTTCAATCCTCGGCACCTCCAGTTAAAAGGACCAGGTGGTAGGTGATGGGAGAAACGGAGAGACCTCCACCTTAGACCCTGGAGAGTTGCTGCTGGTCAGAGTAGACAACATTAACCAGGATGGAGTCTAACTCAGTATCAAGCAGTTTTATGTGTTCGGTAGTATGGAAATGCCATGACAGAAGTCTGTTCATGTGTGGTTGAGAAGAAATGTATGTGTGATTGAAGCCCAAGTGTAGGGAAAGATCTTGCTGTCACCCTTCACTTCTGAGCTGAGAGGATCTTCTGCCTTGGCAAAGGGATAATATGTCCTGAGAACCATTCATGAATTGCTTAGTAAATTTTATTTTCCACCATTCTTCTCTCCATTTTATCCTCGCAACAACCCTGTGAGGTAGGTTAGTCTGAGAGCATGTGACTTGCCCAAGGTCACCCAGTGAGCTTCCATGTCAGAGTGGAAATTCGAATCCGGGTCTTCCAGATCCTAGGCCGACACTGTAACCACTGCACCACACTGGCTCTCATACTGGTAAAGCAATGAGACTCCTTACACAAGTTTGGAAAAAGCACTGAGACCCAGAATGTAGGGGAGGGGCTGTGGCTCAGTGGTAGGGCACCTGCTTGGCATGCAGAAGGTCCCAGGTTCAATCCCCGGCATCTCCAGTTAAAGGGACCAGGCAAGCAGGTGATGTGAAAGGCCTGAGACCCTGGAGAGCCGCTGCCGGTCTGAGTAGACAACACTGACTTTGGTGGACCTTGATGGTCTGATTCATTATAAGGCAGCTTCATATGTTCAGTATGGTACCATTGGATATTGTTTTATTGAGCTGAAGAATTCATGTCTTGGTAATATTAAAAACTAAACCAAATACTAAAATGCCCACCGTAAAATGCGTATTCCCAGCCAATCTGGGGTTGCCACCTCAGGGTTGGGAAATACCTGGATATGTTGGCGTGTGTGTGTGTGTGTGTGTGGAGCCTGAGGAGGGTGGGGTTTGGGGAGGGGAGGGACTTCAATAGGTTATAATGTAGTAGAGTCCACCTTCCAGATTGGCCATTTTCTCCAATTGAAATGATCTCTATTGGCTGGAGAGCAGTAGTAATCCCAGGAGATCTCCAGTTATAGGGTTGCCAGGTCTAGCTTCACCTCCGGTGGGAGGTTTTGGGGCGGAGCATGAGGAGGGTGGGGTTTGGGGAGGGGAGGGACTTCAGTGTCTTAGAGTCCAATTGCCAAAGCTGCCATTTTCTACAAGGGAACTGATCTCTATTGGCTGGAGATCAGTTGTAATAAGAGGTCTCCAGCTGGTACCTGGAGGTTGGCAACCCTAATTCCCAGCCAACCTAGGGTTTCCACCTCAGGGTTGGAAAATTTGAATCCCAAGTCTCCCAGATCTTAGTCTGATACACTAGCCACTACTCCACACTGGCACCTAGTGAGAAAGGTCGGTTCGAGTCCTGCGTAAGTGATAACAGGAGCCTAAAATATAACTCTGCAAAAGACAAGAAGGTGTGGATGGAAAGAGCTTCCAAATAACTTTTATTTTTGCAGTGTGTTTAAATTCTTTCTTCTTGGTTGTCACAGAGCCTTCCTCTCACCTGGCCGTTTGTATTCATTATTTTGGTTATGTGCACTTTGGGAACAAGATATGTGTCAGGGATTTAAAAAAAGATGACCGAGTGGGGAACAATACCAAGGTTTTATGAAATTCTAAACGGCGTGGAGAAGCGGAGAGAAAGAAATAATTCACTCTTTTCCAGAATGGGAGGTTTGGGTTGACAGCTTTATTTTTTTTTCTAATGGCCAGGCATCAGATGGAGGAGGAGGAGAAGTAGTAGTAGTAGTAGTAGTACTTCTGCACAAAACACTATATCCTATTGCTGCCAAGCCCCCAATGGGAGCGGGGGTTCCTTCACCCCCAGCCCCCATTGGAGTCGCAGTGGAAGTTATTATTATTTTTTTAAAAAAAACACAGCCATATAACATGCATCACTGTGTCACTTCCAGTAAAAAACTGGAAGTGACATAGGTAGCTCTAGGAATCACTGGAAACTGTATGGTTTTACCACAGAATTCCCATAAATGACTAATAAGGGTCTGGAGAGACAAGGGTTTTTCGCTTCTGCAGAATCTGAATGATCACAAGAAGCTGTCTTATACTGAATCAAACCCTTGGTCTATCAAGGTCAATTTTGTCTGCTAAGACTGGCAGTGGTTCTCCAAGGTCTCAGGCAGAGGTCTTTCACATCACCTGGTCCTTTTAGCTGGAGATGCTAGGGATTGAACCTGGGACCTTCTGCATGCCACGCAGATGCTCTACCCCTGAGCCATGGCCCCTTTCCTCCATATGTGCATTCATCCACAGTATGTTCAGGCAAAGCATCCCATACATAAACTGGTGTCACACACCCCAGAGTTTTCTGCAGGTCTTCCCTTTGGCTACTCTTCTCGAAGTGACCCAGCTCGTAAATCACGATCCGATCACTGCGATAAAGATGTGCTTTGGCTAAAGTCAGCTTGCAGGGATTTGATCCCAACCACAGCCACTGTCATAGGTTCACTGTCTAAGGTAGGATTGCCAACCTCCAGGTACTGAGCAAAAAGAGGTTTTGATATAACAAGCACACAAGCCACCAATAATAAGAATTAGCAATGTCTATTTCAATTTAAATTATATTGTGTAGGCAACAGACAACATCACAAGCCATGCATCAACAAGCGTATTACAGCATATGCTTAAATAACAAAGTACAAATGTCTCCACAGCACAATTCAGAATCAATGTACAACGTAAGGTACAGATCCCAAGATGTACAATAAATTTGAGCCAGAAAGCATCGGCAAACGGTAGCGTGTCCCAAAAGAAAAAAGCTCTGTGCAGGGCATGCTCAATGGAAACTTTGAGGCTGAATCAACGGCGTATTTGCGTCTCAAAGTAGCGCGTCCCTAAGGAAAAGGCGCTGTGCGGGGCATGCGCACTAAGAACGTTGAAGCTAATCAAAACGCCGCTCCTGCGTTAAAAAGCTTGTAAAGAAAGCGAAATACATTCTGCTTGATGGTAATAAAGTGGAAAACAAATTGTAAATACCATCCATGAAACAAACCCGAAGGTTAAAAATTATGAAAGGCAGTCGTTTGCTCAAACTAGGATCGGTAATCTCCAGTAGTCTCCAGCCGTATGCACGGCAGCCGTAAGCACAGTATGTGACAAGTACCGGTAAATGCTTGTTTTGGTTATTTCCCTCTTCAGAACATTAATTAACATGCATAATCCATCTGAAACAGATAATACATAGCATATACCAAAAGTAATACATCTAAGGAATTATAATTCAAAATGAGCCCTTTTAAAACCACAAAAAAATGAATGAAACCTTACCAGACCGCAACATTTGCAGTTCTCGGAAAGGGACTCAGGGCAAATAAGCTCAATAAATTAACCAGAGACACCAATGATTATAAAAACAAAATGGCATATCCCTGGCTAGAAAACATCTCTAGCAACCGACAACCTAATAAAAATAGGGCACGACAATTTAACAGACCGGACCCATATATACACTGTGAGAGTGACTCCTCTAACCTCTCTAGCCGATCCTCCTCTAGAGACTATGTTATGTTATGGGTGAGTATTTTTCTGTGTGTAAAAGTTATGTTATGGGTTGTAAAAATTGTGTTATGGTTGTAATTTTTTAAAAACAAAATCAAAAATAATATTAAGTATTCAAATGTGAGTATTTTTCTGTATGGGCTTTTCTCCATGAGGGCTTCTTTCCGTGTGGGCTTTTTTACATGTGGGCTTTTTTCTTGTGCGCATTTATGACCGTGGTTTTTTTGGGGGTTTTTTTTTGTGTGAGCAATTTTCATGTGGGCATTTTTCATGTGCGTTTTTTTTCTGGTTACCGCTTACACAATATAATTTAAATTGACATAGACATTGCTAATTCTTATTATTTGTGGCTTGTGTGCTTGTTATATCCAAACCTCTTTTTGCTCCGCTTAATAACAGCACACGCTCTTTAAAAACCTCCAGGTACTGGCTGGAGATCTCGGTTCACCTGGAGAAAACGGCCACTTTGGCAATTGGACTCTATGGCATTGAAGTCCCTCCCCTCCCCAAACCCCTCCCTCCTCAGGCTCTGCCCCAAAAACCTCCCACCGGTGGCGAAGAGGGACCTGGCAACCCTAGGCTCGGGATGCCACGGTCAACTTAGGATGCTCCCCCTCCCCAGTTTATTTTTTCTTGGAGAAAAACAGGAGTGAATTGAGTTCCATGTGGATTGGAAACACATGCAGAGCCCAAGGTCTGTAAGACTCCCTTCAGCCCTCTCCAAGTCACTTTCCCCTGATGCTAATTGCAAGTTGAATAAACACTGGAGAGGCGGCGGGTCTTTGTGCCGTAACCTTGACTCCAAAGTCAAGTTGCTTTCCTCTCCGTCTTCCCTGTGGCACCGCAGGGAAATCGGAGGAGAAGCCGTGTCTTGAAGTCATGCAACTCGATTCTTGGAAATGTCATTGTTTGTAGGGGAGGGCTGATGGGTGGACACCTCCCGCTTGGTCAGAGAATGGCCCTGGGTTCTCCCACTTTCCAGCAACAGGAAGGGCTTTCTGGATTTGAGTCGCAAGCCAAAGAAAGACAGGTGGGTCTGTTCATCATATATAATATTTGCCTTCATAAAAGGAGAAGGTAATTGCTTGGCGGACTCTGATCGGGAGAACCGGGTTTGATGCCCCAATTCTCCATAAGAGCGGCGGAGGCTAATATGGTGAACTGGATTTGTTCCCCCGCTTCTACACATGAAGCCAGCTGGGTGACCTTGGGCTAGTCACAGCTCTCTCAGCCCACCTACCTCACAGGGTGTCTGTTGTGGGGAGGGGAAGGTGATTGTAAGCCAGTTTGATTCTTCCTTAAGTGGTACAGAAAGCCGGCATGTAAAAACCAACTCCTCCTCCTCCTCCTTCTTCTAATTGAATGAGCTTTGCCAAACTCCATGTAAGATCAGGAGAGCTCATCAAATTACAATTCATCTCTTGACTCATCAAATTACAATTCATCTCTTGAACCGAGATCAGTTCCCCTCGAGAAAATGGCTGCTTTGGAGGGTAGAGTATATGGCATTTATATTCTGTTGAGGTCCCCTCCAAACCTCGCCCTTCCAAGGCTCCACTCGAAAACGTCCAGGAATTTCCTAACCTGTTGTTGGCAGCCCTGTTTGAAACAAAATCACCCTCTTTCCTTTTTTTGTCCACTTCGAGCATTGATTTGTGTGCGGATAATTGCTTTTATTACATTGATATCCCACCTGTGGATATCTGGGGACCACGGGTTCTTCTTTGCTTTCCTGCCCCTGCATAGAGGCCTTGGGCTTGTTTGGTGGTCTCCCACCCAAGTCCTAACCAGGGCTGACCCTGCTTAGCTTCCAAGGTCTGATGAGGTCAGGCTAGCCTAGTCCATCCAGATCAGGGCAGAGACAAACAGGTGGTTTTTCGTTGCATTCCTCTGCGTAGCAACCCTGGAGTTCCTTGGTGGTCTGCCATCCAAGTATTAACCAGGGCTGACCCTGCTTAGCTTCCGAGGTCTGATGAACCAGGTCAGGATCAACTATTTGCCAATGTGATGAGAAATAAAAATTTACTTCCCATAAAAGATTTCACACAGAGCAGAAACGTTATAAAATAATTCCAGTTCCCTCTCAGTCATTACCAAGGATAAAAGTTAATTAAGAACAGAGGTCCTTCTTGATTGTTCCCTTCCTGATCCACCAGGGCCGAAATCTGGTCTTTTCCCACCTATGATACCTCTGGTCTTTCCTTCTTGAAGCAGTCGCACTGACCCATTTTTGAAAGCTTTGTGAAGCTATATTATTCAAAAGGGTTTTCGATCAAGGATAAATTTGTACACTATTTTGTCTTTTCAGGAGGACATCGTATTTATGGGTTTTTATCTGACCTGTCTTTGACGTTTATGTTTTTTAATGATTGTACAGAGTGCTGTGTTAGTTTTTTGTAAGCCACCTTGAGCCTCTCTTGAAGGCGAAAAAGATGACATAGATGTATTTTAATAAATATAAATGGCATTTCACTAATGAATTAGCACAGCCGGTACTCAGCAGTACCGTTCTATCCTGGGATGGCTTTCATCCATTGTAAACGGATGGTTCAGGTCCACTGGAAAAGAACTGGGGGTGACAGCCCCACTGTATATACTGCCTCACTGGGACCAACGCTTCTCCATCAAATTGGTGATGGAAAGAGCTGTCAATTCGCCATGACTTATGGTGGCCCCGTAGGGTTTCCAAGATGAGCACAGATAGGTTTGCCATTGCCTGCCTCTGCGTAGCAACACTGGACTCCCTTGGTGGTCTCCCATCCAACTTTCAAGTACTAACCCAGCCTAGCTTCCGAAATCTGACAAGATTGGGCTAGCCTTGGCCATCTAGGTCAGGGTGGGCAAGAAACACCCTGCATGTATAGAAGATATAATAGCTATCACTGGCTATTGGTGGTGGTGAGTGCCATCAAGTTACAGCTGAATTAGGGCAGTCCCGTAGGGTTTTCAAGGCAACAGAAGGTGGTTTGTCATTGCCTGCCTCTATGTAGCAACCCTGGACTTCCTTTATTGGTATGGTATGCCAATAAAGGTATTGAAATTGAAATTGCCTTCCTTGGTGGTCTCTCATTAAAGTACTAACCTGGGCCAACCCTGCGTAGCTTCGAGACCTGAAAATTTGGGCTAGCCTGGACTCTCCATCAGGCTGCAACCTACCAAATTTGAGTAGCTGCATGACTTTCCGGACAACAGCCATGGCCCAAATCCTCCTGCATTTCTTTTTAACTCCCTAGAAAGATGAGGTTGAGCTAGTTCAGGGGCAAGACCTTGGCCCTATTGCTTTGCAGAGAGGGGTTCGATTGGGGTCTGGATTCCTACAGGACTGTCTAGGACTGCGCATAAACCCTGACCTCTCTTCCTTTCTCACCCGCAGCTCACCAGAGTGCCAGTGGAGTCGTGCGAACAGTACAAGAGCTGCAGCGAATGCCTGGGCTCTGGGGACCCCCACTGTGGATGGTGTGTACTCCACAACACGTAAGTGCTGCTGTTGGGAATGGAGACAGAGGGAGGCGGCTGCTTCTTCCCACTTCAGTTCTCTCACTGTCAGGTGCAATAGACTATACTACTGTACTATACTGCACCACACCACACCACATCGTACCGTACCATACCCTGTGTGTGTGTGTTAAGTGCCGTCAAGTCGCTTCCGATTCCTGGCGACCCTATGAATCAAAGTCCTCCAGAATGTCCTATCTTTGACAGCCTTGCTCAGATCTTGCAAACTGAGGGCTGTGGCTTCCTTTACTGAGCCAATCCATCTCTTGTTGGGTCTTCCTCTTTTCCTGCTGCCCTCAACTTTCCCTAGCATGACTGTCTTTTCCAGTGACTCTTGTCTTCTCATAATGTGACCAAAATATGATAGCCTCAGTTTAGTCATTTTAGCTTCTATGGTCAGTTCAGGCTTGATTTGATCTAGAACCCACTGATTTGTTTTTGGTTTTTTGGGCAGTCCACGGTATCCGTAGCACTCCCTTCCAACACCACATTTCAAAGGAATTTATTTTCTTCCTATCAGCTTTCTTCAATATCCAGCTTTCACACCCATACATAGTAATAGGGAATATGATGGCATGAATTAACTTGACCTTGGTGGCCAGAGACACATCCTTACCCTGCAGAATCTTTTCTACTCCTTGACGGCTGCCCTTCCTAGTCTCAACCTCCTTCTGATTTCTTGGCTGCAGTCTCCCTTTTGGTTGATGGTGGAGCCAAGGAATAGAAAGACTTCAACAATTTCAATTTCCTCATTGTCAACCGTAACATAACATAACATAACATAACATAACATAACATAACATAACTTAACTTAACTTAACTTAACTTAACTTAACATAACATTCCACACTACACTATATTAATACTATACTATACCACACCACACCACACTAATTACTAATACTATACTATACTACTGTGTTTAGCTTGCTGAAACTGGGATCCTGCTATGTAATGTTTGCATCGTTTCTTTTTTTATTTTATTTTATTTTTTTGTATAAAAGGGTACAGAAAAAGAGGGATGGGAAACAGGGGTAGAGCATATTTCATCATCCGGGTCCCGACTTGATCCAAACTTAACAGAAGAGAAAAAAACTAATATCAAAGCTTGTAACTTTCGTCTAAAACATTAAAACTTCTTAAAACTCACTAAAGCGTAATACATCCCCCAGACCTCAATGTGATTTAATCTTCAAGGAAATTAATACTCTAACTTCTGTTGTTTAAGCTAAACGTTTAAGACAATAGAAACATCCTGAATCTCACTAAGCAGGTTTATAAGTCATTGGTATCTTAATGCATGTGTGTGTGTATGTGTGTGTGTGTGTGTGTTTAGTGCCGTCAAGTTGCTTCTGACTCATGGCAACCCTGTGAATGAAAGTCCTCCAAAATGCCCTATCTTTGACAGCCTTGCTCAGGTCATGCAAATTGAGGGCTGTGGCTTCCTTTATTGAGTCAAACCATCTCTTGTTGGGTCTTCCTCTTTTCCTGCTGCCCTCAACTTTTCCTAGCATGACTCTTTTCCAGTGACTCTTGTCGTTTCATGATGTGACCAAAATACAATACAAAATACAATCTTAATACAAATACAATCTTAATGTATAGAATAATTCATTTGTCAAGTGAATAATAACCATAAAAGAGTTGCCATTTAATCACAAATTCGTCTATTGCTTTCTTGTTAATCAGGTGGGTTAGCCTAGCCATCAAAGCAAAATCCGAAAGTTTAAATGTTTGCATCATTTCATATGTCATGTTGATACCTAGGCTTTGCTTTCAGACTTAGGCTTTGCTTTGGACTATAAATAATGTAAATAAATAGGTTCAAATATGGTTCACCAGATTAGAGTCCGCCACTGTTAACCACTATACTATGGCTGGCCAGAAGAGCAATTTGTAGCATCGTGTGTGTGTGTAAAGTGCCATCAAGTCGCAGCCGACTTATAGTAACCCTTGGTGGGGTTTTCATGGCCAGTGATTAAGCCGAGATTGTTTGCCATTGCTTTCCTCGGCAGAGTCTTCCTTGGAGGTCTCCCAAGTATTGACCCTGCTTAGCTTCCAAGATCTGATGAGATCGGGCTAGACTATGCCACCTTTCCTTAGTAGGGGCTGTGGCTCAGTGGTAGAGCATCTGTTTGGCATGCAGAAGGTCCCAGGTTCAATCCCTGGCATTTCCAGTTAAAGGGGCTAGGCAAGTAGGTGATGTGAAAGACCTCCGCCCGAGACCCTGGAGAGCCGCTGCTGGTCTGAGTAGTCAAAACTGACTTTGATGGACCAAGGGTCTGATTCAGTATAAAGCAGCTTCATGTGTTCAGTAACATCTTACCTGGGCTGCCACCAGTTAATGCCAAAGCAAGGAGAGGGGGCCTTTGATGAACTGGGGGAGAGGGGAAGCTTTGCCTGACTGGCGGTGGGGAGGGGGGGAAGTGCCTGTACCAAGAGAGCCCCCTCCCCTTTCCGATCCCCCCTCCGCACATGTTAGGATGCTGACTGTCTTCTCTTTCCAAGGGGCGTCCTGCCATGCGTGGGCGCATTGATTTCTGTGACACTTCTCTCCTAACCTTACAGGGGGAAATTTGATTCTGTGCGCACAGGGAGAGGTGAAGAAGCAGCCTGAGAAGACGTGGGGGGGGGGAGAGAAAAGAAAAAAACACCCCAAATGTTGAAATGATCGAATCTTATTATATAACGCTTACACATTCACGTCTGTATGTAAAAAAAAAAAATCACGTATATTGTTCAGGCATCACAATATTAACATGCTAAACAGTGGTTACAAAGGATGTTTTAAATACAGACACTGCAATTACACAAAATAATAATATAAATGTAAACGTAAAACAGTTTAACAGCTGTGACCTTGTTCCAATTAGCTGCATCTGACAACAGTCTTGTTTCTCTCTTCTTAACAAGTAGCTAGGTTCAAGACTTGTTTTGTCAAAAAAACTTCATCGGAAGTCTTGCAGTAAGCTTACGGGACCTCGGAGACTACTGCCAAAAATTTAAATGGTATCTCTTGACTCTCAAAGTCACTCTTCTAGGTTATTCCGCCATTCCCTCTTGTAGAGTCGCTAGCGCACATCTGCCTTCCTTTCCCGTCGGGCTTATGGTGCAACATGCTCAGCTGATACCATTTAAATTTTTGGGCAGCAGTCTCCAACTTCCCGTGAGCTTAGTGCAAGATTTCCAATGAAGTTTTTTTTGACAAAACAAGTCTTGAACTTGGGTACTTGTTAAGAAGGGAGCATCAAGATTGTTGTCAGATAACGGCTAATTGGAACAAGGTCACGGCTGTTAAACTGTTTTGACATTTTGACACCAGTTTATATTATTATTTTGTGTAATTGCAGCGCCTGTATTTAAAACATCTTTTGTAACCACTGTTTAATGTCTCGATGCCTGAACAATATATGTGATTTTCATTACTTTACATACAGAGGTGAACGTGTAAGCATTATATAATAATATTTGATCATTTCAATATTTGGGGTATTTTTTTTCTTTTCTTTTCTACATTGGATTGTTACCATTACCCTTCCCCTGCATGTTTATATTGAAAAGAAGGGGGGCATTTAGCTATTTCATAGTTTCAGTATAACGGAAGTTAGACCCGCTTCTAGGGTTGCAAATCTCCAGGTACTATCTGGAGATCTCCTGTTATTACACCTGATCTCCAGCTGATATAGATCAGTTCACCTGGAGAAAATGGCTGCTTTGGCAATTGGACTCTATGGCATTGAAGTCCCTCTCCTCCGAAACCCCTCCCTCCTCAGGCTCCGCCCCCATAAACCTTCCGCCGGTACTGAAGAGGGACCTGGCAACCCTACCCACTTTTATGCTTGGTAATTAGCAGCGCATTCCCGGCTGAAGTGCCCCGCATATTTTTTAAATTTCTTCATGCTGAACCGTCGCTGCGAAGCTGGCGCATACCTGCTTCGCATTTCTTAAGAGCCCTTTTAACGCGACCTTTTGTATTTTCTCCGCCCCCACATTGAAGCATTTACTGAGGGAACCGTGAAAAATCACTTCCTTGGCTCAGCTATGCAAACGACCATTGCTAATGGCTATGCAAACGAAGGAACTAAGGAGCAGGCGAGTGGGGGTGTGGAATTTGTTTGACTTTCTCCTCTTGCATCGGGACCCTGAATAGTCATATTAAAGGGCGGATTTAAAAAAGCAGCTTTGAGCGAGCATCAAAATCGACCCTGCATAAATGGCCAATGTCTTGTCTAAGAAATGTTGTTTACATATCTATATTACGTTATGTATATTGTATTGTCCTTTTGTGTTTTGTTTTGTATTGTGATTATATATTTTATAACATAAAAAATACTTTAAAAAGAAAAGGAGGCATTGATAAAGAGGGGGGCATCGATTAGGTTTTACATGGTGAGGAGGGGAATTGGGAATAGCAGGTCACCAGAGTTTGGCTTTGCTCGGTCATTCTCTTGAATGACTGAGTGGTGTAGTGGTTAGGAGCAGTGGTTTGGAGCGGTAGACTCTGATCTAGAGAACTGGGTTCGATTCCCCTCTCCTCCACATGAGTGGTGGAGGCTAATCTGGTGAACCGGGTTGGTTTCCCCACTCCTACACACGAAGCCAGCTGGGTGACCTTGGGCTAGTCACAGCTCTCTCTGCCCCACACACCTCACAGGGTGTCTTTTGTGGGGAGGGAACGGGAAGGTGATTGTAAGCTGGTTTGAGTCTCCCTTAAGTGGTAGAGAAAGTCAGCATATAAAAACCAACTCTTCTTCTGCAGTAGAACGGCTCGATTCGATTCCATCAGCACCAGCAAGATTTTCAGGGGATAAGCTTTCAGGAGTCAAAGCTTCCTTTGTCATCTGCCAAAGCGTGTTCACTCTCAAATTCTTATACTCCAAAAATCTTGTTGGTGCTACTGGACTCGAATCTAGCTGTTCAAGAGGCAAGGAATTCTTTGGAGTGCGCAAACTGGAAATGTTGCCGATTGGCCATATTTTGCAGAAGGAGAGGAAAAACAGAACCTGCTGAAGAGTTTTGCGGTGACTGTGGCTCAGTGGTAGAGCATCTGCTCAGCATGCAGAAGGTCCCAGGTTCAATCCCCGGCGTCTCCAGTTAAAGGAACTAGGCAAGTAGGTGATGTGAAAGAACTCAGCCTGAGACCCTGGAGAGCCACCACCGGTCTGAGTAGACAGTACTGACTTTGATGGACCAAGGGTCTGATTCAGTAGAAGGCAGCTTCATGTGTTCGTGTGTCTCCTCCTCCTCCTCCTCCTCTTCTTCCTCCTCCACCACCTCCTCTTCTGCTCATGACCTGAGTTCAATCCTGATGGAAATCGGTTTCAGGTACCCAGCTCAAGGTTGACTCAGCTTTCCATCCTTCTGAGGTCAGTAAAATGTGTACCCAGCTTGCTGGGGGTAAAGTGTAGATGACTGGGGAAGGCAGTAGCAAACCACCCTGTAAACAGAGTCTGCCTAGTAAACGTTGGGATGTGACGGCACCCCATGGGTCAGTAATGACCCGGTGCTTGCACAGGGGACTGCCTTTCCCTTTACTCAACAACTGTCCTGACTTGGATGGCCAAGGCTAGCCCAAGCTTGCCAGATCTCAGAAGCTAAGCAGGGTTGGCCTTGGTTAGTATTTGGATAGGAGAACAGCAAGAAAGTCCAGGGTCCCTAAGCAGAGGCAAGCTATGGCAAATGACCTCTGAACATCTCTTGCCTTGACCTGGATGGCCCAGGGTAGCCTGATCTTGCCAGATCTCAGAAGTTAAGCAGAGCTGGCCTTGGTTATTACTTGGAAGGAAGACCACCAATGAAGTCCAGGTTTTCCATGAAAGAATAGGCAGTATAGGCAATGGCAAACTACGTCTGTACATTTCTTTGGCTGAAAACCCTTCCTTGGTGGTCTCCCTTCCAAGTACTGACCCTGCTTAGTTTCCGACATCTGACTAGATCAAGCTATATCACGTTGCCTCCTTTCCCAAAGATGATTTACTGGAGATACATGAAAACTTGAAATGGAGTTTTAGGGTCAGTACAGGAGCGTTGTATAGCGGTTGGAACTTGGTAGACCCAAGTTTGAATCCCTGCTCAACAAGGGAATTTCTTGGGTGACCTTGAACCAATCACTTTTATCTCTGCCTAACCTACCTCATGAGCACAAAGGGTAGGTATAGCCCAACCTTGTTGGGTCTCAAAAGCTTAGGAGGGTTAGTACTTGGATGGGAGACCTCCGAGGCAGACTCTGCAGAGGGAGGCAATGGCAAACCACCTCTGCTTCTCACTTGCCTTGAAAGCCCCTTGCTGGGTCTCCATAAGTTGGAAGTTAAGCAGGGTCAGTTCTTGGATGGGAGACCACCAAGGAAGGCTCTGCAGAGGAAGGCAACGGCAAACCACCTCTGCTTCTCCCTTGCCTTGAAAGACCCTTGCTGGAGTCGCCAAAAGTCGCTTGCAACTTGATGGCTCTTATGTATGTATGTAACCTACCTCACAGGGTTGTCGTCAGGGCAAAATGGAGGAGAGGAGTACTGTGCACGCCATCCTGAGCTTCTTAGAGGAAGGGGCAGAAGGAAAAATGTGATAGACGGAAAGACGGCGCAGGTGGCTGAACGCTGCTTCTCAACAGCTCCTGAATAGCCGAGGAACCCTGAGGCACTGTGTGAAGAAGGTTGTGCACGGGAGGACAGTGTGCGCGCACACCTGCCTGATCCGTGCATGGAAAAAGAGAGAGGAGCATCCGTAAAGGTGCAGAGCCATTTTTATTACAAGAACGAGGGGGCCTGGTTTATCCTCCTCAGCAGACCTGTCAGGCAACCGAGGCTGTCAGAAATGATGAAAATTCACGGAGAAAGTATAATCGGAAGTCGACATGACCCTACCCTGGGGAGAACTCCTTCGGTGTGCCATTTTCTCTTATTGGCAGACCGTCGGCAGGCACAGAGAAGCCGGATAATGCCGGGGAAGGGGAAAGAACGTAACTCCCTGGAAACTGAGATGGGGATTTTCTCCCCCTACAATTCATCCATCCATCATAACACCACTGATCTTGCGCCGGAGACTGGCGCTGTCAGCAGAAAGAGCCTGACAGGCTATGCATTATTATCCCGGTCATCCATAAAAATGGGAAATAACGGCAGACGTGGCTCCCCCGTGACCTCAGGAGGGCATCTGGGAAGGATGGGAAGGGAAGGGTTGTTCTCCGACCATCGCTGTTCTACTGGCTCAGGTTTGAAGAAGAAGAGTGGTTTTTTATACCCCGATTTTCTTTACCTTTAAGGAGTCTCAAACCGGCTTACAATCACCTTCCCTTCCTCTCCCCACAATAGACACCTAGTGAGGAAGGTGGGGATGAGAGAGTTCAGAGAGAACTGTGACTAGCCCAAGGTCACCTAACAGGCTTCATGTGGAGAAGTGGGGAATCAAACACGGTTCTCCAGAGTAGAATCTGCCACTCATGTGGAGGAGTGGGGAATCAAACACGGTTCTTCAGATTTGAGTCCAATGCTCATGTGGAGGAGTGGGGAATCGAACGTGGTTCTCCAGATTAGAGTCCACCACCCCTAACCACTACGCCACGCTGGCTCTCATTCCATTGAGCCATTCAATGAGGCAGGAGATGGGGGTGGGTGTCACATGTCACGATTACTTGGCAACCACTTTTACCTGAGCCCAGGCGAAAGGTAAGCCTCTTGGCATAGCGAACACATGAACACATGAATCTGCCTTATACTGAATCTGACCCTTGGACCATCAAAGTCAGTACTGTCTACTCTGACTGGTAGCAGCTCTCCAGGGTCTCAGGCTGAGGTCTTTCACATCACCTGTTTGCCTAGTCCCTTTAACTGGAGAGGCCGGAGATTGAACCTGAGACTTTCTGCATGCCTAGCAGATACTCTGCCACTGTGCCCACGGCCCCTCTCAATGGCTCTTCAGGGTCTCAGGCTGAGGTCTTTCACATCACCTGTTTGCCTAGTCCCTTTAACTGTAGATGCCGGGGATAGAACCTGGGACCTTCTGCATGCCAAGCAGATGATCTACAAACTGAGCCATGGCCCCTCCCCATATTCACAGGCTCCATCAAATAGAGCATCTCCATACCTCTAAGAGCAAGAGCTGAGTCCAGGAGCACCTTGAAGCTCCCTTCATCAGATACAAATTGGAATGGAGCTCACCACCTCCCTAGGTAGCTGATTCCACTGTCAAACAACTCTTACTGTAAAAAAATTTTTCCTAATATCCATCCGGTACTTTTCCTCCTGCAATTTAAACCCACTATTGCGAGTCCTATCCTCTGCTGCCGACAGGAACAGCTCCCTGCCCTCCTCTAAGCAACAGCCCTTCAAATCCTTAAAGAGAGCAATCTTGTGTCCCCTCAACCTCCTCTTCTCCAGACTAAACCTTCCCAGATCCCTCAGCCTTTCCCCTGATCATCCTCGTCGCTCTCCTCTGCACCCGCTCGATTCAGCCCACATCCTTTTTGAAGGGAGGCCTCCAGAACTGCACACAATACTCCAGGTGCGGCCAGACCAATGCTGTGTGCCGCGGGACTATGACATCTTGCAATTTTGATGTGATGCCTCTGTTGATGCACCCCAAGATCGCCTTAGCTTTTTTTGTCGCTGCATCACACTGGCTGCTCATATTTAACTCACGGTCCACCCCAAGATCTTGTTCGCACACACTGCTGTGTCTAGTAAATTTCCCTCCAAATCTCAATTCACACTGCTGATCACATTAGAGATTACGCAGGAGGGAAGGTTTTCATTCTCTCCCTTTCAACTTTCTGTCCCTTGCCGCTGCCTCGGAACGTCTGGCCTCAGACCGTAACTTGATCCTGTCCTGATCGATCGACCTTTTCTTGGTCCAAGTCTTGCGAATCGCTAAGCGGGGGTCTCAGGTAACCCTAGCTGCCTTCAGAGGCTGTGATAAAATCAGGCTCTTTGAAAAAGCCCTCCCCCCCCTTCTCTCCCCCTTGACGTTTGAGACGCTAAGACTTGTTTTGTGTCTTGCGATTTCTTCGGCAGACTCAGAGGCTCCTTTAATTTGGCAGGCTGGTGTTGGGAGCCCTTTTGGCAAGGAGGCTCGGGCGAAACACACTTTTTGATCTTATCCAGTACCTTAACCCAACTTCTCCGGTATTTTGGAAGGTAGCATTGTAGGGTTACGCCGAGGAACATTCCCCTTACCTTTGGGCCTGAGAAGTTATTGAAATTCTTCTTAGAATGAAAGAGTTGGAAGGGGCCTCATGTGTGTAAAGTGCTGTTAACTGCCCTATGAGGAGCAGCTGAAACGCTTAGGGCTGTTTAGCTTGGAAAGAAGGCGGTTAAGGGGAGACATGATAGAGATCTATAAAATTATGCATGGTGAGGAGAGAGTGGACAGGGAGAAGCTTTCCCCCCTCTCCCATAGTAGAAGAAGAGGAGTTGGTTTTTATATGCCAACTTTCTCTACCACTTAAGGGAGAATCAAACTGGCTTACAATCACCTTCCCTTCCCCTCCCTACAAAAGACACCCTGTGAGGTAGGTGGGGCTGAGACAGCTGTGACTTGGCCAAGGCCAATCAGCTGGCTTCATGTGGAGGAGTGGGGAAACCAACCCGGTTCACCCGATTAGCGTCCGCCACTCATGTGGAGGAGTGGGGGAATCAAACCCGATTCTCGGGATCAGAGTCCTCCGCTCCAAACCACCGCTCTTAACCACTACACCACTCTGACTGCAGTACTGCCGATTACCACTCTGTGCCACGGGGCTCTTCAAGTGGTTCAGTACAAGTCACTAAATACAAGCCAGAAACAGATGGCTAACGCCGAAAGATGGTTGAATACGGTCATTCCCTTTTGTAAAATAGGTGTGACAAATGGATTAGGGCCATCCCTTATACTTCTACGGCACAATGTGACTCCTTTTCTCCCTTCCAAAAAAAGCATACTAACTATTGCCCTTTTCTGACTCTGAGACCCTTGTTTTCCTCCCTACGGCAAGCCTGATAGAAGCTTGCTGAGACCCCCTCCAACTTACCTTCCAAAACATCTGACCAGATGTGGTCCCTGATGCTTCCTGGCCAGCTTGTGACGGACAAAGGTCATGAAAATGCGAAGAATCCATAAAACATGATGGAGAGGTGGTAACCCTCTCCTCTTAATGCCGATTCCGTAAGACGCCGGGATCCGCAGCGGGACGGGAGAGGGCAAGACGTCTTGGCAGGCCAATGGGCTCAGCAAAGGTGATGGAGAATGGGGGGGGGGGATGTTAGCATCCTGGTTGCCGTGGCAACAGCATCAGTGGAGCGCTCCATGGGATGACCTGAGGGGCAGCAAATCCCCTTCCCCGGTTCCCCTTCTCCTCCCCCTGGCCTCTAGCAAGGTCCATCCTCTTCTCTGGAGAACCATTAACTTTAGTTATGGAGTCTCACACTTAATATTATATCGATCCCGGTGGCATCGGGGAGAAGGCTAGCACGCTTTCCTTCCGACCCAGAAGAATATTTTTTCTCCTTCTTTCCCCCCTTGGGAGAGAGGGATTTCCATTTTTTTTTTAAATAAATGTTGGAAGGGGAAGGGGAAACGGGGAGGGTGGAAAGCAATTATCGTCAACTGCACCATCACATGCCCCCGGTGATGAAGTTTTGTAGGGCAGGATTGTGGCCCTGACATAATTACGACAGCATTAACATGATTTAAGCTACGGGGAGATCAATAGCTGAGTCGAGCCCAAAAGGAAAGCCGAGGAGTTGCATTACTATATCTTTAAAGATCAGGAATAGTGACTTGTCTCTTTGGGGGTCAGGGCCGTTTCGCAGCTCCAACGTCTCTCAGCAAAATGGGTGAGGATTCACTGCCTTGGCTATAATTTTGCAGGAGATGGTCCTGTAGGACAGACACGGGGAGGTCTCATTGCCCCCCCCCCCCCGCAAGGATTTTGTCTGCTTTTGGGAAGTGACAGGGACGTGATGAAAAGAAGGGCAGGACAAACTTTGGTCCGGGATCCCAGGTCATTTATGCATGGGAGTTTGACCTGAGGTTCGTTGCTTGGCTGGATCCACACTTCCCTGTTGGGAATCTCTGCACCAGCAGTCTCCAAGCTCAAATCAAGTCCCCGCCCCTTTAAATGCTGCTTTGTAATTGGCTCACTTCGCAGTGCTTACTGTGAGAGAAAATCCCCCCCCCAAAAAAAAATCCCAATTGCCGCATAAAAAAGCATTTTAAGAACCAAAACCAAAACCCGGAGTGATCTGAAAGAAAGGGGCGGGGGGAGAAATCCAAGCCTCGGTTTCAAAAGACTTTCTTTTGCTCAGAAAGAGCTCCAAGGAAGCAGGAAGCATTTGAATCCCCACTTTTTCACATGAGCGGCAGGTGCCAATCTGTGGACTGGGTTTGATTCCCCCACTCCTATACATGAAGCCAGTTGGGTGACCTTGGGCTAGTCACACTCTCTTAGGAGGGGCTTGGAGAGTGTGACTAGCTCAAGGTCACCCAGCTGGCTTCATGTGGACAAGTGGGGAAACAAATCCAGTTTGTTGTGGGGAGAGGAAGGGAAGGTGACTGTAAGCCGGTTTGATTCTTCCTTAAGTGGTAGAGAAAGCCGGCATATAAAAACAACCTTCCTTCTTTCTTTCTTTCTTTCTTTCTTTCTTTCTTTCTTTCTTTCTCTTTCTTTCTTTCTTTCTTTCTTTCTTTCTTTCTTTCTTTCTTCTTTCTTTCTTTCTTTCTTCTTTCTTTCTTTCTTTCTTTCTTTCTTTCTTTCTTTCTTTCCTTTCTTTCTTTCTTTCTTTCTTTCTTTCTTTCTTCCTTCCTTCCTTCCATTCCTTCCTTCCTTCCTTCTCCTTCCTTCTGCTTTTCCTCCCTCTCTTCTCCATGTTCTCCCTCCCTCCCCTTCTGCACAGGCACTGCCCGGCTGGGCTGCAGAGAGGTGTGAGCAACGGGCAGCCTTCCCCCCGCCCCCCATACACCTCTTCTGGACTAAGATAGGAAACCCATTCCGGGCAGCCAGTCTCCAAGTCGCGTGCAAATTAAATCAGCGGAAGCCGAGCACCCGGCCCAGGCGCAAAAGCCGGCTTCTAAATTGAAATGTGCTTGCTTGGGATTGTCCGTCGGTGTCAGGAGTGATTCTTTCCAGGGCTCCGGTTGTGTGAATTAATTTCTGCAGAACTTAATCGCCCTCTTGCCCCCTCCCAACTCCCCCCCACACATACACTTTCCTTCCTTCTAATTTTCCACTTGGCTGGGGATTCTCCGGTTTGGGCTTAGAGGAGGTCCACGCCAGCTGTGCCACCAGAGTGGATAATCTCATTGGAACCATTGAGTTGAATAATAGCACCTTTGCCGTGCGTGCTGCACCATATTCAAATAATTCTCTTTGTGCCCTGCGTTGTGGGGCCAGACTGGGCCAAAGTTGGGCCTGCCGTCGGCAAGGGGACTGGCACTTCTGGCGGGCATGGCCCTCTGCTTATGCAGCTTGGCGGAGGAGTGTCAGCTTTGCATGCGCCAGGTGCAGGAACCGATTTCTGGCATCTCCAGCAACACGAGGTTCCATCCAGTGGCGCTGCGGAAGACCTCGAAGGAGCACTGCCCCTTGGAGTAGGCGGCAGCAGAGTGCGGGTTTATGCCGGCGATCTCATGTTGGGCACTTGGGGTTCGATAAACAGTTGGGTTGTTGCTTTAAAATACATAGAAGAGAAAAGATCAGATCATAAAAAGAAAGACAAATCCTGTCTTTTTGTCTCCTTTGCTATTCTTTTTCTTTCTTCCTCTCATTTTATTTCCTTCTTTTCCCCCTGGCATTTTCTTCTCTTTTTCCTTTCCTTTCCTTTCCTTTCCCTCCCTCCCTCCCTCCCTCCTTAAGTGGTAGAGAAAGCCGGCATATAAAAACAATCTTTCTTTCTTTCTTTCTTTCTTTCTTTCTTTCTTTCTTTCTTTCTTTCTTTCTTTCTTTCTTTCTTTCTTTCTTTCTTTCTTTCTTTCTTTCTTTCTTTCTTTCTTTCTTCCTTCCTTCCTTCCTTCCTTCCTTCCTTCCTTCCTTCCTTTCTTCCTTCCTTCCTTCCTTCCTTCCTTCCTTCCTTCCTTCCTTCCTTCCTTCCTTCCTTCCTTCCTTCCTTCCTTCCTTCCTTCGTCTCAGTTTGTCTGTTACCTTGAAAATCTTGTGGGGGTCACCATTAGGGTTTCCAGGCCCCTCTTCGCCTCTGGCACGAGGTTTTTGGGGCAGAGCCTGAGGAGGGCGGGGTTTGGGGAGGGGGAGGGACTTCAGTGCCATAGAGTCCAATTGCCAAAGCGGCCATTTTCTCCAGGGGAACTGGTCTCTATCACCTGGAGATCAGTTGTAATAGAGGCAGATCTCCAGCTAGTACCTGGAGGCTTAGAAAAACAGTACAGTAATTCCTGTACTGTTTTTCTAAACCTTTTGGTACATTCCTGTACTGTTTTTCTAAACCTTTTGGTACTTTCCTGTACTGTTTTTCTAAACCTTTTGGTACTTTCCTGTACTGTTTTTCTAAACCTTTTGGTACATTCCTGTACTGTTTTTCTAAACCTTTTGGTACAAGTACAGAGGTGCCGTTTTTCTCCCCAGTACCTGGAGGCTGGCAACCCTAGTCACCATAAGTCATCTGTGCCTTGATAGCACTGTAGACACACAATGTGGTGCTTGATGCTGTACATCAGGGGTCTCCAGCATGGTGCCCATGGGCACCATGGTGTCTGCCGACACTCTCTCTGGCACCTGCCAAGTGTTTTTAGGGAGTGAGTGGAGCCAGGCAGGCTTCTGATTGACTGAGATTGGATTGACTGTGCAGATTTTTTTTTAAAAAAACACTGCTTTGGCAGCAGCTGCCACCACAGCACAAGGATCTCCACTGTGTGACTGAAGTTCGGCCATGGTAATCATGGCAACTGCCCTAGGAGGAGCAGTTAAAACGCTTAGGGCTGTTTAGCTTGGAAAGGTGGTTAAGGGGAGACATCCTAGAGGTCTATAAAATTATGCCTGGTATACTAGAATGGGGGGGTCATCTGCTGAAGCTGGAGAATGAGAGATTCAGAACAGATAAAATGAAGTATTTCTTCACACAACACATCATTAAATAGTGGAACTCCCTGCCCCAGGATGTGGTGATGGCTGCCAACTTGGAAGGCTTTAAGAGGGGAGCAGGCATGATCTTGGAGGAGAGGAATATCCATGGCTACTAGTCAAAGTGTCTACTAGTCATGATGCATATCTATTCTCTCTAGTAGAGGAGCAGGCCCATTATATTAGGTTCTGTGAAACACAGGCAGGGACAATGCTGCTGCAATCGCCTTGTTTGTGGGATTCCTGGAGGCACCTGGTTGGCCACCGTGTGAACAGACTACTGGACTTGATGGGTCTTGGTCTGATCCAGCATTGCCTTTCTTATGTTCTTCCCTCTGTAGAAACGACCTTGTGGTATGCCATCAAACAAATAGGGGGTCATTTTACCTTCACATACAGGTTATAATTATGGGCAGCAATAATTTGTGTGGCCCAGGCTAGCCTGATCTCGTCAGATCTCAGAAGCTAAGCAGGGTCAGCCCTGGTTAGTATTTGGATGGGAGACCACCAGGGAAATCCAGGGTTGCTGTGCAGAGGAAGGCACTGGCAAACCACCTCTGTTAGTCTCTTGCCATGGAAACCCCAAAAAGGGGTCGCCATAAGTCGGCTGCGACTTGAAGGCACTTTACACACACGACATTTAGAGCCCCGTGGCGCAGAGTCTTCCACAGATTGAGATGTGTTCCTCAGCAGGACACTTGCAAATTACCCTTGCCGTCACACAGTGCTTTTCTTCTTCCAAATGTCATGGTGACATACAGGGAAAGGGGTGTGTGTGTCCTTCTGTACCACTGACCAGGACCCAGGCTGAGGGCTGATTCCTTCCCTTCCCCACCACATCTCAGACAACAGTTTCCCAATTCTTCTGTGGACAAAGACGACCAGGGATTTGCATGTCAGACACTTCAGGCTTGAATGAACAAGAGAGATAGAGGGAGGGAGGGGGTTGAGCATCAGCTCCTTTCCCTGTAAAAGACATAGAAGTACCTTCCCTCCGTGGGGGGGGGGGGACGGGACCAGAAATTATTATTAATTTCAGAGGCAGTTAAAGGGAATGGCCAGAGCCTCAAAGACTGGTTGCCCTGTTTTCCCTTGCCACCTAAAACAAGCTCATCATTATTAATTTGCTTTATTTCTTTAAAACATTGATTGGTCAAAATATTGTTGAAGGCTTTCACGGTCAGAGTTCATTGGTCCTTGTGGGTTATCCGGGCTGTGTAACCATAGAATACCAAGACCACAGTTACACAGCCCGGATAACCCACAAGAACCATTGATTGGTCAGTTGATTGATCAAGCATTTATTAGCTGCCTTTCTGTCTTGCGGAACTCAAAGTGGTTTACGATGTACCCCACCGTGGTGTAGTGGTTAAGAGTGGTGGTTTGGAGCGGTGGACTCTGATCTGGAGTACCGGGTTTGATTCCCCACTCCTCCACATGAGCGGTGAACTCTGAGCTGGAGAACTGGGTTCGATTCCCCACTTCTCCACATAAAGCTAGCTGGGTGACCTTGGCTTGTCACAGCTCTCTTAGAGCTCTCTCAGACCCACCTAGCTCACCGGGTGTCTGTTGTGGGGAGGGGAAGGTGATTGTAAGCCAGTTTGATTGTCCCTTAAGTGGTAGAGAAAATTGGCATATAAAAACCAACTCTTCTTCTTCTTCTTCTTCTTCTTCTTCTTCTTCTTCTTCTTCTTCTTCTTCTTCTTCAATGAGTTTTAAAAAAACTACATAGCAGACCACAATGGAAAATCTTGATTCGGACTGCCAGTAAATAAAAACTAAATTAGTCAAATGCAGTCCTAAATAAAAATAAAATGCATTCCCAACTTGGCGGGGGGGGGGGAGGTATTTTCAGAACTAAACCTCTCAATTTATAGGGCAGACTAGAAAATCTCTTGCATCCTCCCCTCCCCTTCTCCTCTGGGATACGATGCATGTATGTGGGTTCTTATAAAACCACTGCCAATGAAGGGGGCGCCCCACCTGGGGACAGAGATAACAGGGTGGCAGCAAGTAAGGGGAGGGGATCCAGGTTCTGCTGCATGAGCGGTTGATTGATCAGGGCGCAGTTCGGATTCTATTAGCATGCATTAGAATAGATTAGCAGCCGGAGCAATTAGCATCCTGTCCCTTGCTTGGCAAAGTAACCAGGGTCGGCAGCCAAGCGGGGAAACTGGAGAGAGGTGCCAGACCTTAGGAACCACTGCTTTGAACACATGAAGATGCCCTATATGGAATGAGGCTGTTGGTCTATTAAGGTCGGTATTGTCTACTCGGACTGGCAGCAGCTCTCCAGGGTCTCAAGTGGAGGTCTTTCACTTCACCTACTTGCCTAGTCCCTTTAACTGGAGATACTGGGGATTGAACCTGGGACCTTTTGCATGCCAAACAGATGTTGTACAGCTGAGCCACAGTTCCTTCCCATGGGCACTCGAGTTTGCATTTTTTCCCCCTGGCTCAAGAGATTGAGCCAATCAAGAGATTGAGCCAGAAGGGATGTGTTTGTGTGAGTGTAAACCACTGTCAGGTCGCAGCTGACTTATGGTGACCCCACTGGGCTTTCAAGGCAAGAGGCTACCCGAGGTGGTTATGCCATTGCCTGCCTCTGCTTAGCTATCCTGGTCTTCCTTGACGGTCTCCCATCCAAGTACTAACCAGGGCTGACCCTGCTTTGATTCTGAGATCTGCAAAAGCCTACAGTAGTACCTCTCATCAAAAAGTATTATTAAATATCATCGTGGGTTTCTGGCAAAACTCTTTAAATTACAAAAAATTAAATAACGTGTTGTCAATTCACCAGGTCAACTTCCAAAATGAACATATGCTTACAAAACATAAGAACATAAGAAAGGCCCTGCTGGATCAGACCAAGGCCCATCAAGTCCAGCAGTCTGTTCACACAGTGGCCAGCCAGGTGCCTCTAGGAAGCCCACAAACAAGACAACTGCAGCACCACCATCCTGCCTGTGTTCCACCGCACCCAAAATAATAGGCATGCTCCTCTGATACTAGAGAGAATAGGTATGCAGCATGACTAGTATCCATTCTAACTAACAGCCATGAATACCTCTCTCCTCCATGAATATGTCCACTCCCCTCTTAAAGCCCTCACAAGCTGGCAGCAATTTCAACAAATTCAAATTCAAGTCAAACAAATTCAAGTTACAAGTTGATATTCAAAATACAGTTATCCAACAATTTCAGGTTGTAAATTCAACAAGTAGTGTTCAAATGTACACATTCAGATTATCAGTTCTACAAATCAAATTTCAAACAAATTCAGGTTATAAATTCCACAGGTAATGTTCAATGTAATTAGCCTCGCGGGTGAGGAAATCTCCTTCAGAAGCCTGGAGGTGTCAGCAGCTGTTGAAGCTGGTTCTTTTTAGCTGGAGGAATATGGATGGGATTGGTGAGCCCCGTCTTTTAAACAACCCTTATGCTTTATCCAAATTAACCCACTGAATGGTGATGGACAGATGGTTGTGTGGTTGGATGGTTGGTCAGACCAAGTCAGCTCTGATTACATGACCCCTACCTCCAAACTACCTCCATAGTTGGGGCCCTAACAAAACAGGTTAAAAAAAAAGATAGAAAAATGGGAGAAAGCACAGAGACGTGCCTCTGAGCAAAGGCGAATAGCCTAACCCGAAAAAGCCGAATAATTATTCAGCAATTTCAGGAACTGTCTATTCGGCTTTGGGGAGATCCCCAGGTTTTGGCATTCAGTAAACCCAAAACGCAGAGCCCTGTGGCCCAGTGGTAAGCTGCAGTACTACAGTTCAAGCTCTGCTCACAACCTGGGTTCAATCCCGAAGTTGGTTTCAGGGAGCCAGCTCAAGGTTGACTCAGCCTCCCATCCTTCTGAGGTCGGTAAAATGAGTACCCAGCTTGCTGGGGGTAAAGGGAAGATGACTGGGGAAGGCACTGGCAAACCACCCCGTAAACAGAGTCTGCCTAGTAAACGTCGGGATGTGATGTCACCCCATGGGTCAGGAATAACCCAGTGCTTGCACAGGGCACCTTTACCTTAAACCCAAAACCCGAATATTGCCAAAACAGCTTCCGGGTTTATTTTTGGTTGGGGTTTAACAATATGCACAACCCTACTCAGAGGTAGAGCATCTGCTTGGCATGCAGAAAGCCCTTGGTTCAATCCCTGGCACCTCCAGTTTAAAGAATCTAGCAGTAGGTGAGGTGAAAGACCTATTCATAAGTCCCTGGAGAGCTGCTGCCCATCTGAGTAGACAATACTGACCGTGATGGACCAAGAGTCTGATGCAGTATAAGGCAGCTTCGTGTGTTCAAGCCTGTCCAGTACTTTGATCCTAGGATAGGCAATGCCTCTGTCTGCCTCTCTGCTTCTACATTGTGCCTTTCGGACAGAAATGAAAAGCAAACCATCTGAAATCATTCCATTTATGGCAGAGGGTTGAGAGTTTTTTCCTCTGTGTGTTTTTGGGTGGGTGGCCCGCGGCTAGGGGATCTGGAGGAATTCACTTACATTACGGCAGAAAGCTTGAAGGTCAACGGTATCCACGTCTCGACATTTATGGTGTTCCTATCCTTCGGGCCCTGGGGATAGGCTTGGAAATGTCAAAACATTGCTGGAAGTGACCTTAAACTTTACACGCCGGTGTATCCGGGGCTCTCTGAAAATCCCCCTTTTTCCTCTAGGAAAATTGCTCGCACCCTGTGGAAAGAAGGGCAAATTTCAGACCCCCGCCTCTTTTCTTGCTTCAGCGCCCTTCCCTTCTCTCTCCCCCGCCCCCGATCTCTTTGCCCTGGGTTGTATAAATGGAGGATGATCTCCGGAGAGAAAAAGCTGACCTTATAGATGATTACCGATGGTCAGCAGATGGCTTTAGGCGCACACCTCCAAAGCTGCAGGTTTGCTTTGTGCGGGGCATAGGCCAAAATTATCATCTAAGCATCATCACTGGGAAATTCGCCTAAGAAGAGTCTGCGCCACCAAAAGAGGACCCAGAGAGATATGTTTTCAAGTGGTGTGCTATTCATTTACTTTATATGTCTGCGCACATCATGTTTAGAGTTGCCAACCAGGTGGCACCTGGAGATCTCCCAGTATTACAGCTGATCTCCAGCATGGTGTAGAGGTTTAACAGCGGTGATTTGGACCGGTGGACTCTGATTTGGAGAACAGGGTTTGATTCCCCACTCCTCCACATGAGCGGTGGACTCTGATCTGGAGAACCGGGTTGGTTTCCCCACTCCTACACACGAAGCCAGCTTAACACATGAACACATGAAGCGGCCTTATACTGAATCAGACCCTTGGTCCATCAAAGTCAGTATTGTCTGCTCAGACCAGCGGCGGCTCTCCAGGGTCTCAGGCAGGGGTCTTTCACATCACCTACCTGCCTAGTCCATTTAACTGGAGATGCTAGGGGTTCTGCATGCCAAACAGATGCTCTACCACTGAGCCACAGCCCCTCCCCAAGCTGGGTGAACTTGGGCTAGTCATAGTTCTCTTAGAGCTCTCTCAGCCCCACCTACCTCACAAGGTG
Organism: Euleptes europaea; assembly: GCF_029931775.1. Lineage (NCBI taxonomy): Eukaryota > Metazoa > Chordata > Lepidosauria > Squamata > Sphaerodactylidae > Euleptes > Euleptes europaea. Next base: position 118,565,380 of record NC_079314.1, on the reverse strand, counting down.
TCTGTTGTGGGGAGGGGAAGGGAAGGTGATTGTACGCTGGTTTGATTCTTCTGTAAGTGGTAGAGAAAGTTGACATATAAAAACCAACTCTTCTCCTCCTCCTTCCTCTCCTCCTCCTCCTCCTCCTCCTCCTTCTCCTTCTCCTTCTCCTTCTCCTTCTCCTTCTCCTTCTCCTTCTCCTTCTCCTTCTCCTTCTCCTTCTCTTCCTCCTCCTCCTTCACCTTCTCCTTCTCCTCCTTCTTCTTCTCCTTCTCCTCCTCCTCCTCCTCCTTCTCCTTCTCTTCCTCCTCCTCCTTCACCTTCTCCTCCTTCTCCTTCTCTTTCTCCTCCTCCTCCTCCTCCTCCTCCTCCTCCTCCTCCTTCTCCTTCTCCTCCTTCTCCTTCTCCTTCTCTTTCTCCTCCTCCTTCTCCTTCTTCTTCCATCGAAGATCCCCTTCCTTGCCTCCCTGATCTTCACTGCAGCCGCAAGGGGACTTCGCTTCCATAGAGCTCCCCCTGCTGGCTGGACCTGGATTTATGCGCTCGGAGCATGGATTATCGAGGGCTTGCTTTGCTTAGGAAAAAAATTACTTCTAAGCCCTTCCTTCCCGTCGCCTTGAAATGAAGCAATGGTTACCTGGGTGCAGGGCAAGGGATAAAGATAGCACTTGCCTGCTGTCAAAACTGGGTCATGGGAGAAACGGATCAATTTCCACGTTGCTATTTATACCACTCCTGATTGCTCAAGTCGAGCATCTGCATACCTCGACCGATGAAAAACAGGGTGGATTCCGGGCTGCCACCATGTCCCAAATGCTTTTTGGGTGCAGCGGTAACTTTGGTTGCATCCTATCTGTAGGGTTAGAATCATAGAGCTGGAAGGGACCACCAGGGACATCTAGTCCAACCCCCTGCACAATGCAGGAAATTCATAACTACTCCCCACACCCCCAGTGACTCCTACTCCATGCCCAGAAGATGGCCAAGATGCCCTCCCTCTCATAATCTGCCTAAGGTCACAGAATCAGCACTGCTGTCAGATGGCCATCTAACCTCTGCTTAAACACTTCCAGGGAAGGAGCGCTCACCACCTCCCAAGGAAGCCTGTTCCACTGAGGAACTGCTCTTCCGGTCTCTGATTATGTTCTCTGGCCAGGTCCCGAAGTGCCAAATACCTTACCACCTCCCAAGGAAACAATTGGGAAATACCTGTAGATTTGAGGAGTGGAGCCTGGGGAGGGTGGGATTTGGGTAGAGACTTCAATGAGGTATGATGCCGTGGAGTCCACCTTCCAAAGTAGCCATTTCCTCCAGGGGAACTGATCTGTATCGCCTGGAGATCGGTCGTAATAGCAGGAGATCTCCAGGTACCGCCTGGAGGTTGGCAACTCTACCTATCTGCCAGCTCCAAAGACGTTAACACTGGGCAGAGATCAGCTGCCTGCAGTGTCCTTCTGCCAGTTCTCCAGAGCCACATTCAATGCTGACGTGGCTGTCCCGAGGGCTCTCTGGCAGTGGAAGCGGCCAAGATCTTTTTGCCGTGGGGTTGCCAGGTGCCAGTGTGGTGTAGTGATTAAGAGCAGCAGACTTTAAACTGGAGAACCGGGTTCGATTCCCCACTCCTCCCCATGAGCAGCGGACTCTGATCTGGAGAACCGGGTTCGATTCCCCACTCCTCCACATGAAGCCTGCTGGGTGACCTTGGGCCAGTCACAGTTCTCTCCTAACTCTCTCAGCCCCACCTACCTTACGAGGCGATTGTGAGCTGGTTTGATTCTCCTTAAAAGGTAGAGGAAGTCGGCAAATAAAAATCAACTCTTCTTCTTCATCCCCCACCGGTGGCCGGGGGTATCTAGCAACCCTATTCAGTTGGTAGCCTGGGATTGCTGCTTTAGGCTTGACACATGGCCCGGCCACTGTACTATTAGTAAGGTGCCAACCTCCAGGTACCAGCTGGAGATCTCCCACTGTTGCAACTGATCTCCACGTGATAGAGATCAGTTCACCTGGAGAAAATGGCCACTTTGGCAATAGGACTCTATGGCATTGAAGTCCCTCCCCTCCCCAAACCCCACCCTCCTCAGGCTCTGCCCCCAAAACCTCCTATCGGTGGCAAATAGGGACCTGACAATCCTAACTATTAGATTTCTCGGTAGCAGCACTTTCTGTTTTACCTAGTTGTAGGAGATTGTTAAGAACAGCCTTTGGCGGGATGAGTTTCCTTGTCGGGGAAGAATATTGAAGGCTTACAGTACCTTTCCCAATAAGCTGTTTCTTTACCAGTGTACAGAAGGAGCAGACGGGGTGTTAGGCCGAGGGCTAAGTATGTGCGTGGGGTATGTTTATGTTTCCATTCCAGCCCCAAGCCAGAAGCTTTTTGGATCTACGCTGACGAGAAGCAAAAGTCCCTGTTAGCGGCGGCCCGATGATTGGAAAGCCGAGCACGTTCCTGGCTTAGCTCTGGACAGGGCTATAAAATTGCATCTTTCCTGCAAGGGTGAAAGGCCAGGATCTGCAAACAAAAAGGGGGGAAGGGAAGGAAACTCCGACTCTCATTTCCCCCCTCGTGCTCTTGGAGGCCGAGAACGTGGCGGCTCAGCAGTCAAAGGGCAGGGAGAGAGTTTGATTTGGAGCCGAGATAAATTTCCTGAAACGCTTAGCCGGCGTGTGCCTTTTCTTGCGCTCTCTGCCTAGGACAGACGCACACATGAACACATGAAGCTGCCTTCTACTGAATCAGACTCTTGGTCCATCAAAATCAGTATTGTCTACTCAGACCGGCAGCGGCTCTCCAGGGTCTCAGGCAGAGGTCTTTCACATCACCTACATGCCTAGTCCCTTTAACTGGAGATGCCAGGGATTGAACCTGAGACCTTCTGCATGCCAAGCTGGTGCTCTACCACTGAGTCACGGTCCCTCTCCATGGCTCTCCAGGGTCTTAGGCAGGGGTCTTTCACATCACCTACTTGCCTAGTCCCTTGAACTGGAGATGCTGGGGATTGAACCTGGGGGGTGGTGGTTAGTGGAGGGGCCATGGCTCAAGGGGAGATGAAAAGGGATTGAACCTGGGATCTTCTGCATGCCAAGCAGATGCTCTACCACTGAGCCACGGCCCTTCTCTCTGCCTGAAAGACCTCTGCCTGAGACCCTGGAGAGCCACTGGCAGTCTGAGTAGACAATACTGACTTTGATGGACCAAGGGTCTAATTCAGTATAAGGCAGCTTCATGTGTTCATGTGTTTATCTATCCATCCACATCTATCTGTCTGTCTACCTGTCTGCCATCCACCTACCCATCCACATATGTCTGTCGGTCCGCCCCTCTGTCTGTCCGTTCATCCATCCCTATCTGTCTGTCTGTCCGTCCATCCACATACATCTGCCTGTCTGTCTGTCTGCCCACCAGTCTACCATGCCTGAAGTAACCTAATTCCCTTCCCGTTAGATGGGAAGGTGACCCCTCCTACCCCTGGCCACTATCTAGAGAATGCAGTGGTCCATGAAACTGTAGAAGTTAGCCAGGCTTATTAAGAGGGAAAGCAAGTGCCTTAAGGAGGGCAGGGTGCAGGCGGGGCCGTTCGCCCACAGCAGAAGGTAAAACGGAGCAGAAGTGTCTGTGGGCGTCTCATCACTCGCTAGTTAGAGGAGTCATTTCCCTGGTTTGTTTTTCATCTATCCAGCTCACACGCTTCATCCTCCCACCAGTCGTTCGGCTTTTAACTCACGCCTCTCATGCGAATCGTATTTTCTCTTGCGGGTATTGGCGCCAGCTGCCGTACACGCATGGCTTTTCCTGGCATCGTGTGGAACCTGGGAGCTTCTGGCTGTCGTTGGGTGGCATCTTTATGACATCGAGCAAGCTCAGAACGAGCCCTCTCCCCAAGTTTCCTATGGTGTCAAATGTGGGCTTTGACATGGCCAGTTCAAGGTATTTGTCACTTGGGGGCCTGGCCAGAGAACATAATCAGAGCCGTACTGAGGCTATCATATTTTGACCACATTATCAGAAGACAAGAGTCACTAGAAAAGACAGTCATGCTAGGAAACGTTGAGGGCAGCAGGAAAAGAGGAAGACCAAACAAGAGATGGATTGACTCAATAAAGGAAGCCACAGCCCTCAGTTTGCAAGAGCTGAGCAAGGCTGTCAAAGATAGGACATTTTGGAGGATACTGATTCATAGGGTCACCATGAGTCGGAAGCGACTTGACGGCACTTAACACACACACATGGGGGGCGCTTCCTGCAGCAAATTAAAATTAAGCACCTTGGGATCAGACCAGTGGTCCATCTAGTCCAGCATCCTAAGAACTTAAGAAAAGCCCTGTTGGATCAGACCCCATCTAGTCCAGCATCCTAAAACATGAGCCCTGAAAGATCAGACCGGTGGTCCATCTAGTCCAGCATCCTAAGAAGTAAGAAGAACCCTGCTGGATCAGACTGGTGGTCCATCTAGTCCAACATCCTAAGAACATAAGAAGAGTCCTGCTGGATAGCGGTGGATGCTAATCTGGTGAACCAGGTTGGTTTCCCCATTCCCACATGTGAAACCAGCTGGGTGACCTTGGGCTAGTCACACTCTCTCAGCCCCATCTACCTCACAGGGTGTCTGTTATGGGGAAGGGAAGGGGATTGTAAACTGGTTTGATTCTTCCTTAAGTGGTAGAGAAAGTCAGCATATAAAAGCCAACTCTTCTTCCTCTTCCTCTTCTTCTTCTACTTCTTCATCTTCGTCTTCTTCTTGGAAACGGGTCACTGGATTTGGGATCAGATCCAGCAGAGCTCTTATTTCCTTTTGCCATTTACTTACCCGACTTCATTGCTATTCCAATTGAACCTCAGGCTAGATGCACTTCCTTGGAAAGTAGAGACTTCAAAGTTTAAGAGAGGGCGGGTCGATTCACTTTCATGTGTGGAATTCAGAGTAGCTTTTAATAGGGCCAATATTGCCGCTTAATGCCAGAAGAATTTGATTGAAGCCACCATTTGAAGGTTTGGGTACATTTGCTTTGTAGTGGGGGGATAATTAGCACACAGCTGGGGCTGTCTTTCTGCATTAACTTTGTGTCCCGTTGTGGGCGTGAGCCCACCCTACCTCCCCCCAGGAGATGTTAACCATCCACTGATAGCCGCAACCTCTGTTTCTTTTAGTTTTTTTGCCGTCAAGCGGCAGCTAACTTATGGCAATCCCGCAGGGTTGTCAAAGCAAGAGACGAATAGAGGTGGTTTGCGTAGTGACCCTGGACTTCCTTGGGGTCTCCCGTCCAAGTATTAACCAGAATAAACCCTCCCTAGGTTCCAAGATCTGATGGGATCAAGCTAACATGGGCCATCCAGGTCAAGGCTGGAGGCATTCAGAGATGGTTTGCCATTGTGTGCCTCTGCACAGCGACCCTGGGTTTCCTTGGTGGTCTCCCATCCATGTACTGACCAGGGCCAACCCTTCTTAGCTTCCAAGATCTGATGAGATCAAGCTAACATGGGCCATCCAGGTCAAGGCTAGAGATGTTCCAAGATTGTTTGCCATCACCTGCATGTACATTGCAACCCTGGAGATCCTTGGTGGTCTCCCATCCATGTACTGACCAGGGCCAACCCTTCTTAGCTTCCAAGATCTGATGAGATCAAGCTAACATGGGCCATCCAGGTCAAGGCTAGAGATGTTCCAAGATTGTTTGCCATCACCTGCATGTACATAGCAACCCTGGAGATCCTTGGTGGTCTCCCATCCATGTACTGACCAGGGCCAACTCTGCTTAGCCTCTGAGATCTGATAAGATCAAGCTAGCCTGGGCCATCCAATTCAGGGCCTCTATACATCAGGGAAAATCAGCAATTCATAAAAGGAACTAGGGATGCCAGCCTCCAGGTGGGACCTGGGGATCGCCTGGAATTACAGCTCACCTCCAGACTACAGAGATCAGTTCCCCTGGAGAAAGTGGCTGTATTGGAGGGTGGACTCTGTGGCATTATAACCCACTGAGGTCCCTGTCCTCCCCAGGCTCCATCCCCAACTCTCCAGGAGTTTCCCAACCTGGATCTGCCAACCTTACCCCCCCTCCCATCCTCACCGGTGGTCAAGGGGAACCTGGCAACTCTAGAGGGAGGCCAAAACTAAAGTAGAACTTCTTGCTGTCTCCCGCTGGCTTCTGGTGTCCAGATCACGCAAAGTGCTGTTATCACTTTACTCTGCTCTGGTTAGACCTCACCTAGAGTACTGTGTTCAGTTTTGGGCACCGCAATTTAAGAAAGATGTAGACAAGCTGGAACATGTCCAGAGAAGGGCAACAAAGATGGTGAGGGGTCTGGAGACCGAGTCCTATGAGAAAAGGTTGAAAGAGCTGGGTATGTTTAGCCTGAAGAGGAGAAGACTGAGAGGGGATATGATAACCATGTTCAAATACTTGAAGGGATGTCACATAGAGGAGGGTGCCGAGTTGTTTTCTGTTGCCCCAGAAGATCGGACCAGAAACAACGGGTTGAAATTAAATCAAAAGAGTTTCCGTCTAGACATTAGGAAGAATTTTCTAAGTTTTTCAGTGGAACAGGCTACCTCAGAGGTGGTAAACTCTCCTTCCCTGGAGGTTTTTAAGCAGAGACTAGATGGCCATCTGTCAGCAATGCTGATTCTATGACCTTAAGCAGATGATGAGAGGGAGGGCATCTTGGCCATCTTCTGGGTATGTAGCGGGGGTCACTGGGGGTGTGGGGGGGGAGGTAGTTATGAATTTCCTGCATTGTGCAGGGGGTTGGACTAGATGACCCTGGTGGTCTCTTCCAACTCTATGATTCTATGGTACTGACCTCTTTGTTTGCTTCTCTTTTCTCAGGTGCACCAGGAAAGAGCAATGTGAAAGGTCCCACGAGCCCCGGAGGTTCGCCTCAGAGATGAGGCAGTGTGTCCGGCTCACCGTGCACCCCAACAACATCTCGGTCTCCCAGTATAGCGTGCTGGTAAGGATGGAGTCTTTTTCTTTGCCCCTGCAGGACACTTTAGGCCCACTTCCATTTCCTTTCCTGTTCCCAAGGCGCTTCTTTTAATTTACAAAATAAAAAAAAATGTCTGGTTTTCTAGGGTTGCCAACCTCCAGGTGGTAGCTGGTGATGTTCTGCTATTATAACTGATCTCCAGGCAACAGGGATCAGTTCGCCAGGAGAAAACGGCTGCTTTGGAAAGTGGACTCTTTGGCATTATACCTCGTTGGAGTCCCTCCCCTCCCCAACCGAATTGATTTCTCCACTCCTCCACACGAATCCAGCTGGGTGACCTTGGGCTAGTCACAGCTCTCTTAGAGCTCTCTCAGCCTCACCTACCTCACAGGGTGTCTGTTGTGGGGAGGGGAAGGGAAGGTGATTGTAAGCTGGTTTGATTCTTCCTTAAGTGGTAGAAAAAGTCAGCATATAAAAAACGACTCTTCTTCTTCTTCGTTGTCCCAGTGGGGCAAATAGCAGCACCGTGGGGAGGGTTGCCAGGTCTCCCTTTGTCACCGGCAGGAGGTTTATGGGGGTGGAGCCTGAGGAGGGTGGGGTTTGGGGAGGGGAGGAACTTCAGTGCCATGGAGTCCAATTACCAAAGCAGTCATTTCCTCCAGGGGAGCTGATCTCTATCAGCTGGAGATCAGTCGTAAGAGCAGGAGATCTCCAGCTAGTGCCTGGACGTTGGCAACACTATCCATGTTGGCAAATCATAGAGGAGGGAAGCCGAAGCTCCATCTTCCATCTGAAACTGGGACTCCCCATAGCTGCTTTAAAACATACCCCTCTGGGGGCTCCTTCACAGGGCGGCTGGCGTCTCCTGCAGCTTGGCCCTTAGCTGCCGTTCTTCATAAGGCTTCCCCGTTGGATTTCTCCAGTATTGACGTGACGGTGATGACCGTGGACTTTGAGCACGCCGTACGTTGCCCATGGCACAGCCAGCCTTTCCGCTAGACGAGGTCAGCCCGCTGGCCTCCAGTCACCAGCAAAGGACAGCAGCTAGTTTATGACTGAGTTTTTGGCCTCGGGCACCACAATGTCTCATGCCATCCCTGGCCTGCGGGGCTTTGCATCTGGGTCAAATCTGCTTTCGCATATACCTCCTTAACGGCGTTTACATTTCTGTTGCGGTTCAACAACAAGACCTGAGTGTGTTTTAACCTGAACTACTACTTAGGGGGGGAGTGAAAATTGTGGGGAGGAACATTAACAATTTGAGATATGCCAGTGATACTACATTACTGGCAGAAAATACCGAAGACGTGAAAGTTAAAAGAGAAGGTGTCAAAGCAGGACTGCAGCTGAACATCAAGAAGACAAAAGTAATGACTACAGGAGCATTACTCAACTTGAAGGTTGACAATGAGGAAATTGAAATTGTTCAAGACTTTCTATTCCTTGGCTCCATCTTCAACCAAAAGGGAGACTGCAGCCAAGAAATCAGAAGGAGATTGAGACTGGGAAGGGCAGCCATGAAGGAGCTAGAAAAGATTTTGAAGTGTAAGGATGTGTCACCGGCCACCAAGGTCAAGTTAATTCATGTCATCGTATTCCTCATTACTGTGTATGGGTGTGAAAGCTAGACATTGAAGAAAGCTGATAGGAAGACAGTAGATTCCTTTGAAATGTGGTGTTGGAGGAGAGTGTTACGGATACCGTGGTCCGCCCCAAAAAAACAAAACAACAATCAGTGGGTGATCAAATCAAGCTTGAACTGACCCTAGAAGCTAAAATGACTAAACTGAGGCTATCGTATTTAGGTCACATGATGAGAAGATAAAAGTCAATGGAAAAGACAGTCATGCTTGGGAAAGTTGAGGGCAGCAGGAAAAGAGGAAGACCCAACAAGAGATGGATTGACTCCAACAAGGAAGCCACGGCTCTCAGTTTGCAAGATCTGAGCAAGGCTGGCAAAGATAGGACATTTTGGAGGACTTTGATTCATAGGGTTGCCATGAGTTAGAAGCGACTTGACGGCACTTAACACACACACACTACTTAACAAAAAGCAGTGTATGTTGTCCTCTCATGTTTATGATTTTTTAAAAAAATTCTGATGATGAGTTAGGTTTGCACTTGGGGATTCTTACAAAGTGTCCCGAGGACGTCACGGCAGAACTTTGGCTGTGCTGATTTTTTGTTGGTTTGTGGGATATTAGGACTGGTGTGCAGGTGTCTCTCCTTTCCTGGGAATTTGTATTGTTTGGTTGCTGCAAGTGAAAGGGAAAAAAAAGAACCCTGGGGGATGTTATTTATCGAACAAATATGAGAATTTCCTTCCTTCTGCGCATTCCCATTCACGTTTGCAGAATAATGTCCTCCGAATGCTTTGCAGCTGCTGTCCACTGGGCCCTGGTGGTCTCCCAGCATTACCACTGATCTTCAAGGAACAGAGATCAACTTCCTGGATAGGGTTGCCAACCTCCAGGTGGTGGCTGGAGATCTCCTGCTATTACAGCTGATCTCCAGGCGACGGAGATCAGTTCCCCTGCAGAAAATGGCCACTTTGGAAGGTGGACTCTATGGCATTATACCCCACTGGTCCCTCAGTCTCCAAACCCCGCCTTCCTGAGGCTCCAACCCCAAAATCTCCAGGCATTTTCCAATCCAGAGCTGGCAACCCTATTCCTGGAGAAAATGGCTGCTTTGGAGGGAGGATTCTATGGCCTTCTACCCTGCTGAGGTTGCTCCCTGTACCCCACCCTCCCCAGTCTCCACCCCTGAATCACGTACCTAGAAGGTCAAGTAAAAAACTAATGAGGCAAACAATATAATTAAAAGCTAAACCATTAAAAAGTTGTCTAAGTACATATAAATTTAATACAAGTTAAAATTAAATGATGCTAATGACTCCTTGCAAGAGGCCTTCCAAACACATGTATTAAAATAACACAATTGGCATAATATACAATAAGACATACAATCATACACAAACCATAAGCATACAATCACATGTAGACCATACGTGTTTCGGCGTATTTGCCAACTTCAGTGGTCTAAAGGAAACTAGCACACCAAACTGTAACTTATGTATCAAATTTCTACAAATCTTTGTGACTTTTGGGCGTAGTATTAGCAAGGTCTCAATAAATATAGAACTGCAGAGCTTCTTTGAGTGCATTCCTGAGCTTTCGGCGTGTGGGAACGGCGGGGAGGAGGCGCTGCTGCAGTGCCTCCTAACCTGTTTCCCCGGCGCCGAAAACTCAAAAAAAGACTTTTAAAGGCTTTTAAAATTTTAAATGGGGCTTTTCGTCCCATAGGTAAAAGCGAGGATGCACCTGCTAAAAAGCAGGCACAGCCTCGCTCTTCTTGCCGCCGGCATACCCCCACCCGTCCCCAGAAACGCCTCCCGGGATGCCGGAACGCCCTCCAGAATGCTGGCGCGGGCCTTTACGCCAGTGGGACAGCCGCAGAAGGCCTCGGCGGCGTCCCGGGGCGGTGCTGCCCAGAGACCGGTGTCCAGGCCTGCCCGCCGGCATTGGGGCCACTAACACCGGCGTAAGTAGCCCAGACGCCAGTGCGGGGGGCCCTAACACCGGCGCAGCACCTTCCTGGCCTCCTAAGGGCTTTCGCCCTTAAAGCTCAGGAATGTGCTGTTAGTCTGTTAAAGGCATCCTTACAAATGAAACTTACAGCCTGTCTTTAACAAAACCTCCGAATCCCACAGTCATGACGTGATATGAATGTCTGGAGTGATTATCCACTGTCCACCCCTGAATCTCCAGGGATTTCCCAACCTGGAGTTACCAACCCTATACACCAGGGATTAACTGGCTGAATTGGATAGCCCAAGCTGCTTCTGCCATGAGCCGGAAGGAGCAAAGACTGACTTTCTTTTCAGGGTTCTTTTTCCCATTTTTCGGGGTCTTGCCAAAGTCCGTAACAAGACTCCCTTTGCACACAGGACCTTGTCGGTGCCCGAGAGCTCCCTCTGCTGGTGATGCCAGGAGTGGCGGTGTAAAGAGAGGTAGTCGGGAGCGCTGCAGTTTCCCTGTAGTCTGCAGAGCGCCCCCTGTGAGTAACCAGTCATCTTCCTCCCAAAACGTCTGGTGCTGGCGACCCTCGAGTCTTCACGGCACACTCCGAGGACTGCCCACGATGCATGAGCGACCCAGAGCACCCCCCCACTGCCCCCCAGACAAACCCTCCCCAGCACAGCTCTAAGTCAACGGCAACAGACCCTGCATCGCCACGCGCCACTCCCAGTTGACGCCTGCATTCCCCTCCCCTCCGACCCGATTGCCGCTTTCTCTCGAAGGAGGTCCCGTATCAAACAGGAGGCATTGGGTCCAATTTCTCCAGTGCGATTCTCCCTTCCGTCGCTGCCTCTCTTTCCTCATGCTTCTTGGCTTCTCCCCTTTTCTTCCCCCTCTTGCAGCTGGTTTTGGAAACTTACAACGTCCCCGAGCTGTCGGCCGGTGTCAACTGCACTTTCGAGGATCTTTCGGAAATGGACGGTGTGGTGATGGGGAACAAGATTCGGTGCTACTCCCCGGCGGCCAAGGAAGTGCCAAAGATCATCACAGAGAATGGTGAGTCCCCTTTCCCAGAATGCTGTTTTGGTTGCGACTCCGCTTCAACTGGTTTTCAAGAGCGCTGTCGATGGATTATGAGTAGGGTTGCCCGGTTGCTTAGATTGGCGGGCAATTGCCCACCAGTCCAGTGTCTGGCTTGGAAGTGGGGATCGTGTGTGTGCGCGTGGCTGCGCCGACGCAATTGTGTCACTTCTGGTTTACACCCAGAAGCGTTGAATCGCAACAGGCCTTTTACCACTCAAATTCCCCGTTTTAGTGGTAAAAGACCTGTTGCGATGTGGCGCTTCCAGGTGTAAACCAGAAGTGACGGGATCATGTCAGAGTGGCTGCACGCACGCGATCCCTGCCTCAGTTCCGCTCCAAAAACCTCCCGCCTGACCTGGGGGGGACCCGGCAACCCTAATTATGAGGAATGGGCAGCCTTGGGGAATGTGTGTGTTGTCATCTCAGCTGGGGACAGTGGGGGAAATCCAGTTTCCACATAGTGTTAGAACTTTCCTCTAGCCGTCCAAAACTAGTCCACGTAAAAAAAATATTAAATCTGGTGGTGGAAAATGCCATCAAGTCACAGCTGACTTACAGTGACCCCATAAGGTTTTCCAGGCAAGGCAAGTTCAGAGGTGCTTTGCCATTGACTGCCTTTGCCTAGTGACCCTGGACTTCCTTGGTGGTCTCCCATCCAAGTAGTAAGCAGGGCCAACCAGGACCAACCCTACTTAGCTTCCAAGATCTGATGAGATCAGGATAGCCATCCAGGTCAGGGCAGGTAATGGAAAGTGCCATCAAGGTTACACAACTTATGGTGACCCCGTGTGGTTTTTAAGGTGAGAACTGTTCAATGGTGGTTTGTGTTGCCTGCCTCTCTGAAGCAAGCCTAGGCTTTTCTTGGTGGTCTCCCATGCAAGTGCTAACCTTCTAAACCAGGCAGAAGCTGTGGCAGGTTGTGTTCCATTCCCCACAACATGTACAAGAGAAGGTTTAGTTCATGTGGATCCCTAGACCCCATCCTAAATTCTTCTTGTCTCAGAACTCCAGAGCAACCTAGCTTAGATGTCCAAGTTTAGGTGATGGTGACCTTCCAAAGCCAAGGAAGCTAATATTTTTGGGCCATTTATCAAGAATAGTGTACCATAAACTCAAGAGTGTGCTCTTGTTTGAGGTTGTGATGAGGCACAGAGAAGGAGGTGGTTTCTGGGATATTCTAGGTGATGAGGGGGCTTCTGAGATGTTTTGGGTGACAATGCACATAGAAGGTGGTGTCTTCTGAGACTTCTTGGGTGGTGAGGCACTTAGAAGGAGGTGGCTTCTGAGACGTCTTGGGTGGTGAGGCACTTAGAAGGAGGTGGCTTCTGTGAAGTTTTGGGTGGCATAGCACTTAGAAGGAGGCGGCTTCTGAGACGTCTTGAGTGGTGAGGCACTCAGAAGGAGATGGCATCTGAGATGTTTTGGCTGATGAGGCACAGAGGAAGAGATGGCTTCTGAAATGTTTTGGGTGCAAGCTGAAGATATCTTTGATTTCTTCTCACTCAAAACCCCATACTTTGGCCTCTGGGCAAACAGGTATATGTCATTCTCCTTGATCCTTTAATTCCCCTTGAAAAGGGTGATGGTTGTTAAATACAAGGCATTTAACTGAGCTGTCAAGGCCTCAGTGGCAGATGGGGCAGCAGAGGGGCGCACCAGTGGCAAAATGTATGCAGGGATGTGTGCGCGGGCGTGCGGTGATGAGTAGTTGTCAACTTCCCTTTGGCATGATTGATTAATGACTCTCTCAGGTGAGGAGGAAAATAACGGAGGTGGAGGAGGGCGAACGGGTCAAAGTTTTGCATTAAACATGGGCCACTTCCTTGTGAAATGCTTGCAATTACTGCAGCCAAACAGCTGCTGGGCTGGGAAGGGGAGAGGAAATAAGGTTATGGCCTTCTTCAGCAGAATCGGGGAAGCCAGAATTAAAGGGGAGAGGAAGGTGAGAACATAAGAATACAAGAAAAGCCCTGCTGGATCAGACCAAGGCCCATCAAGTCCAGCAGTTTGTTCACACAGTGGCCAAACAGGTGCCTCTAGGAAGCCCCCAAACAAGACAACTGCAGCAGCATTGTCCTGCCTATGTGTTCCACGGCACCTAATATAATAGGCATGCTCCATTGATACTGGAAAGAATAGGTATGCATCATGACTAGTAGTCACTTTGACTAGTAGCCATGGATAGGCCTATCCTCTATAACAGTGGTTCCCAACCTTTTTTTGACCAGGGACCACTAGGACTTTTTTGTTCGGTGCAGGGACCCCAAGGTTCAAAATAAAAATTCAGAGAATTTGAAAATAAACTTTAATCATAACTGTTAGTTAAACATTAAACTTAGAATAATATTTGAATATGGTTTTTTTTATAATAGAGAACTTTTAATTGAAAAGATTATTTTATTATGGGTTTATAACTTTGTTTCACGGACCTTAATTTAGTTCTCGCGGACCCCTGGGGGTCCGTGGACCCCAGGTTGGGAACCAGTGCTCTATAAGAACATAAGAAAAGCCATGCTGGATCAGACCAAGGCCCATCAAGTCCAGCAGTCCATTCACACAGTGGCCAACCAGGTGCCTCTAGGAAGCCCGCAAACAAGATGGCTGCAACAGCATTTTCCTGCCTGTGTTCCACAGCGCCGAATAGGCATGCTCCTCTGATCCTGGAGAGAATAGGTATGCATCATGACTAGTATCCATTTTGACTAGTAGCCTTGAATAGCCCTCTCCACTCCCCTCTTCAAGTCTTCCAAGTTGGCAGCCATTACCACATCCTGTGGCAGGGAGTTCCACAATTTAACTGTGCGTTGTGTGAAGAAAGACTTCCATCCTCCATAAGAACATAACAAAAACCATACCGGATCAGACCAAGGCCCATCGAGTCCAACAGTCTGTTCCCACAGTGGCCAACCAGGTGCCTCTAGGAAGCGCACAAACAAGACAACTGCAGCAGCATTGTCCCGCCTGTGTTCCACAGAACCTAATATATTCAACATGCTCCTCTGATCCTGGAGAGAATAGGGATGCATCATGACTCGTACCCATTTTTACTAGTAGCCATGGATAGCCCTCTCCTCCATGAACATGTCCACTCCCCTCTTAAAGCCTTCCAAGTTGGCAGGTTCTAATTGGCTTGGAGGGGATCTAGTGGGAGGAATGGAGCCTTATTAGAGATTTCAATACATGAAAAAGCTTTATCTTGAATCAAGTCCTTGGATTCTTCCCTCTCCCCTGAGCTCAGCCCGAGTGAAATCCCTCCGAGTAAGGCAAAGTGCAGGGCACACAAGCTTGGTTTTGCTCACAGCCAATTTCAAAGCAGCATGTCCAGAGGCAGGGAGCCCTTTCTGAGTACAAGAAAGGATTTTTAAACCCAAGGCTTGGATTTCTCTCTCTCCCCCACTCCTTTCAGATTTCTCTGTGTTTTGTTGTTGTTCTTAAAAACATTTTTTATGTGGCGGGTTTGGGGGGGAATTTTCTTTCACAGTAAGCAAAACAAGTAAGCCAATTACAAAGCAGCATTTAAAGGGGCAGGGACTTGGTTTGAGCTTGGAAACTGCTGGTGCAGAGACTCCCAACAGGAAAGGGTGGGTCCAGCCAGCAACGAACCTCAGGTAAAATTCCCAGGCATAAACGACCTAAAAAACCTTATTCTGTATAACATTTTCTTAGTCTTTAAGGTGCCACAAAAAGCCTGCTTAGGTGTGTCCAGAAAGTCAAAATGTTCCTTCTCTTACAATACTAGAAAAAAATACCTCTCTTAGATAAGTCTGCGCCCTGCTCGTCAGTATTTGTTGGGTGATTCCCCAGTTTCATGGTTACCCGATGGAATCAGATGGCCTTCTTTACCAAAGCTCTCCATTTTCAGCCGGAATAACTCCTGTTTCCTCTTCTTTCCAGGAGACCATCACATTGTCCAGCTACAGCTCAAATCAAAGGAGACCGGCATGACTTTCGCCAGCACCAGTTTTGTCTTCTACAACTGCAGTGTCCACAACTCGTAAGTTCACGTTCCTCTAGGACAGAGAGGCCATCCTCTGAAACTGAACACGTGAAGATGCCTTATACTGAATCAGACCATCAAGGTCCATCAAAGTCAGTTTTGTCTACTCAGACCAGCAGCGGTTCTCCAGGGTTTCAGGCAGAGGTCTTTCACATCACCTACTTGCCTAGTCCCTTTAAGTGGAGATGGCGGGGATTGAACCTGGGTCCTTCTGCATGCCAAGCAGAGGCTCTAGCACTGAGCCACAGCCCCTCCCATCTTCAGTTCCATGCTGTAAAGCTCATCCATCATGTCCACGTTGGTCCAGAGAGGAACATATTAACACATTGGTCCCCGAGGCCAGTATCGTTGACTAGAATGGCCAGTAGTTCACCGGGGTCTCAAGCAAAAGTTCTTTCCCAGCGTGGTGTAGTGGTTAAGAGCAGTGGTTTGGAGGGGTGGATTCTGATCTGGAGAACCGGGTTTGATTCCCTACTCCTCCACGTGAGCGGCGGAGGCTCATCTGGTGAACCGGGTTGGTTTCCCCTCTCCTACACACGAAGCCTGCTGGGTGACCTTGGGTCAGTCACACTCTCTCAGCCCCACCTACCTCACAGGGTGTCTGTTGTGAGGATGAGAAGGGAAGGTGATTGTAAGCCGGTTTGAGTCTCCTTTAACTGGTAAACAAAGCCGGCATATAAAAACCAACTCTTCTTCTTCTTCTTCTTCCTCTTCTTCTTCTTCTTCCTCTTCTTCCTCTTCTTCCTCTTCCTCTTCTTCCTCCTCTTCTTCTTCTTCTTCTTGTTCTTCCTCTTCTTCCTCTTCTTCCTCTTCTTCCTCTTCTTCCTCTTCTTCCTCTTCTTCTTCCCCCCCACGATCAAGGATGGATGACAGAACACCCAAATGTCATACAAATCTAAGAATGATCCCAAATACACACACACAGACACACACATTCCTGGTCTGTCAGTAGCCGGGCAAAGAACCTTATCAAGTGAAGTGTTCTCTGGAAGAACCGAAAGGAGAAGAGATTTGCTTTCGCTCGGTAATTCTCATACGATGGCAAATCCTATTTCGATATTTCCGCTCTTTGACAAACAGCGGTGCAGGTGGAAGCGAGCGTGAAGAAAACACACTCACACACACTATCTTTGGCAAATGCGAGAGGCTGGCGTTGAAATATTTATAGCGTGTTTTGCTTCCTGACTTGACAAACTATAATACGCTATCCATTTTTAATTTGATTTATCAGAGGAAAAGCTTGTTATCAATTTGGAGAACAGCGGGGTTTAGGGTGGATTGAAGCAGAGGGAGGGTTAGAGCGAGAAAGAGAGGACGCCCTTTCTCCGGGAGGCGAAGGGTTACCCCAGAGATCAGTCATGATCCGGACGATAGTCTTGCGTTCTAGGGCGTCTTCCGCGCATGTGTTCGTTCCGCGTGTTCGGTTTTTGTTTAACCCCTGCACGTTTTTGCCAGCGAATCTCTTTGGATCTCCTCTGTGGTTTTTTTTGTCCCTCAGGTGCCTGTCCTGCGTCGAAAGCCCATACAGGTGCCACTGGTGCAAATACCGCCACGTCTGCACTCATGAGCCTCAGACCTGCCACTTCGTAGAAGGACGAGTCAAACTTCCTGAGGTAGGGAGGACCGCCTTTTCCCACATGAACCCATGTGCCCATTCCAGTCATCTTCAGAGGCACTGTTTCAGGCGCCCCGCCTCCTGAGACTACACGGGTGGCAACCCGAGGAAGGGCCTTATCGGTCACGGGGCCAAAACTTTGGAACTCTCTTCCCAGGGAGATAGAATCATAGAGTTGGAAGGGACCACCAGGGTCATCTAGTCCAACCCCCTGCACAATGCAGGACATTCACAACTACCTCCCCCCCCCACACACCCCCAGTGACCCCCTATTCCATGCCCAGAAGATGGCCAAGATGCCCTCCCTCTCATGAACTGCCTAAGGTCATAGAATCAGCACTGCTGACAGATGACCATCTAGCCTCTGCTTCAAAACCTCCAGGGAAGGAGAGCTCACCACCTCCCGAGGAAGCCTGTTCCACCGAGGAACCGCTCTGTCAGGAAGTTCTTCCTAATGTCTAGACAGAAACTCTTGATTTAAACAGATTAATTTAAACAGATTCATCTGTTTGCCTCTATTGTTGTCTTCTGCCGGCGAACGAAGCCTTTTTTGTTCTCTTTGGCAGGCCCCCAGTGACAGTTCTTGGCCTCCTGCCTTGTTTTTGTTGTTACGTGTGTTTTATTGAATTACTGTATATATGCTTTAGGAGCCCCGTGCGCAGAGTGGTAAGCTGCAGTACTGCAGTCAAAAGCTCTGCTCACGAGTTGAGTTCGATCCCGACGGAAGTCGGTTGCAGGTAGCCGGCTCAAGGTCGACTCAGCCTTCCATCCTTCCGAGGTCGGTAAAATGAGTGCCCAGCTTGCTGGGGGTACAGGGAAGACAACTGAGGAAGGCACTGCCAAACCACCCTAAAAACATAGTTTGCCTAGTAAACGTTGGGCTGTGACATCCCATGGGTCAGTAATGGCCTGGTGCTTGCACAGGGGGCTACCTTATACCTGGAAATTTTGGGGGCGGAGCCTGAGGAGGGTGAGGTTTGGGGAGGGGAGGGACTTCAATGCCATAGAGTCCAGTGGCCAAAGTGGCAACCCTATCTGGAGAAAATGGGTGCTTTGGAGGGTGGACTCTATGGCATTATACCCTATTGAAGTAGCTCCCCTTCCCAAACCCCCCTCTCCTTAGGCTCCACCTCCAAAATCTCCAGGTATTTCCTAGACCAGAGGTGGCAACCCTACTCTCAACGGCTACATCACACCGTCTCCCCGCCCTTTAGGGTTCCTAGGTCCCTCTTCGTAACCAGCGGGAGATTTTGGGGGTGGAGCCTGAGGAGGGCAGGATTTGGGGAGGGGAGGGACTCCAATGCCATAGAGCCCAATTGCCAAAGTGGCCATTTTCTCCAGATGAATTGATCTCTATCGGCTGGAGATCAGTGGTAATAGCTGGAGATCTCCAACTAGTACCTGGAGGTTGGCAACCCTGCCGCCCCTCCCAAAGACATTTCGCCTCCTAGTATTGCTGGCTTCTATATGGCTAGCCTTGCTTGAATGGATGGGATAAAGGATTAGGTCGCTTTCTTCCTCTGTGTGTGCCTCATTGCCGGGTGGAATGAACACTATCGCATTCAAGGCCTTGAAAAGGTTTTCAGCTTTCTATAGGGAGGAAACAGGCGGGTGGTGCTACGGGGAAGGAGCGGAGGGGGGGAGAGGAGAAAGCGCGGCGGCGAGAATAAAAGGTTGGAACGGGAAAAGAGCAACTCCCGATAACAAATCTGTTAGCGACCGGGCTTTAAAAGGGGGCTTAATCATCTAATTATCTGGAAGGAGGTTTTCATCTTGCCCCGCTTCGGCGTCTCAGGTGCGTGTGGGTCCTTCCCCAATGAAAGGAGCATGAAAAGGGGTTTCATTCGCCGCCAACAAGGAAAAGAAAGAAAGGGAGGGGGGGAGAGGGAGAGAGCTTCCGTGACAAGCATTTCACGCCAACTCATTCATGCTTCAGCCCACATAACGGGATGAGGGCTTCAAATATTAATTTGTCAAAAAGGCCTGGCAGATCCCACCCGCCGTATTTCCCGAGAACAGCTGCGGCGCGTTCCCCGGCCTTCGAGAGCTCCTTCAGGTTCAAATGGCGCTGATTTTCTTTGTCCCTTTCCCTCCCCATAAGCTCCCGCTCAAGGAGTGAGTAGGCCTGCTTAGGCTCCACGGAAGCATCGAACTTGGAAAGGGAGGTTTGTAACAGGCGCAGGCAGAGCTGGCTAAGGAGGGACCCTCGGTTCTGGGCCAAGGGCAGCATGTCAGAGCTGAGCCTAGCGTTGCCATAGGGTTGCCACTCTCCAGTTGGTGCGGATGCTAAAAAGGCAAATGCGATCTTGGGCTGCATCAACAGAAGTATAGCATCCAGATCACGCGAAGTGACAGTATCGCTTTACTCTTCTCTGGTTAGACCTTACCTAGAGCACTGTGCTCAGTTTTGGGCACTGCAATTGAAGAAGGATGTAGACAAGCTGGAACGTGTCCAGAGGAGGACAACGAATACGGTGAGGGGTCTGGAAACCAAGTCCTGTGAGGCAAGGTTGAAGGAGCTGGGTATGTCTAGCCTGAAGAGGAGAAGACTGAGAGGGGATATGATAACCATCTTCAAGGACTTGAAGTGCTTTCATAGAGAGGATGGTGCCAAGTTGTTTTCTGTTGCCCCAGAGGGTCGGACCAGAACCAACAGGTTGAAATTAAATCCAAAGAGTTTCCGTCTAGACCAGTGGTTCCCAACCTTTTTTTGACCAGGGACCACTAAGACTTTTTTGTGCGGTACAGGGACCCCAAGGTTCAAAATAAAAATTCCTAGAATTTGAAAATAAACTTTAACCATAACTGTTAGTTAAACATTAAACTTAGAATAATATTTGAATATATTTTTATAATAGAGAACTTTTAATTGAAAATATTAATTTATTATGGGTTTATAACTGTTTTGCGGACCTTAATTTAGTTCTCGCGGACCCCTGGGGGTCCATGGACCCCTGGTTGGGAACCAGTGGCCTAGACATTAGGAAGAATTTTCTAACAGTTAGAGCGGTTCCTCAGTGGAACAGGCTTCCTCGGGAGGTGGTAAGCACTCCTTCCTTGGAGGTTTTTAAGCAGAGGTTAGATGGCCATCTGTCAGCAATGCTGATTCTATGAACTTAGGCAGTTCACGAGAGGGAGGGCATGAGGAAAGGTTGAAGGAGCTGGGTGTGTTTAGCCTGGTCCCTCTTTGCCACCAGCGGGAGGTTTTTGGGGTGGAGCCTGAGGAGGGCGGGGTTTGGGGAGGGGAGGGACTTCACTGTCGTAGAATCCAATTCCCAAAGCGGCCATTTTCTCCAGGTGAACTGATCTCTCTTGGCTGGAGATCAGTTGTAATAGCAGGAGATCTCCAGCTATTTCCTGGAGGCTACAACCAATCACAAAAATCTATGCGGCAACAGCAAAGCTAGAACAATATAAGGCAGCACGAAGGCTCAACACTAAACAAAAATGTATTCACGAGCACAAAACAACATGTAAACAATACCAGTGACAGTAGAGTAAAGGTGAGAGAACAAACATACAAATTATTGTCGAAATAACCATCTGATCCTATATATACATAAGTATTGAAATGTCCAAGAAACAGCGTGAAAATGCTAAGATCCTTGTGCAGTTCACAATAGATAGAATAGGCGAGTCCACTGTAGTATACCGGGGCGGAATCCAACGGAGCGGGACTCGAATTCTAGATAATTCTAGCGTTTCTATATACTTCATCAGCTATCCGTTGTATGTGCTGCATACTGTGGGTGGAAACGACAAGAGCAATCCCAAACCATCGTGTATACAATGCCAAAAATAATTACACATGCATTAAACAGGTGGGAAAATAATAGATAGGAAAATAGCAAATAAAACTCACTTGGTCTCTATTGGCTGGAGATCAGTTGTAATAGCAGGAGATCTCCAGCTAGTACCTGGAGGCTAGGAAATCAAAAGTCTGCACTTGTATAAAGCTCAATAAAGCACATACAAAGCACTTTGCAAGCAGTTATATTGTGAGGTGGAGCAATACTTTACATCAGGTAAGTGTATATACACAACAAAATTTTGTTGTGTATATACACTTACCTGATGTAAATTGTTGCATTATAACAAGTTCCTGCTCTGTATTTATATCCTTGGGATATTGTTTTGGTGAGGCTCCACCTCACAATATAACTGCTTGCAAAGTGCTTTGTATGTGCTTTATTGAGCTTTATACAAGTGCAGACTTTTGATTTCCTACTCTCCTATTTTGTACTTGTAGCCAGTGTTTGATTACTAAGTACCTGGAGGCTGGCAACCCTAGTTCTACTGCAGACCTAGTTCTACTGCAGATACCATGTCTGACAAAGGGAGCTTTGACTCTCGAAAGCTCGTGCCACACAAAAAAACCCCAATCTTATTGGTCTCTCAGGTGCTACTGGACTTTATTCTAGCTGTTCTACTGTAGACCGACATGGCCTGCCCTCTGCCATTATCTTCTGCAAGTCAATCTCCCTTTGAATTAAAAAAATGCTTAAGGTTGTTTAACCAAACTGACCGGATCTTGGGAAGGGAGGCAGGAGGACACAGATTCCTGGGGCCTTCACCTGGAGAAAGAGAGACGCCGCTTGCCGGCATTAAAAATAAACAAAGGATATAAAACCCGTTTTATGGGATGGAATCCCTGACAGCCCCCTTAACTAGGACGGAGCATCTCAGAGCCACCAGTAGGCCAATACTCAATTATTCGGCGGTTATCTCTCCAGACATTTATGCTTTCCATAAATCCCCCGACAGCCTTACCTTCCTCAGTTCCCTTTTAAGGTTATGGGCCTCTTCTTCCCTGTATTATTACTTTCTGCCACGCCAGTAAATATGTACGTCATCCATCAAGCTAACAGCGCCATAAACTTTTAGGAAATGCAGATAAAATATATGGCACGTTAAAAGATTCTTTGATTGGTCGGAGGCTCTCCTGGATGGGTTTGATGACACATGGGAATGGTATAACTTTGGAGTTGTGGATCGAGGAGGGGGGCAGGTGGGAAAGAGACCGAGAAATTTACCGGCCTCAAAATTCTTGCGGCATATTGTTGACCCGATTCCACTTTATGACCTAATAAGATCTCTTTAGTCTTTCCTCTCCCCCCCCCACTGTTCTGTCGCATAAATGTAAATATAATTTTATGACCATGGGAATTAGTGGTGTAATAATGTAAGCACGGCGCAAGCCGTAAATCAGTTGCTACGTGGATAGCTGGTGGACGACTGCTTCTCCTTTGCTCAGTACCGTTGCTGGCTGCTTTTGACAGCCAGCGTGGCATAGTGGTTAAGAGCGGCAAACGCTAATCTGGTGAACCGGGTTCGATTCTCCACTCCTCCACATGAAGCCTGCTGGGTGACCTTGGGCTAGTCACAGTTCTCTCTGAACTCTCTCAGCCCCACCTACCTCACAAGGTGTCTGTTGTGGGGAGAGGAAAGGAAGGTGATTGTAAGCCAATTTGAGACTGCTTAAAGGTAGAGAAGATCAGGATTTAAAAACCAACTCTTCTTCTTCTTTTCATTCTTTTAAAAAAAATCTATCTGAAGTTGCAAATATTGTTATTATTAATTCAAGTCAGGGTCAGACCTTCTTTAGAAGTCCATTTACTGGTGCAGTTATTCCGGTGTCAACAAAGGCCCATCAGATGTCTTCCATCCATCCACATGCTGCTGAGTCATGGTTAGAAACTGTACAGTCAGAGGTGGTTGTGAAGCGTGATGTACTAATTGCCAGCTTGCAAAAGGGGAAATATTGAAGATCCCATGCAAATGCGATGTAATCCAGGTGCTCTGCTTGAACTGAATGGAGGGTCGCTGGTTCTGTTTCTCGTTCCTTGTGAACACGAAAGCAGAAGAGAACTTTCATTTTGTGGGGCAAAGTTGTCCGTTCCACATGTCCGGTCACCCAGTGTCTCGAACTCGAGAGGCGGATGAGGAGACCCTACAACTCCATCGCCAGCATCTTCCTGAGAAATTGCCTTTTTAAATTTCAATTAGGAAGAACATTAGGCCAATCCGATAACGCCGCACATAGCGAGGGGAGACTTTGCCTTTTTATGGCCCTCGCCTCTTCAATTATCTATAATGAACTTCCTTGCAGAGCCTCAAACCTTTTTATATGCTAACGAATCCTTTATTAGGGCCGCCGCAATTGCCTTTTGTTAATGAACTTGAAACAAGTATTATCGGAAAGGTTACGGCTTTGGCGCGGAGTGTGGGGAGGATGCCGGGAGCTCCCGATTCCAACAGAGGGGGTAATGGATAACCGAGACACCTGCCCTTTTGGGACACACCCTTACTGTCGCCTCCCTTTAGGGGTGCTTCTAAAATTCTCACTTGAATTTCTCTCTGGATGTCCGAGTTTCATTTTGGGTAGCTGATTCTGAAACGCAACTGCCCTCGTAGAGACATGTTGTGCAGTTCCTGCTGTCGTATCTCAAAAAGGGATGTTGGTAGCACGGGACAAAGGGTACAAAGGATAACCAGCAAGATCACGGGGGGGGGTACACCTTCCCTCTGAGTACATAAGAACATAAGAAAGGCCCTGCTGGATGAGACCAAGGCCCATCAAGTCCAGTAGTCTGTTCACATAGTGGCCAACCAGGTGCCTCTAGGAAGCCCGCAAACAAGATGACTGCAGCAGCATTGTCCTGCCTGTGTTAAAAACATAAGAAAAGCCCTGCTGGATCAGACCCAGGCCCATCAAGCCCAGCAATCTGTTCACACAGTAGCCAACCAGATGCCTCTAGGAAGCCCACAAACAAGACAACTGCAGCAGCATTATCCTCCTTTGTTTCACAGCACGTAATATATTCGGCATGCTCCTCTGATCCTGGAGAGAATAGGAGTGCATCATGACTAGTTTCTATTTTTACTAGTAGCCATGAATACTTCTCTCTTCCATGAACATGTCCACTCCCCTCTTAAAGCCTTCCAAGTTGGAAGCCATCACCACATCCTGGGGCAGGGAATTTCACAATTTAACTATGTGTTGTATGAAAAAATATTTCCTTTTATCAGTTTTGAATCTCTCATTCTCCAGCTTCAGCAGATGACACCCCCCCCCAGTTCTAGTATTATGAGAGAGGGAGAAAAGCTTTTCCCTGTCCCCTCGCTCCAAACCATGCATAATTTTATAGACCTCTATCATGTCTCCCCTTAACCTCCTTCTTTCCAGGCTAAACAGCCCTAAGAGTTTTAACCGATCCTCATAGGGCAGTTGCTCTAGTCCCCTGGTCATTTTGGTTGCTCTTTTCTGCACCATCTCAAGCTCTGCAATATCCTTTTTTAGGTGTGGTAAAAGAGATTTGGGAGTTTGACTTTTTTCAAAAAAAGTAGGAAACGAAGAGGGGCGTTATTTATTTACTTTATTTGTATCCCATCTTTCTCCCAAAATTAGGGTTGCCATCTCTGGATTGGGAAACACCTGGAGATTTTGGGGGTGGAGCCAGAGGGGGTGGGGTTTGGGGAGGGGAGGGACTTCAACGCCATTGAGTCCTATTGCCAAAGTAGCCATTTTCTCCTGGGGAACTGATCTCTATCAGCTGGAGATCAGTTGTAATAGCAGGAGATCTCTAGCTAGTACCTGGGGGTTGGCAAACCTACCCATCACTGGCTAAGAGCCAGAATGACTAACTATAATTTCCATATTCAGAGGTAGTAATCTTCTTTGTGCGAGTGGCTAAAGAGTCAACTGTGCAGGGAGGCGTTGACCTTCATAACTGGCTATGAGTAGCCCTTCTGGGGCAGCCATCCAGACCTAGATGGAGCATTGGTTTCACGCAGCACAGCTGGGTTTAAGTTTTTCACGCTCTTAAATTCTCCACTGTTCCGTTCTGGTTTTATTTCCAAATTTTCTGCAGCTACAGGCATGCGCTCAGCTGCTGGTTTTGTTCCCTTCCTTTTTCCTCCGTGTGTTGCCCTCTTCTATATTTGTGATGTGCATCTTTGCATATCAAAACTCTGCAAGAGAGCAGATCTGGTGATTATAGATGTGAATATGGAGACTGTCGGAGGGGGGGAGGCTGGAGCCCATGTACAGCGGGGCACTTGAATAATGAGATAATGTGAAAAGTTTCTTGATGCAATCATGCACACAATCCCATTCCGATGTCTTATGCGGAGCCAGCGTTTTCGCTGTTTCATTTCATTTCAAATGTTTGTCTTCTGCCTTTTGGCTTTGCCAAGCACACCAGACAACTTCCAGAAAAAAAATGATACAAAGAGTCTAAGAATAAAAAAAGCCCCACATTAATAAAAAAAATGAATGAAACCAGAACCAGATGCATACAAATAATCACCAGCCAGATGTTGGAGAAATAAGACATCAAGGTGAGAAGCCGCAGTGGTTCACCCAGACTTACAGTAGACAGGACTGAAGAGAACTGCAGGGGGATTAATTTCCAAAAGGAAATTTATTTATTTACTTCATTTATAGCCCACCTTTTACCCCAGTGGGGACCCAAAGAGGCTTACACCATTCTCCTCGCTTCCATTTTATCCTCACAATAACCCTGTGAGCTAGGTTAGGCTGTGAGAGTGTGACTGTCTCTGCCTTGACCTGGATGGCCCAGGCTAGCCTGATCTCATCAGATTGTGGAATCTAAGCAGGATCGGCCCTGGTTAGTACTTGGATGGGAGACTGCTAAGGAAATCCAGGGTCGCTACACAGAGGCAGGCAATGGCAAACCACCTCCGTGTGTCTTTTGTCCAGATATGTATGGCCCTGGCTAGCCTGATCTCATCTGATCTCAGAAGCTAAGCAGGGTTTGCCCAGGTTAGTATTTGAATGGGAGACCACCCAGGAAGTCCATGATCACTACACAGAGGCAAGCAATGGCAAATCATCTCTGTTCATCGTTTACCTTGAAAACCCTACGGAGTCACCATAAGTCAGCTGCGACTTGACCGCTCTTTCCACCATCCCAATAATTTTATTTGAACAAGTTAACATCAATCTGTGAGTTGGTAAATAACCAAGATGTATGTATTACTGGTCTCACAGAAGTCAAAAGTCCTCCTGTGTTCTGTAACCCTTCTTTGAGATGAACATCCTATTCACAGATAAACTCTTAGTAAGAAGTCAAAAGTCTTTCTCTGTTCTGCAATCTTTCTCAAAGATAAATTGTTGGCAACGGCCAGTTACAGATTACAGAATGGAGAAGGTAATACATCTTGGTTATTTACCAAATTGTAGGTTGGTGTTAACTTGTTCAAGTAAATTATTAATAAATTATTAAGATGGTGGAATTACTTATTGCCCTACAGCCACATACTTTGTACTCAGATACTTTGGGTGAAGCTGACATGGCTCGTTGAAAACTTGAACCTACTGTGGTTTATCTATGATGGTTTATTTTCTTGCATAGGATTTTGGCTGATGAAGCTCAAAGCGAAAAGTGTTACATGATCTAGACGAGTTTGATTATCCACTCCTCTGCTGAGCAGCGGACGCTAATCTGGTGAACTGGGTTGGTTTCTCCACTCCTCCACATAAAGTCAGCTGGGTGACCTTGGGCTAGTCGCAGTTCTCTTAGCTCTCTCAGCCCCACCTACCTCACAGGGTGTCTGTTGTGGGGAGGGGAAGGAAAGGTGATTGTAAGCCGGTTTGATTCTTCTTTGAGTGGTAGAGAAAGTCGGCATATAAAAACCAACAATCCTTCTTCTCCTTCTCCATTAACCGTATGGCATTTCTCTTTCTCCACCCCGCCACCGCCCTTTCTCCAGGACTGCCCTCAGTTGTTGCAGGTCAGTAAGATCTTGGTGCCCGTGGAAGTCGTCAAGCCGATAACCCTAAAGGCCAAGAATCTGCCGCAGCCCCAGTCGGGACAGCGGGGTTACGAGTGCATCCTCAACATCCAAGGCAGCGAGCAGAGGGTGCCGGCCTTGAGGTTCAACAGCTCCAGCGTCCAGTGCCAGAACACTTCGGTGAGTTGATCCCATTGGCATGGCCGCGGGAAAGGGGGGGGGGAGAGGGAACGGGCTGGGGTCGAGAAAATGACCCCAATGGGGAGGGGAAGCGGATTTTCTCATGCACAGAAAGGCTCTGATACCTTTGGCACAGTTAGCTCTTGAAATTAGATCAAAAGAGTTTCCGTCTAAATGTCAAGAAGAATTTTCTAACCGCTAGAGCGATTCCTCAGTGGAACAGGCTTCCTTGGGAGGTGGTGGGCTCTCCTTCCCTGGAGGTTCTTACGCAGAGGTTAGATGGCCATCTGTCAGCAATGCTGATTCTGTGACCTTAGGCAGTTCGTGAGAGGGAGGGCATCTTGGCCATCTTCTGGGCATGGAATAGGGGTCACTGGGGGTGGGGGTGGGGGGGTAGTTGTGAATTTCCTGCATTGTGCAGGGGGTTGGACTAGGAGTTGGTCCCTTCCAACTCTATGATTCTATGAGTCTATTGTAGGATTCTACATGCCAAGCAGATGCTCTACTCTGAGCCACAGCCCCTCCCCTCATTTATTAGTCAGAGTATTATACTAGGATTGGGGAGACTTGGGTTCCAATCCCCAAAGAGCCACAACGCTGACTGGGTGGCCGGCCTTGGACCAGTGACTGCTTTCAGCCCAACCTATTTCTTAGGGGTTGTCAGGGTAGAAGCCGGGGTGGGGAAAGAGAAGTATGTATGAGGTCCTGGGCTGTCTTTACACAGCTGTGTTGCTCTGTTTTTGGTTTCAGTCTTCATGGGTTATTTGGGGAGGACTCATTATCCAAATGATAATGTCACCCAATCGGTCACTTACCCTGTTTTGCTTCGTTCTTTCCAAAACCTGCATTACTAGAACTTTCCAAAAAGACCACAGACAAGTCGGGTTTGCTCACCACATGGAATGGATTTTAAAACTTCCATGCCTACATTTCCCTCCCCCCACCTTCCCACCTAGGGTTGCCAACCTCCAGGTAGTGGAATCAAAATAAAGACTTGTGCTGCTCATGTACGTTATACAAAAATTCAGCACATACGACCAGATATTATTTCTAATGCAATTGTATTACATACAAATCAAATACCACTTAATCAGCCATTCACAAAATACAGAGAGGGATATTCCTCTGAAGCAGGAACAAGCACCAACTTTGGATTTCCAAGACTGATGAAGCAATAAGCGAAATGGGACTGTACCGGAAGCCCATCTTCTGTTGAATGGTTTGGAATCCAGTGTCTCTAGGATTCACAGCATGGTGCACTATCTGTTTTGATAGCTTTTGGAACACTGTAAATCGGCTTTGTACAGCTAATTGTGCTACACTGCACATGGAACTATTATCTGCATTGCTTGCAGGTTAAGTGGTATTTGATTTGGATGTAATACAATTGCATTAGAAATAATATCTGGTCATATGTGCTGAATTTTTGTATAACCTCCAGGTAGTAACTGGGGATCTCTCGCTATTACAACTGATCTCCAGCCGATAGAGGTAGAGAAAATCAGCATATAAAAACCAACTACTACTCCTCCTCTTCCTCCTCCTCCTCCTCTTTCTCCTCCTCCTCCTCCTCCTCCTCTTCTTCTTCTTCTTCTTCTTTATTGTGGTTTTATTGTACTGTATTTGATGCTGTTAGCCTCCTTGACCCTGGCCTCGACCGGGATAGAGGGTGGGATACAAATCGAAATAAATGATAATAATAATAGAAGCGGACTGGATAGACAGGGAAAGGGCGGCCTGTTCAGCCATAACATCCAAGGACAGCTCTCGGCCCTGTGCCTCAGAGGCACACGGAGCAGCCCGAAGGCAGAAAGTTATCTCTCTGGTCGCTCATCTGGCAACTTCCCAGGGAGGGGCCTTCTGCAGCGGAATTTTCCACCCTCTTAAGCAGCCCGCTGTCAAAATCCACCATTAGAAAAAAAACACCCCGAGTCTGCCTGCCCTCCCTCGATGTCACTCCCCGATACTTTCCTTCTTCCAGGAGGACTCAGTCGAAAGATTTTAATTTAATTTCCACAACCTCTCCTCCTGAGCGGAGCTTTCTAAAGCCAAGACGGCTTCTCAGACAGGCAGGATGCCGGGGCGTATCTCTTCACGCCTTCTTCTCAATGAATACTAATTTCGTACCAAAAAAAACCCGCAGAAGAAGAAAGGACTTGTTGCAAGAGATACAACACGGATTGGATTCATGCCTGTTATCAGTTCCATCCTCTGTAGGCGGCTGCCGGCAGTTCTAATCCCTGTATAATTTAAGTCGCCAGACCAATCAAGCAATATAGATAGATAGATAGATAGATAGATAGATAGATAGATAGATAGATAGATAGATAGATAGATATAGATATAGATATATATGTAGATAGATAGATAGATAGATAGATAGATGATAGATAGATATAGATATAGATATAGATATATATGTAGATAGATAGATAGATAGATAGATAGATAGATTTAGATATAGATATATACACACACACCCTCAGCTTCTTTTTCTGTTCTCTCCGCCACAGCCTCCCCGCCCCCCCGCCCCGGTCAGCCTCCCTTTAATTGATTCATTAAACAATTTATGCACTTCAGTCTCCATCCAGTTGTCTTTCGCGCCAGCTTCCGAGTTCCGATTTAATGCTATGCAGAGATCGAATGAAAGCCAGCAGGTACAAAATGCTGAATTACCAGCACAATTGGTTAAAATGAGTGCAAGTGACATTAAAATAGCAACGCAACGGTTAAAAAAAAAAATCTAGATCAGGGTCCCTGACCTGTAGGGTTGTCAACCTCCAGTTACAACTGATCTCCAGCCAATGGAGAAAATGGCTACTTGGACAATTGGATTCTATGGCATTGAAGTCCCTCCCCTCACCTAACCCCACCCTCCTCAGGCTCTGTCCCAAAAACCTCCCGCCGGTAGCAAAGAGGGACCTGGAAACCCTACCTAGGCGGCAGGCAGATCTGTTAATTGGCGGACAACTGCCCGCCATTAACAGTAGGATTGGCAGGTCCCTCTTCACAACCAGTGGGAGGTTTTTGGGGCGGAGCCTGAGGAGGGTGGAGTTTGGGGAGGGGAGGGACTTCAATGCCATAGAGTCCAATGGCCAGAGCGGCCGTTTTCTCCAGGGGAATTGATCTCTGTCGGCTGGAGATCAGTTGTCATAGCAGGAGATCTCCAGCTAGTACCTGGAGGTTGGCGACCCTAATTAACAGGCACCTGGCAACCCTACGTAAGGTGCTGCTGGACTGGAATCCTGCTCTTCCACTGCAGGCCAACATGGCGACCCTCTAAAACTACTCCCAAGAGATCCCCTTACGCTCTTCTTTTTTTAATTTTTTTTTATTATTTTCCACTTAAATCACATTTAGTTTCATCATTCAATTAATATATTTGTATAACATAAACAATCTTTGTCTAATCGCTACAAATTATTGACTTCCCCTCTCCCCTCCTCTATCTATTTTATATATCTGTAGTTACCTTTGTAATTAAGTTCTAATTCATTGTAATATTTCATATATAAGTTTGACTATAGATCACATTTTCTTATAATCTAAATTATAGCAGTAATATTTTTTCTACTTGAATCTTTGAATTAGATCAAAACATAACCTTTAATATTTCCCAAGTTAAATTCATTAACACAGTATATTGTCCATGCCTCCCATTCTCCCATAAATTCCACTTTTTCTTTTTGATTTACTAATGCTGTAAGTTTAGCCATTTCTGCTAGTTCCAACATTTTGTTTATCCAGTCAGTCTTGTCCGGTGTTTCAGACAGTTTCCATTTTGCTGCATAAACCAATCTTGCAGCTATGGTAGCATACATCAAAAAGGATCTCTGAGTCAATATTGTTTCCGGTATGATACTTAACAGCATCATTTCCGGTGTTTTGGGGGATATTTTGCTGTAATATCAATCTTAGTTCATTATAAATCATATCCCAACCCTTGCGCGCTTCTTCCACCAGGTCCCACTCCATCTCAGCCAGCAGTTGTTAAAAACCGTGCAAGTCCATTTTCTGTGGCATTAAACACCATGTTTGCGATTACCGACATCTTGCCAATTTTATGGCCTGTTACAAAGAGCCTCCCGCCCCCCCCCCCCCGCGCCAACATTATTCCTTGTCGGTTTTGCTCTTGGATTTCATTACCGCTTAGTGGCCCGTGAGCACCTGTATTCGGGGTTTCTCTGAAATTTACGGTTTGCCAGACTGAGGATGCTTTTAGTGCCTCTTTTCATTTTGTTTTGTGCGAGGTGCAAAGTGAAAACCAGGCGGGCCGAGGGATCTTTATCTGTCCCCATAAAGTCAAGGTAATGCAAGGAGAAGGGGCAGCTGACTGCTAGAGCAGTCGTGGTTAACACTAGTATGGAATGAAGCTTCCCCCAAAGGTTGCCAACCTCCAGGGAGTGGGGGAGAAATAGACACTACTGTACTGATATCGGGAGGATGAGGAACTCAGTACAGGAGCTACACTATAATCCTCACCCCAAGTGGGAAGTGATGTCTCTTGCCCTTCGTGGGAAATAATAATGATTTGGCATTTTTTGAAATCTTATCCGTTATGGGAGAATATTTGAATGAATGAATGTACAAAAGGACTTTGAAGGACTGGTGAAGATTTGTTCATTGTAAACTTGAAACGATCGTCTCCTCATTGGGAACCTCGTTGAAAATCCTTTGGATACCACTTCTCCTACAATTGAGAGAGACTCTACGAACATTAGCTGTGTCATTTTGCACTTGTTTCCACCTTGTACAGTCACGTTGTTTGTCTTAGCTTGTGTGTTTCAGCTTAGTAGTGTATATAGTGTGTATAGCTGTATTGTCAAACCTCCAGGGAGTGGCTGGAAATCTCCCAGAACTACAACTGGTCTCCAGACAACAGAGATCAGTTCCCCTGGATATAGAGTTGCCAACCTCCAGGTACTAGCTGGAGATCTGCTATTACAATTGACTTCCAGCTGATATATAAATTGGTTCTTGTAGGTTATCCGGGCTGTGTGACCGTGGTCTTGGTATTTTCTTCCCTGACGTTTCGCCAGCAGCTGTGGCAGGCATCTTCAGAGGAGTAACACTGAAGGACAGGGTCTCTCAGTGCCAAGTGTGTAGGAAGAGTAATATATAGTCAGAAAGGGGTTGGGTTTGAGCTGAGTCATTGTCCTGCAAAAAGTATCCAAGGTAATGTGCTAATCATTGTCCTGTAAGTATCAAGATAATGTGCTAATGAGGGTGTGGTATGTTAATATGGAACCATTGTATCCTGAAGTGATCTGATAATGTGTTCAATCCAAAACTAATCCGCATGGTTATTGTGGACTGTAGTCTTTGTTAGTCTGGAGGTTTTCAGGACAGGAAGCCAAGCCTTATTCATTCTTAAACTCTCTTCTTTTCTGTTAAAGTTGTGCTGATGTTTGTAATTAAAAAAAAAACTCACTGGCATCACAAATGCAGTAAAACAGAGTTTCCTGGTGATTCGTAGAGCTGCCCACTGTCACTTGCTGGTTGTGCTCATGACGACACCCCCCAATCCTGTCCTCAGCCCCTACCCTACAACAGCCCCCCCCCTCTTCAGGAATACCCTGCCCCATGAGTTCCAATTTGCCCTCTTTCAACCAGGTCCCTGGTATCAGTTAAAAACAATGCTGTTTAAGGAGAACAACTGGAGAATCAATTGGGGGTTTTATCTGTATTCTATCTGGCTGGGTGATTGATTGTGTGCCGCTAGGTTGTCTGTATGCTTTTTTTGGGGGGCGGGGGGTTGGGTTGGATTATTGATGATTGTTTTATATCGTTTTAAATCTCTGTTAGAAGCCACCCTGCGGCTCCTGTGTAGGCGGGAAGGATATAAATGGTTTTAATAAATGGTAAATGTGTAAACATTAAAAATAAATAACCATAATTTCCGAGGAGCCCTAAGAGCCGTATATGGTCCAAGTTAGATTTCCTTCCTGGCTTTTTGGAGAGATCACAGAAGGGCAATGGTTCAAGGGTACAGCCCCTGCCTTGCGGGTAGAAGGTCCCAGGTTTAATTCCTGTAGGGTTGCCAACCTCCAGACAGGGCCTGGAGATCTCCCAGAATTAGGGTTGCCAACCTCCAGGTACAAGCTGGAGATGTCCTTCAATTACAACTGATCTCCAGCCGATAGAGATCAGCTCACCTGAAGATAATGGCCACTTTGGCAATTGGACTCTGTGTCATTGAAGTCCCTCCCCTCCCCAAACCCTGCCCTCCTCAGGCTCCGCCCCTAAAATCTCCCACCGGTGGCGAAGAGGGACCTAGCAACCCTACCCAGAATTACAACTGATCTACAGACGACAGAGATCAGTTCCCCTGG
Organism: Euleptes europaea; assembly: GCF_029931775.1. Lineage (NCBI taxonomy): Eukaryota > Metazoa > Chordata > Lepidosauria > Squamata > Sphaerodactylidae > Euleptes > Euleptes europaea. The sequence continues at coordinate 118,531,989 of NC_079314.1, read as the reverse complement.
AGAAAATGGCTGCTTTGGAAGGTAGACTCTATGGCATTGTACCCCACTGAGGTCCTTCCCCTCCGCAAACCCTGCCGTTCCCAGGCTCCACCCACAAACCTCTAGGAATGTCCCAATCTGGAATAGACAACCCTAAACCCCTGGTATCTCCACTTACAGGATTCCAGGTAGTTGTTGGGAAAACCTATTCAGTTATTGCAGAGCTGCTGCCATAACGAGTAGACCTAAAAGAGCCAGATGGATTTACACATATTTACATATATTCCTTGCCAGGCATGTGATACAACAGGGAATCTTGTTGTGTGTCTTCCTTCATGTTCTTTTTTCCAAGTTGCAGTGGAGTAGAGCATCTCCCCCTCATCCTGGTCCTTCTGGAATGGTGCTGACCTACAGTCTGATAGCTTAGACAATCCGTCAGTCCCTGATCATTTGGACAAGTTTTAAGCAATAACTGTGTCAACATGAAAGAAGACCACTTTTCCATCTTTAGAACCTTGGGTGGCTTTATTACATTAGCAAATATACAGGTTTCCCAGATGGTTATGAGGGGATGGCCCTCACCTGGATGGCCCAGTCTAACCCAATCTTGTTAGCTTTCAGAAGATAAGCTAATGGTAGGCCCTGGTTAGTCCTTGGATGGGAGACCACCAACGAGGTCCAGGACCCAGGCTAGCCCGATCTCATCTGATCTCGGAAGCTAAGCAGGGTCAGTCCTGGTTAGTACTTGGATGGTGGACCACCTAGGAAGTCCAGGGTTGCTACGCATAAGCAGGCAATCGCAAACCACCTCTATCTGTCTCTTGCCTTTACCTGGATGGCCCTGACTAACCAATCTTGTCAGTTTTCAGAAGCTCAGCAGGGTTGGCCCTAGTTAGTACTTGGATGGGAGACCACCAAGGAAGTCCAATTCTGCCTAACTTGTGAGATCTACCTAGCCTGGGCCATGGCATTCATAAGGTGAATGTGCTATCAAGTCGCAGCCACCTTGTGGCAAACCTTGAGGGTTTTCAAGGCAAGAGATGAGCAGAGATGTTTTACCATTGCCTGTCTCTGTGTGGCGACCCTAGACTTCCTTGGTGGTCTCCCATCCAAATAGTAACCAGGGCCCACCCTGCTTAGCTTCTGAGATCTGATGAGATCAGACTATCCCGGGCCATCTGGATCAGAGGAAGAAAAGCATACCCCTTCTTAAAGTTCAACCTGAGGTACTCTGATCTCCAATTCTGCCCCAGAGATGCTCTTTACTGTACTTTCCTAGCCCCGGAAGGTGAACAAAGGCATTCCACCTAGTGCAACACAAAGAAGCCTTCTGGATTCTCCTTCCTTGCAGATATCCCGTGGCTAAATGGGCCTCCAGCCGCAGCAATCAATCCCCCGGCGTGATAATAACACTTATTGCCTACCACCTTCGTGTCTTCCTGGCATGATAGGGAGTGTGAGCTAATTAATCCTACATGGTAGAGATAGAGAAGTGTTACTAAATAACTCGCTGAGCGCTCCCTCTCAAGAGATTCCCCCTACCCCTCTCAGCCTGCACCAAACTCCAGGAGGGAGTTACCTGCTGGCAACGGATTCTGAGACACAGTTGAAACGAAAACACATTGTGTGCAGAGAGCACGCTCACAGAGTTAGCGTTTGGAAATCGCTGAGGTCAAGGGCAAATTGGTGGATACGTTTTGATGGAACTAAAAAGGGAGAAGGGGCTATGGCTCAGTGGAAGAGCATCTGCTTGGCATGCAGAAGGTCCCAGGTTCAATCCCCGGGATACCCAGTTGAAAGGACTAGGTAGTTGGTGATGTGAAAGACCTCTGCCTGAGACCCTGGAGAGCCATGGAGAGGGGCCGTGGCTTGTGGTAGAGCATCTGCTTGACATGCAGAAGGTCCCAGGTTCAATCCCCAGCATCTCCAGTTAAAGGGACCAGGAAAGTAGATGATGTGAAAGACCCCTGCCTGAGACCCTGGAGAGCCGTTGCCAGTCTGAGTAGACAATACTGACTTTGATGGACCAAGGGTCTGATTCAGTAGAAGGCAGCTTCATGTGTTCATGTGATGACAGTGGTCTGACACGGACTTGAACTTGAAGCATCATGGCCGGAATCCAAGCTAGTGGTCTACCTGGGATTGCCTGTGGTTAAGTCTCAGGCCCCCTTCAAGAGCAGAAGGGGACAGGGGACTTCAACATCGTGTTCTGCAATTGGTAGGCAGCACCACATCTCAAGACTGGCCCAGCCTGCTATAAATATTTGGAGCCTGGACTTGCTCCACAGTACTTTCTCCCTCTTGGGGTTACAAACAAAAAGTATCATTTCCCTCACTCCAATTGTTCCTTCGCCTTCGTTTTGCTTCTCTTAAGTTAACCCGTCCGCTTATATGTCCCTTCATGGGCAGGCCCGTACAGATGTCGAGAAAAGTCAGAAGTAATTTCAAAGGAATGGACACTGCTAGCATTTTTTTAAAATAAATTGTAAGCATACTACAAGTAAAATAGAAGAAGAGTTGGTTTTTATATGCCGACTTCCTCTACCACTTAAGGGAGACTCAAACCGGCTTATAATCACCTTCCCTTCCCCTCCCCACAACAGACACCCTGTGAGGTAGGTGAGGCTGAGAGAGCTCTAAGAGAGCTGTGACTAGCCCAAGGTCATCCAGCTGGCTTCATGTGAAGGAGTGGGGAAACCAATCCAGTTCACCAGATTAGCCTCCGCCGCTCATGTGGAGGAGTGGGGAATCAAACCCGGTTCTCCAGATCAGAGTCCACGGCTCCAAACCACTGCTCTTAACCACTACACCACACTGGCTCTCAGCCTCAACCAATAAACGAGGATGTACTCAACTCTCAGTTTGGGCGATTAAGATCCCCGCCTCATCAAACAATCAATTAGAGCTCTCATTGATTGATCTACTAGTTAAGGCTTGCCAGCGTCAGGTGGGCCAGCTAGATCTATCACTCGAGCGGTACCTGATAAGGGATGCCAGAATCTCTGTGCCCCAATCCTGGACCTAGAAGTCATTTTGCGGCTGGATGCCGGGCCCATGAAAAGGGAAAAATTATTGTAGCGTGAAGGAATTGTAATTACCAGTAACGTCCTTACAAATAACATGCCCCCAAATCAAACACCACTCTCATAATGCCTGTGTATTCTTTCAGGCCGGTCTCCTGTGGTGTTGAATTGCTGATACGTTCACAATTGGAAATGTGCTGCATTTCATGTGCTGCTTTTGCATTTATGCAGTGGAAGGTATTCATTCACATACTCGGCGCTGGAGGGTAGCCATTGTCGGCACATGCTCAGAATCGTGGAGCAGCATCTTCTGATGCATGGTGTGCACAGAGCTTTGTGTAGCCGCTCAAGCAATGCAACACCCTCCCATACATAGAATCATAGAGTTGGAAGGGGCCAGACAGGCCATCCAGTTCAACCCCCTGCTCAATGCAGGATCAGCCTAGAGATTCCCTGACAAGTGCTTGTCCAGCCTCTGCTCAAAGACTGCCAGTGAGGGGGAGCTCACCACTTCCCTAGGGAGCTGATTCCACTGTCGAACAACTCTTACTGTAAAAAAACTTTTTCTAATATCCAGCCGGTAATATCCTCCAACGTTTTAAACCCATTATTGCATGTCCTATCCTCTGCTTCCAACAGGAACAGCTAGCGTGGTGTAGTGGTTAAGAGAGGAGGTTTGGAAGCGGCGGAGTCTGATCTGGAGAGCTGGGTTTGATTCCCCACTCCTCCACATAAGCGGCAGAGGCTAATCTGGTGAACTGGATTTGTTTCCCCACTCCTACACACAAAGCCAGCTGGGTGACCTTGAGCCAGTCACACTCTCTTAGCCTCACCTACCTCACAGGGTGTCTGTTGTGGGGAGGGGAAGGTAAGGTGATTGTAAGCCAGTTTGAGTCTCCCTTAAGTGGTAGAGAAAGTCAGCATATAAAAACCAACTCTTCTTCTTCTTCTTCATTGACAGCCCTTCAAATACTTAAAGAGAGCAATCATGTCCCCCTCAACCTCCTCTTCTCCAGACTAAACATTCCCAACTCCCTCAGCCTTTCCTCGTAGGGCTTCTTGGTCTCCAGGCCCCTGATCATCCTCGTCGCTCTCCTCTGCACTCCCTCAATTCTGTCCACAAGCTGCGGTTCCCGAGCACCAGAGCAAACCCACATAGAATTTGTGACCCAGTTCAGAACAAGCAAGCGGGTTGACTAGCCCAGTTTAACCCCAGCTCATGAGAGCTTGGGAACTATGCAGGGTTGACCACACTCAGTACTTGTATTCGACACTACCAAGGAAAACTGGGGTTGCTACAGAGAGGAAGGCAATAGCAAACTACCTCTACTCATCTCTTAACTGGAACACTCCAGGGATGGGGTCACCATGAGTCAGCTGCGAATCGACAGCACATTCTTTTTCTTCAGAACATGCAAAAGACGTCTTTTGCAAGCCTTTTCCCCAAAAGAGTTTGAGGATGGTGCTGAATCAGTGTGGTGGAGTGGTTGGGGCACTGGGCGAGGATCTGGGAAACCCAGGTTCGAATCCTTATTCTGCTATGTGAGTTTTCTGGGTATCCTCGAGCCAATCACTGGCTCTTGGCCTAGCCTACCTCACAGGGCTGTTGGGAAGATAAAATGGAGGAGAGAATGATGTTTCTTTCTCCCATGGGAGGGCAGAAAAGTGGCGTATAAACATTTAAATAAATACATTTGCGTCCAAATGATGATCCAAGCAGAAGAGTGGGTACCCAACACTCATTTTAATGCTTTCTTCCTCAACCCCAGTGATCATGCCTGTCCTATAATCCCTCTGATTCAGCCCAATCCAGTGCGGCTACCCTCCTCTCACAATTTAGATGCCTTCAGTCAGATCCTGTGGAAAATTTCCACTAATGGAGGGGAGGCATTTTTGCCAATTACTCCTTCCTCTGCCCTTTCATGCAATTCCTGGGTTCCCCATTGAAAGGACCAGCACTTTGGGGATCACTAGGGGTTGTAGTATGCATTTTGCATTTATTTATCTATATCCCATTTTTCTCCCCACCTGGAATTCCAAGCCTTTTAGAACATCGTTCCCCCCTCCTCTGTTTTCTCACAATGACCCTATGAGGTAGGCTAGGCTGAGAAATTGCAATGGGCTCAAGGTCCCCCAGCTAGCTTACAGGGTAGAGGTGGTTATTCGAACCCAGGTCACCCAGTTACCTAGTCTGCCACTCTATCCACTACACCATCCAGGATCAGAGGAGCATACTTATTATATTAGGTGCTGTGAAACACAGGCAGGAGATTGCTGCTGCAGTCGTCATGTTTGTGGGCTTCCTAGAGGCACCTGGTTGGTGACTGTGTGAACAGACAGCTGGACTTGATGGGCCTTGGTCTGATCCAGCATGGCCTTTCTTATGTTCTTATGTTTTTACTTTATGCACTATACTGGCTCTTGCCAGAGGGAGTGGGAGGAGAGGAAGTCATTTTCTGTGTCAGAGCTGGTATTAGCACACCCTGATGTAGGGCATCTGCCAGGGCCCAGGGCTTTTGGCAGGGCCCATGGCCACTGGCCCCTGCCGGCACACCCCCTCTGCCACCTGCCTGTGCACACTTCCCTCACCCACTTGCTTGTGATCAAATTCTTCTTGTGCTCCTAGCTACCTGGGCTGCCCACCACTGCAGATGGTGCCGGTTAGAGCACCATCTGGATGGAGTGTGCAGATGGTGATGGTTAGAGCAGTAGTGTACCCAGCTGCACACACCTCCCGGTGCCATTGAGGAAAGGGCAGGCAGGCAGGGGAAGGATGCACAGGCAGGTGGGGGTATGTTGGTGGGGGCAGGAAGGTTGGGGTGACTGGGGATCCTGGTAGTGAGGATAGGAGGGGGGCTCTAAGCACTGCCTTCTCAGGTCCCATCAAAACCTGGAACTGGCCCTTTCCATCGTACGAAATCCATTCCATCAGCAGAGGATCCAAGCCCTTTTCAAGGTTATTCCTGTCCAGGATCTTGGCAGTTTGCATTCCGACCTTGTTGTGCCATAAAGCAAGAAATACCTCAATTGACTTCATTGCCCAGCCCCGGAGCCTTGAAAAGATGCAGTTGCTATCATTAGTCCATCAAAGAAACTCGAAAAGGCAAGCTTTCCTACAGCACAATAGCTGATGTATCACAAACCTCTTTTGTCTTGCATTTAAACAACATCATTGTGACAATCCATCAGTTCAGGAAACCTGATAGCAAGTGCAGCATGCAATATTGCGAAACAATAAATGGATTACAAGGAAACGGGAATGAGATGGTGACTGCTGATGCTCCCACCGCTGCCACCAGGTGATGAGCACCAGACCTACTGAGCCCTGCATCCCCTCTGCCACATTTCAACAAAACTGCACAACTCATACATTCAAGCTTTAAAAGGCCAGCGATTTCAAATGTGCTGTCCTATCTCTGACGAAATAGGCTGTTTCCTCTTTAGCAGATTGCATCTGTGATGCAGTGAACAATAGGGAAGCTTCCCTTCCTTTCCTTTCTTTTGCCTAGGGCAACTTCAGAAATGATGAGCAATTAAGTCACTTCCCAGGAGCTTTCATCTGTGAATTGTGTGCATTAAGCCAAGTTTCTGTGCTGCAATAATGCTGTACATCTGAACTTACTTTCAGGAGGGTAGCCATATTGGTCTGCAGTAGAAGAGGTAGATTTGAATCCAATAGAGACCAGCAAGATTTTCAGGTTATACAATTTAAGAGTCAAACCTCTCTGGCAGAAAATAGTAAAAGAGTTGAAATGACTACTAATAAACATTAAAGGAGAAAGGATCGTAGCAGGATTACAGCTGAATATCAAGAAGACAAAAGTAATGACTACTAAGGAATTACATAACTTTAAGGCTGACAATGAAGAAACTGAAATTGTTAAAAGATTTTCTATTCCTTGGCTCCATTATCAACCAAATGGGAGACTGCAGCCAAGAAATCAGAAAGAGATTGAGATTGGGAAGGGCAGCCATGAAGGAACTAGAAAAAATAAGGAAGTGTTGCTGGAGACCAAGATAAAAGATAATTCATATGATGGTATTCCCCATTGCTATGTATGGATATGGAAATTGGACAATGAAAAAAGCTGACTGAAAGAAAATGGATTAATTTGAAATGTGGTGTTGGAGGAGAGTTTTACGGATATCATGGACTGCCCAAAAAATAAGTGGATTCTAGATCAGATCAGTTCTGAGTTCTCCCTAGAAGCTCAAATGACTGAACTGACGCTGTCATACTTTGGTCACATTCATGAGAAGATGATACTCACTAGAAAAGACAATCATGCTAGGAAGAGGTGAAGGCAGCAGGAAAAGAGGAAGACCCAACATGAGATGTATTGACTCAATCAAGGAAGCCAGGGCCCTCAGTTTGCAAGACCTGAACAAGGCTGTTACTGATAGAGCATTCCGGAGGTCATTAATTTGTGGGAGAAGAAAAGAGTTGGAGGGCAGTAGCACCTTAAATACTAACAAAATTTCTGGCAGGGTATGAGCTTTTGTGAGCCACAGCTCACTTCTTCAGATACAGCTAGAATTAATTTGTAGGGTCACCATAAGTTGGAAACGGCTTGACAGCACATAACACACATATAGCTTTCCCATTTTGCTGTCATGATTATTAGCCATTGAAGGGCCTAGCAGTCATGGATTTACTGATCGTTTTTTTTTTTTTTTTTAAACAACCATTTAAGTGCATAGAAGTTCTATCCATGAATGAAAGCAGCTTCTTTTCTCTGTCTGTAAACTTCTGCCAATCATTGCCACTGGAAGATTCAAACTTCTGGCGTTATGAGAGTAGTTGAGGGGGAAAACCCCCCACCTCATTCTCTTTCCACACTGGGATTTTATAAAACTAATTTATATGTTCCTTGTTAGCCCTCTAAGTGAAACAAAACATATTATCCTCTCCTCATAGGGACTCCGTCTCTTTGTTCATTTTAATGATTGTGTCCCCTACATGTTATGGAAATCTCTCTTAAGTTGAACTTGCCAGAATCAATAGGTTGGTTCGAGCCAACTTTTTCGCTTTTTCTTGGCCAATTCCCTTCCTTATTACAACTTCTGCCCCATCTGATCCCTTAGTTCCCATTAACCCCTGTACAGCCTTTTTGGTGGTCAGAGGGGGGGTCTCCTCCTCCTTTTTTGGACCCAACCCCATGTTCAAATCTCCCATTTCTTTAACCTTTCATTGATATCAGTTGGAAAGGGGGATTTGGTGCTGGGGACCTAACCCTTTCCCCATGTTGCCATGAAGATGCCTCCTCTGAAATGTAAAAACATAGAGCTGGAAGGGACCTCCAGAGACATCTAGTCCAAACCCCTGCACAATGCAGGAAATTCACAACTATCTCCCCGCCCCACTGCCCCAGTGACCCCTACTCCATGCCCAGAAGATGGCAACAAAAACCCTCCAGGATTCCTGGCCAATCTGTCCTGGAAGAAAATTCCTTTCTGACCCCAAAGTGGCGATCAGCATTTCCCTGGGCATCTAAGAAAGGGCCACGAGAGCCAAGCATTGACTCATCCCATCCATGGTTCTGATCTAAACTGTCCCCACCCCATGGATGCTATTAATAACATCATAAAGAGAGACAGTGTGGTATAGTGGTTAAGGTGTTGGACTAGGAAATGGAAAACCCAGGTTCGAATCCCTACTCATGCCATGGAAGGTTGCTGGATGACCTTTCATACACCCTCAGCCCTGACCCTGGCTAGTATTTGGATGGGAGACCTCCAAGAAATACCAGGGGCGTGACACAGGCAGGCAATGGCAAACCACCTCCAAATGTCTCTTGCCTTGAAAACCCTACAAGGGTCACAATAAGTCAAAAGAAAGAGAGAGAGAGGAGATATGATCATAGATCCCCTGTGTCTCATCTCCTTCAGCCTCAGAGAACACATGAAAAAAGCAGAATTCTGAAAGTTTTCCCCAAAGGGTGTTCTATGACAGTTGGGGGCCCTAAGTTTTGGGTTGTTTTTTTTTAAAAAAACAAAACCAGATACCATATTTGTTCCAGAGGATTAAAACGGGAAAGGTTTGCCAAATTGGAAAGTTTAAAACTGGTTTTTCTGTTTGACTTCTTTTTATGGGCTACTGGATTTTAGGTTTATTTTTCCAGCAAATACATACAAAAGGCATGATGATGGCTTGTTCGCTACGGCTAAAAATTGTTTGGGCAGCCCTTGGGAGTGGCTAGGGTATAAAAATGTGCAAAGAAGACAAGACAAAAAAAGATTGCTGAGGTCTCAAATGGCAATGAGTTTGAACATTTCAGGGGGTAATTCTTTTCGGGCTCAAAGGAAAAGGACATGTTCTGTGGTTCCCCGGGAACCTCTAAGTCTTGCTGCAGACACTTAAGAAATTCCATCTGGGTTTTCATGCGTGGCTATGTGCAGGGGGGGGCACAACTCGATATATGGAATCATACCGGCCTGCTGGTCTCTGCTTGCTGCCTGCCAGACAGATGTTATTCTTTTAATTAAGGGCACTGGTGGTAATAAAATCCCCATAGAGTCCATGAAGGATTCATAGCCTTAAGCTCCAAGTGGGTTTCTACAGGAGTGCACATGGCAGTCAAGGGGAACTGATGTTAAATCAAGTTGGGAGACATATGGACTCGGTTAAAGATCGGTCCCCTTCCTCTCCTACTCGCATTGTACTCCGGTCTTGGGTTAATTACTCATCGTTGGGGCTCGCAACATATTTTCCCCCAGCTGTTGCCTTTGAGGCTGTTTCTCCGAGCCAGGATCATAGCGAGAGCGGGGATGGAAGGGCTGGGAGACCAGCCGCACATCCTCTGGATGCAATCATGTGGATTTATTACCCTTAATACCCGTTTGGGCGTATTCGTATCTGGTCTGCCCCTTCTCTCTGCTGTTTCCACATGTGGGGAGAGCGAAGCATCTTGCTTATCGCTCTCATGTGACTCCAGAAAGTGCTGAAAGTTTTGCACATCAAATCTTTCTGCGATAGCGTTTTGTCCTAAGGTGGAGAACAGCATATTGTCGTACGGCGCAAGGACATCTGTGCCCAACTCCTTCCAGATCAGGCTCAACTCTGATAGGAAGGGAAACTGCCCCACCTCAGGGGGTTGTGTTAAGCAGCAACTGTATACTATTCCACACATTCTGACTATCCGCAGAAGAGTCATCAAAATATTCTTCCCAAACATGACTGGGGGCAATGGCAAACCAATGGCAAACCCTTCCCCAAACCCCGCCCTCCTCAGGCTCAACCCCAAAAACCTCTCACCGGTGGCGAAGAGGGACCTCTCAACCCTAGACTTCAATTCCATAGAGTCCAATTGCCAAAGCCACCATTTTCTCCAGGGGAACTGATCTCTATCAGCTGGAGATCAGTTGTAATAGCAGATCTCCAGCTAGTACCTGGAGGTTGGCAAATCTAGAAATGCGCATATCCACTTTCTTTGGAAACCATCAGGAGCCCCAGTGAGATTACAGAGGATTCAAATTGGGGTTGCTGAAAATATACAGATAACCCAAAGGGAGGAGAAAAGAAAGAGAGCCATCCCTGTTCTTGACGGGGTGATCGTCAGAGAAGTCGGGCCAGTTAACTGTGTTTAATTTCCGAAGAGAAAAATTGCTTTATAACTTTGGTTTTTATTGTGCAGTGATCACAAGATAGGTTTGACCCCGCAATTGTATACCACTTAGCAGGGACAGACCTACCTTCTCGGAAGGCTCAGAGATCTGGTTTCTCCCAATAATGCTGTATTAAATGGCAAACACCATATTAAGTAGAAATGCATGGCATGAAATTCTGACTTTGGGGGGAAAATAACCTTGAGGTTGTGATTTTGCTTGAAGGAGTGGTGATCTGTACTTTGCATGGAAAGGGTTGACCCTATCCTTCCTGCTTTCCTTCTCAAAATCGCTCCCCCTAGCGGCTCCCCCTCTTCCTCCAGGGTTCCAAATACACCAGGGGGTAATTTTGAGCAGAAACGTGGTTGGGGAATTGTCCAGAAACAGGTTCAGGGCAGACAAAAGGAAATTGTTCTTTACTCAACAGTGAGCCCCGTGGCGCAGAGCATTAAGCTGCAGTACTGCAGTCCAAGCTCTGCTCATGACCTGAGTTCGATTCCGACAGAAGTCAATTTCAGGTATCCTGCTCAAGGTCGACTCAGCCTTCCATCTTTCCGAGTCGGTAAAATGAGTACCCAGCTTGCTGGGGGTAAAGTGCAGATGACTGAGGAAGCCAATGGCAAATCACCCTGTAAATATAGTCTGCCTACTAACTGTCAGGATGTGACGTCACCCCATGGGTCAGGAATGACCCAGTGCTTGCACAGGGGACTACCTTTTACCTAACTATACATTGGAATTAACTGCCAGTGGAGACCGCAGTGGTCACGAACAGAGATGGCTTTAACAAAGGGTCTAGACTTAGTCACAGAAGAGAGGTCCATCAATGGCTACTAGCCATGGTAACTGAGGGAACCTTCCAAATGCAGAAGCGGTTGGGGACTCCTGCTCTAACCACTACACTTAGGGTTGCCAACCCCCAGATGGTACCTGGAGGTCTCCCACTGTTGCAGTTGATCTCCAGACAACCAAGGTCAGTTCCCCTAGAGAAAATGGCCTCGTTGGAAGGTGGACTCTGTGGCGTTGTACCCCACTGAAGTCCCTCCCCTCTCCAAACCCCACTCTCCCCAGGCTCCACCCCCAAAATCTCCAGGTATTTCCCATCCCAGAGCTGGCAACCCTAACTACACTGCCCTGGCTGTCAATTCAGAGAGACTTTGGGTGACTTGATATGAAATTTTGAGAAGTTTTGATGGAAGAAAGCATTGGTGGGTATGTGTAAGAAAAAGAAGAGTTAGTTTTTATATGCCGACTTTCTCTACCGCTTAAGGGAGACTCAAACCAGTTTACAATCACCTTCCCTTCCTCTCCCCACAACAGACACCCTGTGAGGTAGGTGGGGCTGAGAGAGTGTGACTGGCCCAAGGTCACCCAGCTGGCTTTCACATGGAGAAGTGAGGGATCAAACCCGGTTCTCCAGAACCTCCGGCAAGATGGCTGATCTGATCACAACTTCTCTCAAGAGCTCTTGAGAGAACCTGGAGACGCTCCAAAAACGAGACACTTTTAGTGTCCCAACTACGTTCCTAAAATTCCTGCTGCCGAAAAGTGCGGTTTTGACTCCCAAACCTTCCCCCGGGAACGAAGCCCAGGGGGGTTTGGATGCTTGTCCCGCCCGGCTGAGGAAGAAACCACCGCCGTGAGCGCCTCCAATGGATTCAGGATCAGATCTCCTCTACCAAACACCAGTTATGCAAGACTGGAGGGGGAAAGGGTGTCCACTGCCGACCGGGCCTTTCTCCCAGCTGCTGTAACAAGAATTGGGTGTGACGTTCTTGGTTTTTACTGTACTCTGCTCTTCTAACTTTTAGTATTCTTACGACGGGATGGAAATTAACAGCCTGCCGGTGGAGCTGACAGTCGTGTGGAATGGGAATTTCAACATCGACAACCCCGCACAGAACAAAGGTAACAAATTATTTCAACTTGTCCTTGGAAGTGGTAACCTTAGCAACGGGGCCGGCATCCTTCCCTACTCTTGACAAAGCCGCCACTGCTTCCCCTCGCTGAAGACCACAGGGCCTTATTTATGGTCTCTGTAAATTACTAATTTTCGTGTTGGTTTCTTTCTCGTTCTCTCTGCCTGAGCACCTGAAAAAATATCCCCTTCTCCCCCCAGTTTTGAGTTTTATCTCCATTTCTCCTGACAAGGCACTCAGTTCATTGAATGTTACCTATAGCTTAATTCTGTTCTGTCTAGATGAGTTTTTGTAGATTCTTTTAGGGTGCTCAGTGTCCATTTTATGCTGTTTTTGTAACCCCTGGCTTGCTTTTAATGGCTTTTGTTTTTATCCTGATGGGCTGCAATCCTAAGGACACATTCTCGGGAGTAAGCCCCATTGCATAACATGAGTCTTCCTCCAGAGTTGACCTGCTTAGGATGCATCCCATGATTTGTGATGCTTTTATGATAATGTCTTATTTGTAAGCTGTTTGGAACAAGGATTCTGGAGCTGTGGCATATGAATTCCCTAAATAAACTGACAAACCAATAAGGAGTGGGGGTTTTTATCCTTCCTTGACCCATTGAGCTTGGCAAGCCAGGAAATATCAATTTTTTAACCACCTCTGATCTCATCTCTCCACAATTTCTTTCTCATGAGCTGGAAGGAACTCGTTTTCTAAGTTCCTAAGCTCCTCCTTTTGATGCTGTCATATTTTTCAGCTTTATGATAATCCCATTGTGGGTCCACCACAAATGTAAGTGACAACATTTCAATCCCTAATAATGCTTCATGTTGGGTTTTTAGATGCAGCCACACACCAAAATGTTGTTTCATTGAGGTTTCTAGAGTTGCTCTAGAGTTGAGCCCCACTTATTTTAAATTATTTAATTGACTAATGACTAGGAACTGGTTTTAAATTTTAGATTTTATTGTTTAATATGGTTTTATGATATTACATGTTACTGATTTTGTTAGCCACCCTGGACCCACCTTTAGCTGGGAATATAGGGAGGAATATAAATCGAAAAATAAAATTAAAAATTACAGCATTCTGGGCAATTCGAGACCATCACAGCAACTTACGTCTGAAGTTCATATTTTACAAAAAAAAAATCATTATGTATTAATTTATGTGTGCGTTTATTCTGTGTGTTATGAACGGTCTTCCAATCCTTAGTTGATATATCACAGTGGGTAGCCGTTGTCAAAGAGCTCCCCAACCTGTCTCCACCAGTTGGAGGCTGCTTTGGTTTGGTCAAAAGTTTTCCAAAAGACAAAACCTTGAACTCCAGGCTTTCGCCCCACGTCCAAGGAGTAGCTGCCACCAGCCCTTTCAAAAGGTTGAGCTCCAGGGGGAAGATAAGGGCAATCCTCTCCCAACTCACTCCAAAATTGAGTGTAACGCTTACCCTGCAAGGTAGAGGCCTGCCAGGGAAAGATTACACTCCCAAAATGTCTTAGGTTTTTGGTAGGTGGTTTTACACTCACACAAGGCACTTAGAATTTAGGCTTGGAATCCCAAAATCACAGACACAAGCCATTTAAAGGCTAACAATTTATTTATAAGATTCAAGCTGGTTTACAGGAAAGAAAAAGTCATGAAGTGTTAAGCAAGAAAATAATAAACTATTTAGCATAACTAGCTAATACATTCAAAAGCCTTTTCGGTTCAAAAGGATTGGCAAAGGTTTCTTGCATCAGGTTTATAGTTACCAAGTTCCAAAGATGCTTCCAGCATTCAAGAGTTTCAAAAGGTTGTCCAAAGGTTTCTCCAAGCAGGTCAGCTTGACCAGAGTTTCCCCGTAGGGCCAAAATCAAATGGGTTGTGATGCAGCCAGCACAGCTCTCCTTCTGTACCCAAAAGCATGCATAGTTTTCTCAAGGGTTGGTTTGTCCTTATATTCGTTTTCTCAGTGGCATGAGCTCATAGAGGCCATTTGAGAAAACGCAAGCACTTAGCTGTTAATTAATCACTTGGTCAGAAATTGCTGACTCATTCAGAACTAGGAACACCATCTCTGGACCCACCAATGTCAGCCATACTATCTCAGGTTCATATTGCTGCTCATCTTCTAATGTGATTTATGCCATCACATGCCAGCAATGCCCTTCCACAATCTACATTGGACAAACAGGTCAGTCTCTTAGACAAAGATTAAATGGACATAAGTCTGACATCAGAAACCACAGTATTCAAAAACCAGTGGGTGAACATTTCAACCTTCCAGGACATTCTGTTGCAGATTTAAGAGTAGCAGTTCTCTTACAAAGGAATTTTAAAGGGAGATTGGAAAGAGAAACTGCTGAATTACAGTTGATATTCAAACTAAAGTCAATGCATTTACCTGGGCTGAATAAAGACCTTGCATTCATGGCCCATTACCAATGCTGATTTCTCCACACCCATCTCTCCCCTGGACATCACAGACTCTTCTGCATATCACACCTAATCCAATCAAGCCTGCTATTGACATTTACATACTGTTCCTCTACTTAAAGACCGATGGATTCACATTCTAGCTGTATCTGAAGAAGTGAGCTGTGGCTCACGAAAGCTCATACCCTACCAGAAAATATTTTTGTTAGTCTTTAAGGTGCTACTGGACTCTTGCCCTTAGTTGATATATGTTTGTGTACGCGCGTAGGTATAATACTTGAAACAAGTAAAAGCAAATGTCAAATCCTAATTTATTTAAATGCTCTATGCTGATCTTTGACCATAATAAAGTATAACAATAATAATTATTTATTTAAAAGCTCACATGCCAGATCAGTACTCTCCTCTGTTGCCCAGCTATAGTCTGCCTTCCTTTCCTGATATGCATGCCCCTCCGAGGCATAGGGTTACCAGTCTCCAGTTGGTAGCTGGACATCTCCCACTACTACAACTGATCTCCAGGCGATAGAGATCAGTTCTCCGGGCAAAAGTGGCCCCTTTGGAAGGTGAAGTCTATGGTGTTATAGCCCATTGAAGTCCCTCCCCTCCCCAAACCCTGCCCTTCTCAGGCTCCACCCTCAAAATCTCCAAGTATTTCCCAACCTGGAGCTGGCAACCCTACCTCCTCCAGATTCCCGTCTATTGTTCTCCCAACAGTTCACCTATACAAATGTGGAGCGATGCGAGAGAGTTGCGGTCTGTGCTTGAAGGCGGATCCGGACTATGAGTGCGGCTGGTGTGAGGGTCAGAACCAGTGCACACTGAAACACCACTGCCCTATTCTAGAGAACCGGTGGCTGGAACTCTCCGGAACTGGAGGAAAGTGCACCAATCCCAAGATAACCGGGGTAAGTCCTCCTCCGATTTTCTTCTCAATTCACAGACTGTAATAAAAAGGTTTACCAGGAGCAAAGAGCCACCTTTACTTTACGCCATTGTCCTGTCCTCCATTTTATCCTCACAATAACCCTGTGAGGTAGGTTGGTCTGAGTGTGTGTGACTGGACCAAGGCCACCCAGTTAGGTTCAGAGAATGGACTTTGTGGCCTCACATCCCTGCTGAGCAGTTTTCCTTCCCCAGATGCCACTGTCCCCAGGCTCCACCCCTAAATCTCTAGGAATTTCCCTACCCAGAGTTGGCAACCCTACTCCAGTGTCACCTTGCAGCTTCCATCAGAGACAGGATCAAAATTCTCAAATTCTTGAAAACAGGAGTTTCTCAAATGTGAGTCTTTCTCCTTGCAGATACAGAGCCAGTAGTCTCCCAATAAAGTTGCCCTTTTTGCCTTGGCAGAAGGTTTGTGCATATTGATATACCCGATCCGAAAATAAACCCAAAATTAGTTGTTTCAGCAATATTCGAGTTCAGGTAGACTAAATACCAAAACCTGGGAATCTGTCCAAAGCTGAATAGGTGATTTCTGAAAAAGCCAATAGTTATTTGGCTTTTTCGGGTTGGGCTATTTGCCTTTGCTCAGATGCATGGCTCTGTGCTTTCTCTCATTTTTTATCTTTGACTGGTTTTGTTAGAGCCCCATAGTTGGGGCACTTTTGAGGTAGGGGTTGTGTAATTGGAGCCAACTTGGTCTGACCAAACATCACCATTCAGTGGGTTAATCTAGATCAAACATAAGGGTTATTTAAGTCTATCTGGAGGGATAGACACTCAAACTAAAAAAACCTGGCTTCAACAGCTGCTGACACCACCAGGCTTCCGAAGAAGACTTCCTCACCTGCGCGGATGATCAGTCTCCTTCAGAACAACCCCCATGGTCGAGACTTCAGCTGGCTCCGATATCACAACCCCCCCATGAAAACCTGCTTTCAAAAAGAAGGTTGCCCTGAGTAGTGGCTTTGTTTCCCCACACCATGACCATCTCTTGAAATCAGATTTTTGAGGACTATAATAAAGGACTGCTCACAGGACATCATTTGCCACCAAAAGTAATGTTTTTCGTGCCTTGTTTTTCTTGCATTTAAGCCTTTTTCCTCAGTTTGGAAGCTAATTTGCATGATCATTATGCTATGCACCCCAAATACGAAGGGAGCCCCCAGACTTTGAGGCTCCAGCCTGCCAGTCGGCTCTTTCCGCCAGTCCTAGGCAATGTGAAACTTCTGAGGGAGGTAGATGTGAATTTCCTGCATTGTGCAGGGGGTGGCCTAGATGACCCTGGTGGTCCCTTCCAACTCTATGATTCTATGAGCTTGTTTATGGGCTTCCTTGAGGCCCCTGGTTGGCCACTGTGTGAACAGACTGCTGGACTTGATGGGCCTTGGTCTGACCCAGCAGGGCTTTTCTTACGTTGTTATGTTGACATTATCAAGTCTGCAGTCTTCAAATCTATGGGATGGCAACTACGGTCTGCATATAGCTGGAATCTGCAGTCCCTAGAATACTTCTTTCCTCATAAGTATGCCGAGGACTGCAGTCTGAAATCCCATTGGGTCAACCTGTTTACAATCGAGTATGTCTCAATCAAGAGAGAAGAGTTTCCCAGCAGCTGCTCTTTGCTAAAGTTCTCTTGATTTTCAGCCTTGTTTACAATGAAAAGCTTTCAAAAGGACCTCATTAGCATGTGCCCTAATTAGTATGTACTCAAGTTCGCATATCCACTAATGGAATATGAACCGGCTGTGAGTATCCATAAAGAGATCTTGGCATCACCGGGGGGGAGGGGGGGCGGTAATAGGGTTGCCAGCTCTGAGTTGCAAAATACCTGGAGAATTTGGGGGGGGGGAGTCTAGAGAGGGCGGAGTTTGGGGAGGAACGTCAGCGTGGTGTAATGCCTTAGTCCACCCTCCAAAGCAGCCTTTTTTTCTCCAGGGGAAATGATCTCTGTCACCTGGAGATCAGTTGTGAAAGTGGGAGATCTCTAGGCCTCACCTGGAAGTTGGCAATGCTAGAGGATAGTTCAGTGAAACCATTAATTCATGGTGCTGCAGCGGTGAGAAAGGCAAAGTCCATGAGAGGTAAATGCCCCACCAGGAATTGTAACTTATTTACCAGGTAGGCTGAAGATCATCATAGAATCATAGAGTTGGAAGGTGCCAGTCAGGCCATCTAGTCCAACTGCCTGCTTAATGTAGGATCAGCCTAGAGCATCCCTGACAAGTGCTTGTCCAGCCTCTGCTTGAAGACTGCCAATGAGGGGGAGCTCACCACCTCCCTAGGTAGCCGATTCCACTGTCAAACAACTCTTACTGTAAAAAACTTTTTCCTAATATCCGGCCGGTATCTTTCCGCCCTCAGTTAAAACCCATTATTGTGAGTCCTATATTCTTCTTCCAACAGGAAAAGTTCCCTGCCCTCCTCTAAGTGACAGCCCTTCAAATCCTTCAAGAGAGCAATCATGTCCTCCCTCAACCTCCTCTTCTCCAGGCGAAACATTCCCAACTCCCTCAGCCTATCCTCTTAGGGCTCGGTCTCCAGGCCCCTGATCATCCTCGTCGCTCTCTTCTTCACCCGCCCCATTCTGTCCTCATCCTTTTTGAAGTGAGGCCTCCAGAACTGCACACAATACTCCAGGTGCGGCCTGACCAATGCAGTGTACAGCAGAACTATGACATCTTGAAATTTGGATGTGATGCCTCTGTTGATGCACCCCAATATCACATTAGCCTTTTTTTGGCGCTGCATCACACTGGCTGCTCGTATTTCACTTAGGGTCCACCCGTACCCCAAGGTCTTGTTCACACACAGTGCAACCCAGAAGTGTATCCCCCATCCAGTATGTGTGTCCCTCATTTTTGTTACCCAGATGTAGAACACAGCACTTAATAGTCTTCTGTACATCTCCAGGCCTTTTGACCCTGGCGTATGAAGAGATGAAGAATAACTCATGGTGCAGTTCTGTGTTGAGATTGGTTGCTAGTCTTGGCTTCTCAGCAGAATATTTGAGGACCCTCGGATTCTATGCAGCCAAACTACTCATAAAACAAAGATTGTTAGACCAGAGCGCTCAAACTGATGCAGGTCTTGTAGGCAATTTGAGAACATCTATAGTTTATAGACAATCTCTCTCTCTCTCTCTCCCTGGACTCTTCCAGCGCGTTTCACCAGTTTAAGAAACTGCAAATATAGAAAGGCCTTCACCAGGGCACACTTAGATATTTTACTGCTCGCAGTCTTTGAAGGCCGTTTCAATAGGGTTGCCAACCTCCAGGTAGTAGCTGGAGATCTCCTGCTGTTACAACTGATCTCCAGCTGATAGAGATCAGTTCCACTGGAGAAAACGGCTGCTTTCGAAGGTGAACTCTATGGTATTATTCCCCATTGAGGTTGCTTCCAAACCATGGCAACCCTATGAATCAACGTGCTCCAAAACGTCCTGCCTTTAACAGCCTTGCTCAGGTCTTGCAAATTGAGTGCTGTGGCTTCCTTTATAGAAAATAATAGTGTGTTATCTTTTGCTTTTAACATTTCCGGTATGGTTTTTATTCCCTTAGATCAGCCCAGTCAGAGGACCCCGAGAAGGAGGCACCAGGGTGACCATCCGAGGAGAAAACCTGGGCCTGGAGTTCCGGGACATTGCATCGCATGTCAAAGTAGCCGGCGTCGAGTGTGTTCCCCTGGTGGAAGGATATATACCAGCGGAGCAGTAAGTAAGCGCTGTGGGGCAAAAAGTAAGGAGGGAGGGGCCATGGCTCAGAGGGAAAGCATCTGCTTGACATGCAGAAAGTCCCAGGTTCAACCCCCACCATCTCCAGTTAAAAAATATCAGGTCTCAGGTGATGTGAAAGACTTCTGCCTGAGAACCTGGAGAGCATAGAATCATAGAGTTGGAAGGTACCACCCTGGTCATCAAGTCTAACCCCCTGCACTACCTTCCCCACACACCGCCAGTGACCCCCACTAGGGCTGTCAATTCGGTTCGGTCCGAACTGAAAATCAACCGAATTTCCCCTGATTCGGTGATTTTCTGTTCGGACGGATCCGAACTCAAAACTGGCGGGCAACCGGGGGGGCCGAATTCAGCGAGTTCGGGAGTTCGCGAATAAATTCGGCAAATTCGGCCCCCCTTCAGGGGAGCCCGCTGAAAGGCGCGGGCTGCCCTTTAAACTGATCTGAGCCTCCCGGCCGGGAGGCGCAGGTCAGTTTAAAGGGCAGCCCACACCTTTCAGCGGGCTCCGCTGGAGAGGCGCGGGCTGCCCTTTAAACTGATCTGCGCCTCCCGGGAGGCTCAGATCAGTTTAAAGGGCCCCCGCGCGCCTTCAGGGAATCCCTCTGAAGGCGCGCTGGGGCCGAATTTCCCCCCGAACTCCGGACCCCCCCGAATTACCGGGGATCCGAAGCGGAGGAGTTCGGACTTCGGCACGTACCGAACCCACAAGGGTCAAATTCGGCCGAATCCGAACTGTACCGAATTATTTTTTTTTGACAGCCCTAACCCCCACTCCATGCCCAGAAGATGGCCAAGACGCCCTCCCTCTCATCATCTACTTAAGGTCATCGAATCAGCATTGCTGACAGATGGCCATCTAACCTCTTCTTAAAATCCTCCAGGGAAGGAGAGCTTACCACCTCCCGAGGAAGCCTGTTCCACTGAGGAACCGCTCTGTTAGAAAATTCTTACTAATATCTAGACAGAAATTCTGTTGATTTTATTTCAACCCGTTGGTTCTGGTCCGACCTTCTGGGGCAACAGAAAACAACTCGGCACCCTCCTCTCTCTGGCAGCCCTTCAAGTATTTGAAGATGGTTATCATATCCCCTCTCAGTCTTCTCTTCAGGCTAAACATACCCAGCTCCTTCAACCTTTCCTCATAGGACTTGGTCTCCAGACCCCACACCATCTTCATTGCCCTCCTCTGGACACATTCCAGCTTGTCTACAGCTTTCTTAAATTGCAGTGCCCAAAATTGAACACAGTGCTGTATGCCGGTTGTCTGCTGTAAAGAATACTCACCTGACCATTTTAGCAGGTGACCATTCTGCAGAAGTGATCTTACCACGGAGTTGATTACACGTTTGCTGGACTTGATTTTGGATTCTTGTTTACCTTTCTTGTTTGGTTGGGTTGATGCATTTGCGTTTAATTTGTGTCATTCATCATTGGTACTCTATTTGTCCGTTCAGTTACGTCTGGGTAATCCTCTCCACTTTCTTGCATACTCTACTCCCATATAAACTTCGCAAATGGAGGGGAACCACATCTCCCCGGGTCCCTTATTCATCAGTCTCTGTGCTTCTCCTTTAGAATAGTGTGCGAGATGGGAGAAGCCAAGCTCAGCCAGCACGCTGGGTACGTGGACATCTGCGTGGCCGAATGCAAGCCGGAGTTCACAGCCAGATCCTCCCAACTGTATTACTTTACGGTAAGTGTCTTCACTGAGTTCCAGTATTTGTTTGAACCGGATAGGCAGTTTCTCATGTTTCTAAACACAAATCTGTGGCCATTTATGCAAGGTCAATTTTGATGCTTGCTCAAAGCTCTTTTTTAAAAATGTGACCTTTAATTGACTATTCATAAACCCAATGCAAAAGGAGAAATTCCACCCCCCCCCACTCGCCTGTTCCTTCGCTCTTTTGTGTGCATAGCCGTTGGCGATGGTCGTTTGCATAGCTAAGCCGCGTTTGTGATTTTTCATGGTTCCTTCAGTAAATGCTTCGGTGCGGGGGCGGAGCAAATACAAAAGGTTGTGTTAAAGGGGCTCTTAAGAAATGTGAAGCAGGTATGCACCAGCTTCGCAGTCACCTCCTGAACGACGGTTCAGCGTGAAAAACTCAAAAAAAGGATGGGGGTCACTTCAGCCTGGAACGCGCTGCTAATTACCAGGTTTAATTGGCCTGTGTGTTCTGCACCATCAAGTCGCTTCTGACTTCTGGCGACCCTATAAAGTAAGGACCTCCAAAACGTCCTATCGTTAACAGCCTTGCTCGGGTTGTGCAAACTGAGGGCCTTGACTTCCTTTATAGAGTCCATCCATCTCATGCTGGGTCTTCTTTTCCTGCTGCCTTCAACTTTTTCTAGCATTCTTGTCTTTTCCAGTGAGTCTTCTCATGATGTATGTAACCAAAGTATGATAACTTCGTTTATGCATGGGTACTTTCACATGGTCACCGCTCGGGAATGGTTGGGTGGATTGGTGGGCTGTTGCCTGCAAAAAACACCCACCTGGCAACCCTCGTAATTCTGAGTTAATTCCAGGCCTCACCCGGAGGTTGGCAACCTGATTTCTAGGAAAGTAAAAAAAAAGGGGGGTGTGAATAAAATCTATAAAAACCTCTCTTTGGGAATTCCACACATCCCTAATTCAGATAGAGGAAGGGCAGAAAGAGACGAGATTTGAAGATTGTACACCAGCATGGTGTAGAGGTTAAGAGCGGTGGTTTGGAGCAGTGAATTCTGATCTGGAGAACTGGGTTTGATTCCCCACTCCTCCACATGAGCGGCGGAGGCTAATCTGGTGAACTGGCTTTGTTTCCCCACTCCTCCACACAGAGCCAGCTGGGTGACCTTGGGCTAGTCACAGGTCTTAGAGCTCTCTCAGCCCCACCTACCTCACAGGGTATCTGTTGTGGGTAGAGGAAGGGAAAGTGATTGTAAGCTGGTTTGATTCTCCCTTAAGTAGTAGAGAAAGTTGGCGTATAAAAACTAACTCTTCTTCTTCTTCCTCCTCCTCCTCCTCCTATTGTGTTTGTCTTCCTTCCCTGCTGTAACCAGACAAACTCCTATTAATCTGCCCGGCGTTCAGTGCTGGCTTTGGGCTGGCAGCTGGCGGCTCTCCCGGCTGCTGTTTGAAGTGCTCATTAGCAGTGAATGATCTTCAAGAATTTCTGCATGAACAGGAGGCGAAGCGCCGGCCAGAATCTCTGGTGAAAGGCGGTGGCGCCTTGAGACCGTTCTTGAAAGGGTGACTTGTTTTGAGAGTCGCCAGAACGGAGAGGGGATAAAATCTGTTATGTGCCACCCAGATCTTCTCTGCTTCTTTCTTGTGAAAATCCACAAAAGCACATGTGCCTCTGGGCACAGGGCCCTTCAAGGTGGGCAGCGAGGTTCAGTGGCTGAGTGTCAGATCGGGTTGCCAATCTCCAGGTGGTTTCACAAAATATGACACCTCTGTGTTCAAAAGTATAGCTAAACCTAAAATCAACACAGAGTGGCAAAGTATAGCTAACCCAAATACAAAATCAGCCATATGAGTCATCAGCTCAGTAGTACAAAGGAGTTCACAATCCCAATAGTCCAAACTTATAATATTTCCTTTTCTTTTCTTTATATCTGGATTCTCCTGGTCGCTCTCCTGTATATAAAGAAAAGAGAATGAAATATTATAAGTTTGGACTATTGGTATTGTGAATTCCTTTGTACTATTGAGCTGATGACACATATGGCTGGTTTTGTATTTGGGTTATAATTTTGGCTAAGATTCTTTGGTGTGATGATATATAGAGACTTTAGGTATCTTTGCCGTTTTGTGTTGATTTCAGGTTTAACCTCCAGGTGATGGCTGGAGATCTCCCGCTGTTACAACTGATCTCCAGCCAATAGAGATCAGTTCACCTGGAGAAAATGGCTGCTTTGGCAATTGGACTCCATGGCATTGAAGTCCCTCCCCTCCCAAGACTCCGCCCTCCTCAGGCTCCACCCCAAAAACCTCCAGGTATTCCCCAACCTAGAGCTGGCAACCTTAGTGTCAGACTAGGATCTGTGAGTAGGGTTGCCAATCTCCAGGTGGAGCCTAAAGATGTCCCAGAATTGCAACTGGTCTTCAGATGACAGATGTCAGTTCCCCTGGAGATAAGGTTGCCAACCTCCAGGTAGTGGCTGGAGATCTCCCACTATTAAAAGTGGTCTCCAGGCGATAGGGTTCAGTTCACCTGGAGATAGGGTTGCCAGGTCCCTGAGGAGGGCGTGGTTTGGGGAGGGGAGGGACTTCAATGCCATAGAGTCCAATGGCCAAAGCAGCCATTTCCTCCAGTTGAACTGATCTCTGTCGGCTGGAGATCAATTCTAATAGCAAGAGATCTCCAGGTACGTACTAGCTGGAGATCTCTCGGTATTATAATTTGTCTTCAGATGACAGACGTCAGTTCCCCTGGAGATAGGGTTGCCAACCTCCAGGTAGTACAGGTTGATATATATACACAAAGTGCAAATTTTATAAGCTACTGAGATGAAACAAGGACCATATACATGACACATACAAAGCACAAATATTTGCTTTGTATGTGTCATGTATATGGTCCTTGTAGCTTATAAAATTTGCACTTTGTGTATATATATCATCCTGTACTGTTTTCCTAACCTTGTGGTATTAGTACAGAGGTGCCTTTTTTCTCCCCAACCTCCAGGTAGTGGCTGGATATTTCCTACTATTAAAAGTGATCTCCAGGCGATAGGGTTCAGATCACCTGGAGATAGTGTTGCCAGGTTCCTCTTCGCCACTGGCGGGAGGTTTTGGGGCGTACCCTGAGGAGAGCGGGGTTTGGGGAAGGGAGGAACTTCAATGCCATAGAGTCCAATGGCCAAAGCAGCCACTTTCTCCAGGTGAACTGATCTCTATCTGCTAGAGAACAGTTGTAATAGCAGGAGATGTCCAGCTAGTACCTGGAGGTTGGCAACCCTACCTGGAGAAAATGGCCACTTTGGAAGTTAGACTCTATGGCATTATACCTTGCTGAGGCCATCCCCAAACATGGCCCTCCTCAGACTCCACCCCCCAAATCTCCAGGTATTTTCCAAACCGGAGCTGGCAACCAATGGCTACTAGTCAAAATGGATACTAGTCATGATGCATACCTATTCTCTCCAGGATCAGAGGAGCATGCCTATGATATTAGGTGCTGTGGAACACAGGCAGGAGGATGCTGCTGCAGTCGTCTTGTTTGTGGGCTTCCTAGAGGCACCTGGTTGGCCACTGTGTGAACACACTGCTGGACTTGATGGGCCTGGGTCTGATCCAGCATAGCTTTTCTTAGGTTCTCAACACAGGCGGGATGGTGCTGCTGCAGTCATCTCGTTTGTGGGCTTCCTAGAGGCACCTGGTTGGCCAAGGTGTGAACAGACTGCTGGACTTGATGGGCCTGGGTCTGATCCAGCAGGTCTTTTCTTATGTTCTTATAGACTGTCCTGGGAATGGGTCTCCACAAACTGTTTTGACACTCTGAGGGCTGGCAAGTGAGCCGCTAAGCGCAAGCATTTTTTTTAATGACATGAACAATTTTAGATGTTCAGCAATACGTCCTGTTGATTGTTCCTGCTCATTCATCGGAGACTTTAAACCTTTTATACCATCATTCTTAAAAATGGGGAAAGGTTTTGGGGGGGAGGGGGGAACGTACCCTTCATTTAAATGCAGATGGTGGCTTTTCACTTGGGACCAGAACGGAAAGTTTTTCTATTAAAATGCTAATGAACGGAAAAAAACGGCCGACTTTAGATTTCTTCCAGGAAGAGGGATGATCCCCCGCCATGGTTTGGTATCAGGGTGATATGTGACATTCTGAATCTGATGTTTTTATCTCGATTCTTTTTTTATTATTAAGGGTAATGCAGATCGGGAGAACGGTTACATTTATTTTCCTGCAAGTCACTGAAAATAAGCCATCTTTCTATTTGTCAATGCATATGTGGGTGTTTTTTTTGGGGGGATAGGGGAGTCTGTTAGGGTTGCCAGGCCCCTCTTCGCCACCGGAGGAAGATTTTTAGGGCAGAGGCTGAGGAGGGCGGGGTTTGGGGAGGGGAGGGACTTCAATGCCATAGAGTCCAATTCCCAAAGGGGCCATTTTCTCCAGGGGAACTGATCTCTGTCGGCTGGAGATCAGTTGTAATAGCTGGAGATCTCCAGCTAGTACCTGGAGGTTGGCAACCCTAGACTCCATGTGTAGCCAGAGCTGAACTGGAACCAGGCTGAACCAGAGCTTAGAGCCAACACCATTTTGAACTTTTGAAAAGTTTTGAATGTTAGTGGTTAGAGTGTCAGACTGGAGCCAGCGTGGCACAGTGGGTAAGGTGTCGGCCTAGAATTTGGGAAACCCAGGTTCGAATCCCCACCCTGCCATGGTAGTCGCACACTCTCAGCCTCAAACCTGGCTAGTATTTGGATGGGGAACCTCCAAGAAATACCAGGGTCGTGACGCGGGGGCAGGAAATGGCAAATCACCTCCCAGTGTCTCTTGCCTTGGAAACCTACGGGGTTGCCAAAAGAAGGAGGAGTTGGTTTTTATATGCCAACTTTCTCTACCGCTTAGGGAAGAATCAAACCAGCTTACAATCACCTTCTCTTCCCCTCCCCACAACAGACACCCTGTGAAGTAGGTGGGACTGAGAGCTCTAAGAGAGCTGTGACTAGCCCAACGTCACCCAGCTGGCTTTGTGTGTAGGAATGGGGAAGCCAACCCAGTTCACCAGATTAGCATCCGCCACTAGTGTGGAGGAGTGGGGAATCAAACCCGGTTCTCTAGATTAGAGACCACAGCTCCAAACCACCACTCTTAACCACTACACCACGCTGTGACTTGACAGCAAAAAACAGAGTGGCGGACTAGGGTCTGGAAGACTCAGGTTTGAATCCATGGAAGCATGCTGGGCAACCTTGGGCCAATCATAAACTCTCTGCCTAACCTACCGCACAGGGTTGTTGTGAGGATGAAAAAATGTGAGTCTGTAAGTCACATCGGGCCCCTGTTGGAGAGAAAAGCAAGGTATAAATGAAGTAAGTAAAAATAAACAATTCCATTCAAGCCCCATGATTCACTGTAATCTCATTATGTTTTTCAGACTCTGACCCTTTCTGACCTAAATCCCAAGCGAGGCCCGGTATCAGGCGGCACTCAGATCACGATCACTGGCAAAAACCTGCAAGCTGGCAGCAACGTCTCCGTGTGGTTGGGCGTGCAGCCCTGCCTTTCCCCCAGGTACCTTCCCACGAGCCCAGTTCACAAGGGGTGTTTTCTCTTGCAAGACTTAGGAAATGGATGCTAGACTGTGATTGCGGTAATGACTTATTTCCATGGTTAGATAGGGGTCTTGATGTATAAATCTTTTGCCTATAAAGTCGGCCTGCCTAGAGTCCATTGTTCGGTTAATTTGTGGAGATGTTTCATGGAGATAGTTGAACCCAACAATGTTCAATTGGAATGCATAATTATAGGATAGGGGAGACTTGTCTTGGCAGTAGTGTGTGGGAAAAGGAACTTGGGGTCTTAGTAGACCAAACACTGAACATGAGTCAGCAGTGTGATGCGGTAGCTAAAAAGGCAAATGCGATCTTGGGCTGCATCAACAGAAGTATAGTGTCCAGGTCATGCGAAGTGATGGTATCGCTTTATTCTGCTCTGGTTAGACCTCACCTAGAGTACAGTTTTGGGCACCGCAATTTAAGAAGGAACAAGTCCAGAGCAGGGCAAGCTGGAACAAGTCCAGAGCAGAGCAACAAAGATGGTGAGGGGTCTGGAGACCAAGTCCTATGAGGAAAGGTTGAAGGAGCTTGGTATGTTTAGCCTGAAGAGGAGAAGACTGAGAGGGGATATGATAACCATGTTCAAGTACCTGAAGGGCTGTCATATAGAGGATGGTGCCAAGTTGTTTTATGTTGCCCAGAAGGTCAGACCAGAACCAACAGGTTGAAATTAAATCAAAGGAGTTTCCGTCTAGACATTAGGAAGAATTTTCTAACAGAGCGGTTCCTCAGTGGAACAGGCTTCCTCGGGAGGTGATAAGCTCTCCTTCCCTGGAGGTTTTTAAGAAGAGGTTAGATGGCCATCTGTCAGGCTTCCTCGGGAGGTGGTGGGCTCTCCTTCTTTGGAGGTTTTAAAGCAGAGGCTAGATGGCCATCTGACAGTAATGTTGATTCTGTGACTCACTATGTAGGCAGATTGTGAGAGGGAGCGCAAGAAGGGATGAGCCAGTGTTTGGCTCTCGTGGCCCTTTCTTACATGCCCAAGGTAATGCCAATCGCCACTTTATTTATTTATTTATTTATTTATTTATTTATTTATTTATTTCAATTTAATACCCCGCTCTCCCCGGCCAAGAAAGGGCTCAGAGCGGCTTACAAGGGATGTGTGTGTGTGTGTGTGTGTGTGTGTGTGTGTGTGTGTGTGTGTGTGTGTAAAGTGCCGTCAAGTCGCATCCGACTTATGGCAACCCCTTTTGGGGGTTTTCATGGCAAGAGACTAACAGAGGTGGTTTGCCAGCGCCTTCCTCTGCATAGCAACCCTGGACTTCCTCGGTGGTCTCCCATCCAAATACTAACCAGGGCCGACCCTGCTTAGCTTCTGAGATCTGACGAGATTGGGCTAGCCTGGGCCATCCAGGTCAGGGCTACAAGGGATATAGTATCCCCTTTAATCAATAAAATGATTAAAATGGCATTTAAAATAGCCCTGTAACAAGTTATATAAACCAAATATCGTAGATTACTTAAGGTGCCTCTAAAGTGTAAAATGTAAAATTACAACTAGATGAGCAGATGTAACAAACCCTGGTTTGATATAGGGAAAGTATATCAGCGGTGAGGGTTAGGGAGGCCAGCGTTCATATATAGGGAACCGTAGCTGGCCTCAACCATAGGCCTGGTAGAATGGCTCTGTTTTACAGGCCCTGCAGAACTCTTTGAGGTCCTGCAGGGCTCTGGTCTCACTAGAAAGCAGGGTTGCCAGGTCCCTCTTCGCCACCGGTGGGAGGTTTTTGGGGCGGAGCCTGAGGAGGGTGGGGCTTGGGGAGGGGAGGGACTTCAACGCCATCGAGTCCAATTGCCAAAGCGACCCTTTTCTCCATGGGACCAGATCTCTTATCGGTTGGAGATCAGTTGTAATAGCAGGAGATCTCCAGCTACTGCCTGGAGGTTGACAACCCTACTACAGAGGCTATTCCACCAGCCAGGGGCCAGGGCCGAGTAAGCCCTGGCACTGGTCGAGGCCAGCCTTGGGGTCAGGAAGCAATGGTGTAGGGGCCACTGGGGGTGTGGGGGGAGGTCGTTGTGAATTTCCTGCATTGTGCAGGGGGTTGGACTAGATGACCCTGGTCTTCGTACGTTCTTAGGATGCTGGACAAGATGGACCACTGGTCCGATTCAGCAGGGCTCTTCTTATGTTCTTAGGATGATGGACTAGATGGACCACTGGTCCAATTCAGCAGGGCTCTTCTGATGTTCTTAGGATGCTGGACTGGATGGACCACTGGTCTGCTCCAGCAGGGCTCTTCTAATGCCTTACGCCGGTGGTATTGCCTGGCTTGGCTGGCTTCATCTCCCTCCATGTCCCTAACAGGAGGACTGTCGACTTCATCGTCTGCAATACCACAGCCTCCAGCAGTGGCTTGACGAAAGTGGAAGTCATGGTGAGAGTGGACAAGGCCAAAATACACAAGGAGTTGGCGAAGGTGCCAAAAGAGCTGGAGTTCGAATATGTGGAAGATCCAACCATTGTGCGAATAGAGCCAGAATGGAGCATTGTCAGGTAAGGATGACCTCTGGATAGGGTTGCTAGGCAGTGCCTGGCAACTAGGAGGAGAGTTGTGGGGTGGGGGGGCAGTGTCCTGGGAGAAACATTAAAAGAGAAAAACAAAGCCTTCTTTACTTACAGGAAGTTCTTACCATAATGTTTCTGGTAATTCCTAGAACTACTCTTTTGCACTTCTGGGTAGCTCTATGAATCATCAGGAACTCTGTAGTAAGGACTTCTTCTTCTTCGTTGCAAACCTCCAGGGTCCGGTTTAGCATCCTTTCTTCTCACTTCCAGAATTAAGATTTCTGGGAGACAATCCTGGGTTTGCATCCTAATTTGAATTCTCCCGACGGCTGAATTCTGTGTTCAGTTGCCCAGCTTGAGAAATAGTTCATCGCCCCCCTGGCTTAACTGAGTCGTGGACGCTTACACTAACTGCGTTTTCAAAAGCACAGTGTGGTTGCCAGGAGGGGGTACATTTTGCTTCCTCTCTGTCCAGGGCAAGGAATTGTTTCATCGCTGGACTGGGAAGGGTTTTGCGTTGGTCATTGATTTCAAAAAACGCTCGGTCCTGACGGAGCCCCAGTTCGCTACGACCCTCAGACTCTTGAGCGTAGAAGGAGCTGAAACATATGTAAATTGTACTGAGCCTGGCCCAGTGGAGAGGGAAATTGGTCATTAAACATTCTGGTGTTCCTTGTAGGAGATTTTAAAGAAAAGAAATAGGAGTCTTGCCTCTCCTCCGTACATCACTGGCTCCAAGCTCTGCTGTGAAACCCAAGTAATTGGAGGGCCCGAGGGGTTCAGGACATGGCTGGGAGATTCTCCCAGTTCTGCCCTTCAACCCAGCCGGTGGTTTTTGCAAATCAGTTAATGACTGTAATTACAGCAGGACCATTTAAAAGATTAAAATTCATTAAAGAGGAGTGAATGTTGGAGGTCAGAGAATGAAATGATTGGACTTGTCCTGGGGAGGACATGGGAAAGAAACAGTTTCTTTTTCCTCTGACTCTTCTGTTTTTTAACATAAGGACTAAGTGCAATTAGTACTTGAAGGGCTGTCATGTAGAGGAGGGTGCCGAGTTGTTTTCTGTTGCCCCAGAAGGTCGGACCAGAACCAACGGGTTGAAATTAAATCAAGAGTTTCCATCTAGACATTAGGAAGAATTTTCTAACAGTTGGAGCGGTTCCTCAGTGGAACAGGCTTCCTCGGGAAGTGGTGAGCTCTCCTTCCCTGGAGGTTTTTAAGAAGAGGTTAGATGGCCATCAGTCAGCAATGCTGATTCTGTGACCTTAAGCAGATGATGAGAGGGAGGGCACCTTGGCCATCTTCTGGGCATGGAGTAGGGGGACACTTGGGGTGTGTGGGGGGGAAGTAGTTGCGAATTTCCTGCATTGTGCAGGGTGTTGGACTAGATGACCCTGGTGGTCCCTTCCAACTCTATGATCCTATGATCCTATGAAGGATGTAACTCTGTTTATGCTATATAGCTGCAGAATTTCATGCTTTCGGCAGGTTTGTGTCTGTGTTCCTCTTCCCTAAACATGCATATTTTGCCCTCGTTTGAGAGCCCCAAGCTGTCTTAGTTCTCCATGCAGTTCAACCCCTAATGCAATGTAACTGTGAGCAAAACACATAACTGCAAGGATTACTTACTGTCTATGTTGGGTTCAAGCCGGAGAACATATGATGCAGTGTGAGTGCCAGAGAAATACCCTCCTGCAAAACCTTCCAAGGCCTTTAGCTGGTGAAAAAGGAACATGTGAAATAAAGCTGAAGTCCATCAAATTTCAAATTGGCAGCCATCTATTTATTGGAAATCCATAGATCAGACCCAAAAAAAAAAAGAATTCCTCCAAATTCTGGAATTCCAAAAGCTTATTAAAGCATCAACCCTAGTTTTGCCAGCATGATGAAGCCCTCTGGGCTGACAGAACAATCCCGTGCCTAAAGTGAAAAGGGGGCACACACTGGATATTTATAAGGGGAGCGATTTAACAGTGTGTGTAAATGCGGGGCAGGGACCTTCCAACAAAGAGGGTCTCTGACCGTCCCTCCTTTGGGACCTTCAGACAAAGATTCTTCTTCATCTGTCAGCAATGCTGATTCTGTGACCTTAGGCAGATGATGAGAGGGAGGGCATCTTGGCCATCTTCTGGTTACTGGGGGTGTGGAGGGGGGAGGTAGTTTGGAATTTCCTGCATTGTGCAGGGGGTTCGACTTGATGACACTGGTGGTCCCTTCCAACTCTATGATTTCCAACTCTATGCAGGATGGTGCTGCTGCAGTCGTCTTGCTTGTGGGCTTCCTAGAGGCACCTGGTTGGCCACTGTGTGAACAGACTGCTGGACGTGATGGGCCTTGGTCTGATCCAGCAGGGCCTTTCTTATGTTCTTATGTTCTTATCATTTTATGATTCTTCTTCTCATATCGCCCAGACCAACCCAATAGGGTTGCCAGGTCCCTCTTCACCACCAGGGGGAGGTTTTGGGGTGGAGCCTGAGGAGGGCGGGGTTTCAGGAGGGGAAGGACTTCGATGCCATAGAGTCCAAGTGCCAAAGCAGCCATTTTCTCCAGGTGAACTGATCTCTATTGGCTAGAGATCAGTTGTAATAACAGGAGATCTCCAGCTAGTACCTGGAGGTTTATTGATACAAAGCTAGTAAATCCCTAAGGAAATAATTTCAGTACACAGCCACTGATCGTTTAAACTTATGCAAATTTACTTATATATTTTTTCCCAATATGCACATGTATATGCGTAGCACTCTTCTCGCTAAAGTTCTGAGCTGCAAATAGCCTAAACGTGTTGAAATTTATAGGCTTAAAACTCTATGTACATAAACCATTTTCTTCAAATAATACATTCATCTCAGAACATACAAACCCCCGGGGGAATCAATCTTACACCCAGCAGTTGGGTCGCAAAGTCTTATTGGATGTGTTTCCGTTCGCCACAACTCAGGCAGTATAAATCAAGATTGTTTCCAATCGCGGTCAGCTGATCCCGCGTAAACCAATCCGGTGGCTCCAATTCCGTTCCTGCTGGTAAGCCGGTTTCAAACGCTAGCTTCAGTAACTTCGCGTTGTTGTTATTATGGTAAATATGGCACAAAATATGGTTACAAGTTCCCGGTTGTCATATCCTTGTTTCGCAGAGTAAACTTCGCTTCATCAGACTGTGCCCTTATTCATTTCTGACTGCAGCCTTGCAGTTCACAGGCATGACCCATAGTCATTTTCTCCAGGTGAACTGATCTCTATTGGCTAGAGATCAGTTGTAATAACAGGAGATCTCCAGCTAGTACCTGGAGGTTGGCAACCCTACAACCCAAATAGAAATCTCTTGAGTTGCCTGATTCTGTGGACATCCCCCCCCCCAGGTGACTAGGACCCCTGGCATTTAACCCCCTGAGTCTCTTCTCTTTGTAGCCGGGTGGATTTTTGAATCTCTGGACATTACTTCTCTGACATCCTGAGTCAATTGCGATAATGTTGGACTAAACGTTTTTTGTTGACCTTAGCTTTTCTTTCTGTTCGTCAGTGGAAATACTCCCATCACTGTTTGGGGCACAAACTTGGACCTGATTCAAAACCCTCAGATCCGGGCCAAGTATGGCGCCAAAGAACACATCAATGTAAGTATGAGTCAAAGTTGATAGGAGCTTGGAAAAAGAGGGAAGTGGGCAGATCAAATGGGCCCTGCGGGCCTCTTCTGAAGTGACTTGTTTCCATGTCAAGGCCTGCAGGAATTCTCTCTTGGTCAAATAGAAATTTTGCTCTCTTTATAGATGAGGTATACAAGCATACCTCGGAGATATTGCAGGTTCGGTTCACGATAACCGCGATAAAGCAAGTCACACAAATTCTTTTGGTTTCCCAGTGCATATAAAAGTTATGTTTACACTATACTGCAGTCTATTAAGGGTGCAATAGCATTATGTCTAAAAAACAGTATACTGTAATAATACTGAAAAAGCTTGAAATATTGCAAGAATTACCAAAATGGGACACAGAGACACGAAGTGGAGGGGAGGGGCTGTGACTCAGTGGTAGAGCATCTGCTTGGCATGCAGAAGGTCCCAGATTCAAGCCCGGCATCTCCAGTTAAAGGGACTAGGCAAGGAGGTGATGGGAAAGACCTCTGCCTGAGACCCTGGAGAGCCGCTGCCGGTCTGAGTAGACAATACTGACTTTGATGGACCAAGGGTCTGATTCAGTATAAGGCAGCTTCATGTGTTCAAGTGAGCACATGCTGCTGAAAAAAGGGTGCCGATAGACTTGCTTGTAAACACAATCTCTGCGAAGCGCAATAAAGCGAATGTTGCAATAAAGTGAGTCACTCCCAGAGCATATAAAAGTTATGTTTACACTATACTCGACTATTGCACCGTTAATAGATCATAGTGTAGTCTATTAAGGGTGCAATAGCATTCTGTCTAAAAAATGTACTCTAATAATAGTGAAAAAGTTTGAAATATTGCGGAAATTACCAAAATATGACACATAGCCACGAAGTGAGCCCATGCCATTGGAAAAATGGCGCCGATAGACTCGCTTGGAAACACAATGTCTGCGAAGCACAGTAAAGTAAGGTACAATAAATCAAGGTAGCCTGCATTAGGAAATGCAGCAGCAGTGGTCCCTTTCTTTCTGGACTAATCAAATTTGCATTTTTCACATCTGTACCAGATTTTGGCTAACATACAAAGAACCTCTGGAGTAAATGGCTACATTACTACATGTGTAAATCAGGTCAGTTGTGACCTGGATGGCTAGCATCTTGCCAGGTCCCTCTTCGCCACCAGTGGGAGGTTTTTGGGGTGGAGCCTGAGGAGGGTGGGGTTTGGCGAGAGGTGGGACTTCAATGTCATAGTCCAACTGGAAAAACAGCCATTTTCTCCAGGTGAACGGATTTCTATCGGCTGGAGATCAGTTGTAATAACACATCTCCAGCTAGTACCCAGAGGTTGGCAACCCTATGGATGACCCAGCCTAGCATGATCTCGTCAGATCTTGGAAACTAAGCAGGGTCAGCCTTAGTTAGTACTTGGATGGGAGACCACTGAGGAAGTCCAGGGTCGCTCCTTGGAGGCAGGCAATGGCAAACCACCTCTGAATGTCCCTTGTCTTGACCTGGACGGCCCAGGCTAACCTGATCTCTTCAGGTCTCGGAAACTAACCAGGGTCAACCCTGGTTAGTACTTGGATGGGAGACCAGCAAGGAAGTCCAGGGTTGCTCCTCAGAGGAAAGGAGGAGAGGAGAATGAGGCAAACCGCTTTGGGTCCCCATTGGGCAAAGGCAAATGCAATCTTGGGCTGTATCAACAGAAGTATAGTGTCCAGATCACTCGAAGTGATAGTATCGCTTTACTCTGCTCTGGTTAGACCTCAACTAGAGTACTGTGTTCAGTTTTGGGCACCACAATTTAAGAAAGATGTAGACAAGCTGGAACGTGTCCAGAGGAGGGCAACAAAGATGGTGAGGGGTCTGGAGACCAAGTCCTATGAGGAAAGCTGGGTATGTTTAGCCTGCAGAGGAGAAGACTGAGAGGTGATATGATAACCATCTCCAAGTAGTTAGAATCATAGAATCATAGAGTAGGAAGGGACCACCAGGGTCATCTAGTCCAACCCCCTGCACAATGCAGGAAATTAACAACTACCTCCCCCGCATCCCCAGTGACCCCAACCCTCCCCCCGCCATGCAGGATCCCACAATCAAAGCACTCCCAACAGATGGCCATCTAGCCTCTGCTTAAAGACCTCCAAAGACTCCACCACCCTCCGAGGCAGCACATTCTACCGTCGAGCAGCCCTCACCGTCAGAAAGTTCTTCCTAATGTTTAGGTGGAATCGCTTTTCTCTTAGTTTAAATCCCTTACTCCGTGTCCTAGTCTCTGGAGCAACAGAGAACAAGCTAGTTCCCTCATCGACATGACATCCCTTCAAATATTTAAACATGGCTATCATGAAGGGTTGCCATAGAGAGGAGGGTGCCAAGTTGTTTTCTGTTGCCCCAGAAGGTCGGACCAGAACCAGTGGGTTGAGATTAAATCCAAAGAGTTTCTGTATAGACATTAGAAAGAACTTTCTAACAGTTAGAGCAGTTCCTCAGAGGAATAGGCTTCCTCAGGAGGTGGTGAGCTCTCTTTTCCTGGAGGTTTTTAAGCAGGCTAGATGGCCATCTGTCAGCAGTGCTGATTCTATTACCTTAGGCAGATCATGAGAGGGAGGTCACCTTGGCCATCTTCTGGGCATGGAGTACGGGTCACTGGGGGTATGGTGGGAGGGAGGTAGTTGTGAATTTCCTGCATTGTGCAGGGGGTTGGACTAGATGACCCTGGTGCTCCCTTCCAATTCTATGATTCTATGGGGAGAAAGCTGGGGTATAAATGAAGTAAAGCAATAAATAAAAGAAACCTTCTGCCCCTGGAACATGCTTGGTCCCCATTAACCCATTTTAAGGTGTGCATTTTCTTTTTTGGGTTAATTAACAAAGTCCCCAAATGTGCAGCTTATACCAGAGCAGACTGGTTTTGCTGCTCCCATGATCATAGGAAGGGCTACACACTGTGCTCCAAGAAGGAACAACGGGGGTCTTCATGTGTTCCCCGTCTACTCTTTTCAAAGCCGCCTCTGCTAGTGACCCTCATTACTTCTCGTGGCAGTAAATGCCGTGAGCGAATTAAGCATCGGGCGAAGATGTATCCCCTTTTTCCCGTACTAAATCTCTTGTCCGTCAGTTTCATCGCATGAGATGATGGGCAAACGACACTCCATTCAATCTGGAATTGGGTCAGGTGTTATGAGCATCATTAGAGAGAACTTGGAGGGTTTTTGTTAATATCAGGAGTTCTAAATTGACTTTTAAAACTACTATTATAAGGTGCATTTTCTTCCCTACTATCCACGTGGATTGCCTCGTATAACTAGGCATTGTTCAGTTGTCGAAAAATTCTGTTCTTAAATTTGAGCTTTCGTTACCTTTCCCATTGCTTCCCTTGGGTTTTGTTTAGATAGGCAAAGGTAGTTCCCGGTGTGCAAGCACTGGGTCATTACCAACCCATGGGGTGATGTCACATCATGAAGTTTATTAGGCAGACTATGTTTGTGGGGTGGTTTGCCACTGCTTTCCCCAGTCATCTTCCCTTTACCCCCAGCAAGCCGGGTACTCATTTTACCGATATTGGAAGGATGGAAGACTGAGTCAACCTTGAGCCGGCTACCTGAAACTGACTTCTGTCGGGATTGAACTCAGGTTGTAAACAGAGCTTGGACGGGTGTACTGCAGCTTACCACTTTGAGCCATGGGGAGAAGAAGAAGAGTTGGTTTTTATATGCCGACTTTCTCTACCACTTAAGGGAGACTCAAACTGGCTCACAATCTCCTTCCCTTCCCCTCTCCACAACAGACACCCTGTGAGGTAGGTGCAGCTGAGGGAGCTCCAAGAGAGCTGTGACTAGCTCAAGGTTACCCAGCTGGCTTCATGTGGAGACAAATCCAGTTCACCAGATTAGCCTCCATTG
Organism: Euleptes europaea; assembly: GCF_029931775.1. NCBI lineage: Eukaryota > Metazoa > Chordata > Lepidosauria > Squamata > Sphaerodactylidae > Euleptes > Euleptes europaea. The sequence goes on along the minus strand of NC_079314.1, from coordinate 118,495,077 downwards.
CTCATGTGGAGGAGAGGGGAATCAAACCTGGTTCAGACTAGGCAACCAAAAAGATTGAAAAAAGGGGGGGACCCCTTATATATAGGAATATAAATGTCCATTGCAAAAAAGCTAAAATTAGTTCCCAAACACTTTACTCAAATTAATCAAATTATAGTGCATCATACATCAATTTTTGTTTACATATGTATGCACCCTCCCCTAGTGTAAAAACCTTTTATAGTAAAATTGTACTTGCACAGTGTCACATTCGCACAATCATCTTTCCAGTGTGGTGTAGAGGTTAAGAGCGGTGGACTCTAATCTGGAGAACCGGGTTCGATTCCCAACTCCTCCACATGAAGCCTGATGGGTGATCTTGGGCTAGTCACAGTTCTCTCTGAACTCTCTCAGCCCCACCTACCTCTCAAGGTGTCCGTTGTGGGGAGAGGAAGGGGAGGAACCTCCAGGTATTTTCCAACCCGGAGCTGGCAACCCTAGCCAAGGGGTTCCTGGCCATCCTTGTTCCAGCCCTAAAGAATAGGGTTGACAGGTCTTTCTTCGCCACCAGTGGGAGGTTTTTTGGGGCGGAACCTGGAGAGGGCAGCATTTGGGGAGGAGAGGGACTTCAATGCCATAGAGTCCAATGGCCAAAGCAGCCATTTTCCCCAGGGAAACTGATCTCTATCAGCTGGAGATCAGTTGTAATAGCAGGAGATCTCCAGCTACTACCTGGAGGTTGGCAACCCCCTCGGCCCCAGCCTATCAGAGTGACAGACACTGCTAATAGGATATCGAAAACAATTACCTAACCCCCGCTTAACCGTGGTAGTTAAGAGGCAGGGCCATTACACGCCGGTCTCCTGAGCTGCCGCCTCTCTCTGCAGCAGGTGACTCCTGCCTGCGAAGCCGGCTCATCTCGGAGGCCAGCCAGAGTCACGTCACTTCTGATTTAGCTCGACACGACCGCTCCGCCAAGCTGGCGTGGAACTTAATGGAGAGTGGCTGGGCCTATTTCGCTGGCGAGATGGAAGACGCAGGGCAGGAAAACGAGGGGTTTGGCCTCCTTGTTTCGGGCTTATTAGAGGTGCCATTTCTGAGACCGTCACTAAAGCCCCGAATTCCGTTCTGTTCTGCTTTATCTTTCGGCAACAAGCACCTCTGCTAGTAGGGTTGCCAACCTCCAAGTACTATTAAGGAATTGGACTTTCCACTGTCACTTTTGTATCCAGTGTTATTGTATTGATGCAGTTAAAGAAAGATAAAAATTCTTTATTGAACTTTATATAGTTGGTATATTGGAAAAACAGGTTATTGGACAGCAGACCGCCAGTGCTGGTTCTTTGCAGAACCTCCAGGTACTGGCTGGAGATCTCCTGCTATTAAAACTGATCTCCAGGCGACAGAGATCAGTTCCCCTGGAGAAAATGGCCGCTTTGGCCCTCCCTCCCCAGGCTGCACCCCAAAAATCTCCAGGTATTTCCCAACCCAGAGCTGGTTACCCTACTTACAGATTAGCGAAAAGGTATCCCGAAACCTCATTCCTAGAAATGTGGGCTTTGGGGAGGGGCTTCAGTCCCCAAACTTTTCCAGCCTGCATCCACTTTCTGAATTCTAACACGGGGTGGCTGCTGTAATAGGCAGAGCGTCAGGCAGGGAGGTCATGCGTAACTCGGACAGTAAGTCTACAACATTTCGAGCAGATGCACCACTTCATGGTGCCTTTTAAAACGAATGTGCTGTTTAGCAATATTTTCTTCCGTTCGCACCGCTTATCTTCAGTCACACAGTGAAGATCCTTGTGCTGCGGCAAGTTTTTTTTGGAATCTGCACAGCCAATCAGATGGAGAGGACATGGCTCAGTGGTAGAGCATCTGCTTGGCATGCTGAAGGTCCCAGGTTCAGTCCCCGGCATCTCCAGTTAAAGGGACGAAGCAGGTAGGTGATGCGAAAGACCTCTGCCTGAGACCCTGGAGAGCCACTGCCGGTCTTAGTAGACAATACTGTCCCTGAAGGACCAAGAGTCTGATTCAGTAGAAGGCAGCTTCATGTAGGTATTCATGTATGTAACCAGGTTGCCCAGTCAAATAACAGAATCACAGAGTTGGAAAGGACTACCAGGGTCATCTAGTCCAAACCCCTTACACAATGCAGGAAATTCAATGCAGTAGGAAGAGGGGCCGTGGCTCAGTGGAAGAGCATCTCCTTGGCATGCAGAAAGTCCCAGGTTCAATCCCCGGCATCTCCAGTTAAAGGGACTAGGCAAGTATGTTATGTGAAAGACCCCTGCCTGAGACCCTGGAGACCAGCTGCTGGTCTGAGCAGACAATACTGACTTTGATGGGCCAAGGGTCTGGTTCAGTATAAGGCAACTTTATGTGTTCAGGGCTATGCTTCCACTTTTTAGGGGCTGTGGCTCAGTGCCAGAGCATCTGCTTGGCATGCAGAAGGTCCCAGGTTCAATCCCCGGCATCTCCAGTTAAAGGGACTAGGCAAGTAGGTGATGGGAAAGACCTCTGCCTGAGACCCTGGAGTGCCACTGCTGTTCTGAGTAGTAGACAATACTGACTTTGATGGACCAAGTATAAGGCAGCTTCAGGTGTTCATGTGTGCTAGGGGCCAGTCAGAAACCCTGCTGGGCAAAAGCCCCACCTGGCCCCTCTCGCTTTCTAAAAAAACACTTGGCGGGCACCAAGAAAGGCGTCGGCACCCATCGTGATGCTTGTGGCCGCCATGTGGGGGACTCCTGCTCTAGCCCTTGAATACGAAGGCTTCCACCAAGAGCTGCTACTGGGGTTCCACTTGGGTGTTCCCTCTCTGACAGAACTTTTTGAGCAAAGCCACAGAACAGATGGCAGTTCGGCAAATTAATTATCATGGATTCGGATGCGTATAAAACCGAACAAAGGCAGAAGAGGCTATTATCAGCATGATACGCTTATTTTCTTAATTAGCAAGTAAACAATCCGCCTTTTGAAATATAGAACAATGATTATGTTCTTCCCTCAACAAGGGAAGGTAGTTCTCCTCCCCACTCCCCGGATATTCACGATAATAGGGCAATAAAACAGAGGAGGTTTCTTTGCCAATGCAAAGAGCTAATGGCATGAAACGAGGATCAGAAGAAGATAAAGCAACCCATTTGTGAGCCCAACTTCTTCTGTTAGATCATCTCTAATGTTTGAGCCAGCGTGGTGTAGTGGTTAAGAGTGGTGGTTTGGAGCGGTGGACTCTAATCTGAACAACCAGGTTTGATTCCCCACTCCTCCACATGAGCGGTGGACGCTAATCTGGTGAACTGGGTTGGTTTCCCCGCTCCTACACATGAAGCCAGCTGGGTGACCTTGGGCTAGTCACAGCTCTCTCAGCCCCACCTACCTCACAGGGTGTCTGTTGTGGGGAGGGGAAGGGAAGGTGATTGTAAGCCCATTTGATTCTCCCTTAAGTGGCAGAGAAAGTCAGCATATAAAAACCAACTCTTCTTCTTCTGTGTGTAAAGTGCCGTCAGTTCACAGCAGACAAATGGTGATCCTATAGGGGTTTCTTAAGAACATAAGAAAAGCCCTGCTGGATCAGGCCAAGGCCCATCAAGTGCAGCAATCTGTTCACACAGTGGTCAACCAGCTGCATCTAGGAAACCCACAAACAAGACGACTGCAGCAGCATTGTCCTGCCTGTGTCTCACAGCACCTAATATAATAGGCATACTCATAAGAACATAAGAAAGGCCCTGCTGGATCAGACCAGGGTCCATCAGGTTCAGCAGTCTTCACACAGAGGCCAACCAGGTGCCTCTAGGAAACCCACAAACAAGACGACTTGTACATATGTAGCTTAACGCTATGAAATGGCCGCTAACAAATTTCGATTCAGAAAGAGACTAATTTCAGAGAGTAGACGTGTTGGTCTGCAGTAGAATAGCTAGATTCGAATCCAGTAGTATTTTAGGCACCAGCAAAGTTTTGGGGGCATGAGCTTTTGAGAGACAAAGCTCCCTTTGTCAGATACAAGTGTTCCAGGGTCCCTTGTAGCTGATGAAGAGAGCTTTGGTGCTGGGATACTCATACCCGGAAAATCTTGTTCTCTAAGGGGCTACCAGACTCAAATCTAGAAATGGATCCACCTTATTGCCCCAGAAGGTCAAACCAGAACCAATGGGTTGAAATTAAATCAAAAGAGTTTCAGTCTAAACATTAGGAAGAACTTCCTGACAGTCAGAGCGGTTCCTCAGTGGAACAGGCTTCCTCGGGAGGTGGTGAGCTCTCCTTCCCTGGAGTTTTTGAAGCAGAGGCTAGATGGCCATCTCTCAGCAATGCTGATTCTATGATTAGGCAGATCATGAGAGGGAGGGCATCTTGGCCATCTTCTGGGCATGGAGAAGGGGGTCACTGGGGGGGTGGGGGGAGGTAGATGTGGATTTCCTGCATTGTGCAGAAGGTTGGACTAGATGACCCTGGTGCTCCCCTCCAACTCTATGATTCTATGGTGTCCTTTTGCCATGTACCTGATGCTCCATTTTGAGGAAATGGACCCAGGGATCCGTTGCTTTGATCACCCCCATGTCTCCGACCTCTACGGATTGTCTGTTACAGGTGTGTGAAGTGCAGAATGAAACGGAGATGACCTGTCAAGCGCCAGCCCTGGCGGTCGACCCCAGCAACCAGTCTGATCTCACCGAGCGACCCGACGAGTTTGGCTTCATCTTGGACAACGTCCAGTCCTTACTGGTCCTCAACAAAACCAACTTCACTTACTACCCGAATCCGGTCTTTGAGGCTTTCAACCCTCCTGGGGTCTTGGAACTGAAGCCAGGAACGCCGGTTATAATAAAGGTAACAGGGAGAAGGAGCCATGGTCTCAAGTAAGCCCTGCCCGTGCTGACATTTGGGTGGGACATGGCTCAGGGGAAGAGCATCTGCTTGGCATGCAGAAGGTCCCAGGTTCAATCCTTGGCATCTCCAGTGGAAAGGACCAGGAAGTCAGTGACGTGAAAGACTTCCTCCTGAGCCCCTGGAGAGCTGCTGCCGGTCTCAGAAGACATTACTTGATGGACTAATGGTCTGATTTGGTATGAGGCAGCTTCATGGGGAGGGGTTGTGGCTCAGTGCTAGAGCATCTGTTTGGCATGCAGAAGGTCTCAGGTTCAATCCCCAGCATCTCCAGCTCAAAGGAGGTGATATGAAAGACTCCTCTTGAAACCCAGGAGATCTGCTGCCATTCTGAGTAGACAATACTGACCTTGATGGACCGAGGGTCTGGTTCAGTCCAAGACAGTGTCCTGTGTGTTCACATGTTTGTTCATTTGCACATTTCCTTCCCCATTTCACACTATGGAAAAAGGACCATCCTAGTATGAGCACAAATTCACGATACTCATCGTGATCCTACTGTCTGTCGGTATTAGGGTTAGAGTGTTGGATTAGGAGCTGGAAGTCCCGGTTTTGCATCTCCACTCCACACCTAAAAAATGATATTGCAGAGCTTGAGAAGGTGCAGAAAAGAGCAACCAAAATGATCAGGGGGCAAGAGCAACTGTCCTATGAGGAGCAGTTAAAACGCTTAGGGCTGTTTAGCTTGGAAAGAAGGCAGTTAAGGGGAGACATGAGAGACGTCTATAAAATTATGCATGGTGTGGAGAGAGTGGGCAGGGAGAAGCTTTTCTCCCTCTCTCATAATACTAGAATGTGGGGTCCTCTGCTGAAGCTGGAGGGTGAGAGATTCCAAACAGATAAAAGGAAGTATTTCTTCCCACAATGCATAGTTGAATCGTGGGACTCCCTGCCCCAGGATGTGGTGATGGCTGCCAACTTGGAAGGCTCCAAGAGGGGAGTGGACATGTGGACATGAGGAGAGGATTATCCATGGCCACTAGTCAAAATGGATACTAGTCATGATGCATACTTATTCTCTCTAGTATCAGAGGAGCATGCCTATTATCTTAGGTGCTGAGGAACAAGGCAGGACAATGCTGCTGCAGTCGTCTTCCTTGTGGGCTTCCTGGAGGCACCTGGTTGGCCACTGTGTGAACAGACTGCTGGACTTGATGAGTGTTGGTCTAATCCAGCAGGGCATTTCTTATGTTCTTTCACCACCATGAGCTCTGGGGAGAAAAGGAAATTGTCTAGATGGGTATCATGGAATATTACAAACGTCAAACTCAGTACCATCAACTGAAAAGATGAAACGGTGCTTTGGAACGGCAGATCCCTTTCATTATCCTAACACGTCCTCATGGTTTTCTTTTTCTCACACCAGGGGAAGAACCTGATCCCACCCGTCACAGGAGGGAACGCCAAGCTGAATTACACGGTGCTGGTGGGCGAGAAGCCCTGCGCTGTCACGGTATCGGACGCGCAGCTGCTGTGCGAGTCTCCGAATCTTATAGGACGGCACAAAGTGATGGTAAGCGGGAGTGGTCTCGAAGTGCCGCAGAGCAAAGGCAATTGGCCGTGGGAAGTTGATGGGGAATTGGGGACCTCCCCTGAATATTGCTGGGGGTCCGGAATCTCTCAGCGACTTCTAGAGGCACCTCCACATAGTATAGATTCCATGATCTGGACACTATACTTCTGTTGATACAGGCCAAGATCGCATTTGCCTTTTTAGCTACCGCGTCACACTGCTGACTCATGTTCAGATACACACATGTATCTCTCTTTTGAATACCAGGCCCTTTAGCTCTCCTGGAAGGCAGGTATCTCCGTACTCCCTTTCATCAACGACTATGCCCATGCAAAACAGAGAAAGTGGAAACAACAGAACATGTTCTTTTGCAATGTCCCTTCTACAACGATATAGGATTGCAGTACATTCTCCCCATATTGTCATTCTTTCCTGGGAGATTAGAAGAAGCTAATGTTTCCCTTTTCTTAGCAGACACCTCTCAGGAGATAACTATTCAAGTAGCCAAATTTTGCCTCCGGTCTAGTGGGATTCGTAAACGGCTAATTGAAAACCTTTCCCCGTAGAAGATCTTTCCTCCTCTTCTTCAAATCATCCCTCCCAGAATCATCAACTTTTATTATTTTATTTTATTGTTTTAACCTAACTTTGATTTTGATTCAGAGCTGATATTGTATCGAAATAAAACTTGATTGATTGATTGACTATCAGGCCAAGGCCTTCTTGAACCCCTGGAGCTCCGCAGCAGGGTCTCTCAGCTCTTCCCTTTTCCCGCAGGCTCGCGTTGGGGGGATGGAGTTCTCCCCTGGGATGGTGTACATCTCCCCCGACAGCCCCCTGAGCCTGACCGCCATCGTCAGCATCGCCGTGGCCGGGGGGCTGCTCATCATCTTCATCGTGGCCGTGCTGATCGCCTACAAGCGCAAGTCCCGGGAGAGCGACCTCACCCTCAAACGCCTCCAGATGCAGATGGACAACCTGGAGTCCCGGGTGGCCTTGGAGTGCAAGGAAGGTACTGAGGGGTGGAAGGCTACGGAACAGCCTGGAGGGATCATTCCTTCTTCGGGACAGGTGCATCATAGGAGGGCGCCAAAAGTGCCTCTTTTGATAGCCAGGGAATCCAAAAGCCATACGATGTACTAGTTAGAGCTGGGGTCTCCTGTAGCGTTCGGCTTTTCCGATCGCAACCCTGAGAGAGATTATGAACTGGTGGTGCCGAGTTGTTTTCTGTTGCCCCAGAAAGCCGTACTAGAACCAACGGGTTGAAATTAAATCAAAAGAGATTCCGTCTAGACATTAGGAAGAATTTTCTAACAGAGCGGTTCCTCAGTGGAAGAGGCTTCCTCGGGAGGTGGTAAGCTCTCCTTCCCTGGAGGCTTTTAAGCAGAGGCTAGATGGCCATCTGTCAGCAATGCTGATTCTATGAACTTGGGCAGCATGGGAGGGGGGCATCTTGGCCATCTTCTGGGCACTGGGGGTGTGGGGGAGGAGGTAGTTGTGAATTTTCTGCCTTGTGCAGGGGGTTGGACTAGATGACCCTAGTGGTCCCTTCCAACTCTATGATTCTATGAATTCCCCAGAGCTCTGCTTTGAGGGTCATTCACAGCTTCATAACACTCCTTGCTTTATCTTGCCAGAAAAGGCTATCGCCCCTTCCAACTTTTGATAATACAGTTTTATTTAAGAACATAAGAAAAGCCACGCTGGATCAGACCAAGGCCCATCAAGTCCAGCAGTCTGCTCACACAGTGGCCAACCGGTGGCCAACCGCAGGTCCTCTGTTTTTCTAATCGGGCAACCAGCAAATGAATCGACACCTGTATGAATCTTTCAATCCTTTACTGAAAAGGGGAAAGGTTATTTTTATTAAACAAGACAGTATACAATAAAGAACTAAAATTATTAAGTTTATCTACAGTGTAGATAAACAGGCAAGTACAATCGAAGATCCTATCATTATTTTAATGTGTATCAAAAACTAGTTGTCTGTTAGAACAAATCAGAATTCAGTCTCTTGTTCATTGCTCTTAAGGGATATCTAATAAGCCCAAAAGGTCCCTATGTCTTACCAAGCAGGGGTCCTTCAATCTCTGCCTTCAGAGCTTCATTCCAAGGAAATCTGATTAGGTCTTCAAAGCATGTATAGTTATAGAGAAAACCTATCTATCTGATCAATCTCTGAAGTCACTTATCACGATCATGTGACTACTTCTAAGTACCTGGTTGGCTATTATGAGAAGCAAAACCAGCACAAAATGCAAATGTTTATTTCAACAAATTCTTTTAGTACATTTTTAACATAGCAAGCTAGAACGCCATAGTTGCCTCAGCAGAAATACTTTCTCAGGCTTAGAAACTGCAAACTAAGGATGGCATAACCAGCAGGTGTCTCCTTATACTGAAGAAGAAGAGTTGGTTTTTATGGGGAGTGGGGAAACAAACCCAGTTCACCAGATTAGCGTCTGCCGCTCATGTGGAGGAGTGGGGAATCAAACCCGGTTCTCCAGATTGGAGTCCACCACTCCAAACCACCACTCTTAACCACTACACCACGCTGGCTCTCTGGGGATGAGATCACCGCTACTGCGTCACCCCAACACTGGTACCCACCAGCACTATTCCTGGAATACGCCAAGTGGGCGGGATCATGTGGGGGTTTTGCCGAACAGGTCTTCCGATTGGCCACTGGAGATGTGATTGGCCCTGCAGATTGTTAAACATATCGCTTTGGAAGCAGCTGTCTTCCCAGCACACCAATCTTCAGATAAAGGTCGGGGACCCCTGTGTTAGAATGTCAGGCCTAGAGGACCTGGGTTCAAGTCCTTACTCAGCCATCAAGCTCACTTAAGGTTGCCATCTCCGGGTTGGGAAATACCTGGAGATTTCGGGGGTAGAGGCTGAGGAGGGCGGGGTTTGGGGAGGGGACTTCATTGTCATAGAGTCCAAGTCCCAAAGCGGCCATTTTCTCCAGGGGAACTGATCTCTATCGGCTGGAGATCAGTTGTAATAGCAGGAGATCTCCAGCTAGTACCTGGAGGTTGCCAAACCCGATCTCCAGGTGAACTGATCTCTATCACCCAGAGGTCAGTTGTAATAGCAGGAGATCTCCAGCCACCACCTGGAGGGTGGCAGCCCTATTTAGAAGGCTTTGCTTAGATGAATGAATCTGTCGCTGCTGAGTATAGAGGGAGAGGCGGCCCTGCAGGTATGTAAGTCCAGTACCATTGAGGGCTTTGTAAGCAAGTGGGTTCTTGATCAAATCAAGCCTGAACTCTCCCTAGAAGCTAAAATGACTGAACCGAGGCCCAGGTTTCAAACCTCCAAAGTCCGTCCACCTGGGTGAAACCTTTCCTCAAACATCCGAGGCCAAGTTTTCCCTTTCCCCCCAAAATCACAGCTTTTGCCGAACTGCAGACCGACATTCACGAGCTGACGAGCGACTTGGACGGAGCTGGGATCCCCTTCCTCGATTACCGGACGTACACGATGAGGGTGCTTTTCCCCGGCATCGAAGACCATCCTGTGCTGAGGGATCTGGAGGTAAGAGAGGATCTCAGAAAAAGCAACCCTAGAAAGCACCCTGTCCCAGAAACTGTCAGCTGACTGCTCTTCTTAGGTAGGGTTGCCGTGCCCCCCTGCAACTGGCTGGGGGTTAGGGGGGGCTTACCGGGTGCTGGGGGTTTTCTTGGGCAATGTGCTGACATCACTTCCAGGCGCACGGGGAGTGATGTCGTTGTGTAAGGATGCTGCTGACGTCCGTTCCCCCCATTTTGGTGTCATTTGTTCCCCTGCTGGCCAGCAGAGTGGTGAAAGGGAGCGCCCTTTGGGGGCTTGGGGCTCCCCATGGGAGCTTGGCAGCCCAGGGCACTGATAAAACACTGTAAGAAAAAGCAATCACAGTGTAACAGTACGCACAGTTTTACCACAATTGTTTTTGTGTGGTGTTTTACTAACTTGCTGGCATGTACTTACCTAACAAGCAAAACTGTGCAAGACAAATCTTGGTGCCGTTCAGGTATATTGTATTTTATCAAAGCTCAGTTATACACTGAGGATAGTTTCCAAGGGGAGCCGTGTTGGTCTGCAGGAGAAGAGCTAGATTGGAGTCCAGTATCACCTTTGAGACCAAGAAGATTTTCAGGGTACCAGCTTTCTTGAGTCAAAGTCTTGATGAATGCCTTGTGATAAATGCCTTGTGATAAAAACTTAGAATCATAGAACCATAGAGTTGGAAGAAGAAGGAGGAGGAGGAGGTTTTTGTATGCCGACTTTCTCTACCACTTAAAGGAGGCTCAAACTGGCTTACAGTCGCCTTCCCTTCCCCTCCCCACAACAGACACCCTGTGAGGTAGGTGGGGCTGAGAGCGCTCTAAGAGAACTGTGACTAGCCCAAGGTCACCCAGCTGGTTTCATGTGTAGGAGCGGGGAAAACAACCCGGTTCACCAGATTAGCCTCCGTCGCTCATGTGGAGGAGTGGGGACTCAAACTCGGTTCTCCAGATTAGAGTCGACCGCTCCAAACCACCGCTCTTAACCATTACACCACACTGGCTCTCAAAGGCGTCAGAGCAGTACCAGCAGGTGACTCCAAAACAGCCTGGATCCGCAAGAAGCGATAATCTCTAGCCATCTAGGATCATACGAAGTGGCTTGCTGGATCTGACCCCAAGGTCTCTCCAGCCCAGCAATCCCATTTCCAGCAATAAAGAGCCAGATGCCTTCTGAAGCTCTTGAGCAGCTATGGCTTTCCCCCAACATCTGGCTGCCAGAGGTGTCCCGCCTCTGAGCCTGGATGCTCCATTTCACTATCATGGCTAATAGACCTGTCCGCCTTGAATGCTTCCCAGTCTTTTTTTTTTTAAAAAAGGCCTCTGTGCTAATGGCAGCACCACAGCATGTGTTTGGGATTTCCTTAATAATAATTATGACAACTTATCGTTTCAAGTATCCAAAGTGCTCCATATGCATTATCATGAAATACATATAATAAGGGAGGCTGCTATTCTTATCCGCAAGTTCATTATTGCCCTGTCCCCCGATAGCCCACAGTCTGGCCTGGAGGAAAATTGCTTCCTGATCCCTAAAGTAGCAATCAGCATTACCCTGGGCATGTAAGAAAGGGCCACGGGTGCCCAGCACTGACTCCACCCTTCCTGCCCTCCTTCTCATGATCTGCCTAAGTTCACAGAATCAGCAATCAGCATTACTGCCAGATGGCCATCTAGCCTCTGCTTCAAAACCTCCAAGGAAGGAGAGCCCACCACCTCCTGAGGAAGCCTGTTCCACTGAGGAACCGCACTAACTGAAGAAGAAGAGTTGGTTTTTATACGCTGATTTCTCTACCACTTAAGGGAGAATCAAACCGGCTTACAATCACCTTCCCTTCCCCTCCCCACAAGAGACACCCTGCGAGGTAGGTGGGGCTGAGAGGGCTGTGACTAGCCCAAGGTCACCCAGATGGCTTTGTGTGGAGGAGTGGAGAAACAAATCCAGTTATCCAGATTATCATCCACCACTCATGCGGAGGAGTGGGGAATCAAACCTGGTTCTCCAGCTCGGAGTCCACCGCTCCAAACCACCGCTCTTAACCACTACACCATGCTGGCTCTCGAGTGTTTGGATGGGAGACCACCATGAAAGTCCAGAGCTGCTATGCAGAGGCCGGCAATAGCAAACCTCCCCTGAACGTCTTGTGCCTTGGCTGAGACATGATGGCACTTTCCGGCCCCAAAGAAGTGCTTGCGAGGGAAGGCGGCATGGTATAGCCCTCTCTCGTCAGATCTCGGAAGCTAAGCAGGGTCAGTACTTGGAAAAGCAATGACGAAGGAAGACACCACAGAGGAAGGCGATGGCAAATCACCTCCGATTCTCGCACGCCTTGAAAGCCCCTTGCTGGGGTCGCGATAAGTTGGTTGGGACTTGACGGCCCTTGCGTACGCAAAGGGGCGCTTCTGTCTCTCTGTCTTGAGCTTCCTGCCTATCGGTTTTATTGGGTGATCTCAGCTCTTAGAGGAAAAGGAGAGAATCCCTCCCCATATCCCTGGTTTCCTGACTCCACTCTGTTCATCGTTTAATAAACCTCTACAGAAGGGATTCCTTTTAAAAGGTGGTGTTGGAGGAGAGTGTTATGGATACCCTGGACTGCCAAAAAACAACAACAAATCAGTGGGTTATAGATCAAATCAAGCCTCAACTGACCCTAGAAGCTAAAATGACTAAACTGAGGCTGTCGTACTTTGGTCACATTATGAGAAGACAAGAGTCACTGGAAAAGGCAGTCATGCTAGGAAAAGTTGAGGGCAGCAGGAAAAGAGGAAGACCAAACAAGATATGGGATTGACTCAATAAAGGAAGCCACAGCCCTCAGTTTGCTAGACCTGAGCAAGGCTGTTAAAGATAGGAGGTTTTGGAGGACATTTGATTCATAGGGTCGCCATGAGTTGGAAGTGACTTGACAGCACTTAACACACACATCATGTCCCACTTTGGGGCCAAGAAGGGATTTTCCTTCAGGCCAGACTGGCCAGGGATCCTGGAGGTTTTTTGCCTTCCTCTGGGCATGGAGCAGGTGTCACTGGGCGAGTAGGGAGGGGAAGTAGCTGTGAATTTACGGCATTGGACTAGATGACCCTGGAGATCCCTTCCTGCTCTATGTTTCCTCCATTAGCCTCTCTAAAGCAAAGGGCCCAAATGGTTTAGCCTGTTGTAAAATCCCTTGATCATCTCAGCTGAGCTTCTCTATATCTTTGTAGAGCTCGGCAAGAGGTTCCAACACTGGCTTTGACCTCTGGGCTCCCTCTGGTCAGAGCACACTTACTGGAATGCTCATTGAATCATAGAGTTGGGAGGGCCTCCAAGGTCATCTAGTCCAACCCTCTGCACAATGCAGGAAGTTCACAACCGCTTGCCCCCAAACCCCCAGTGACCCCTGCTCCATGTCCTGACTATGGCAAAAAGCCCTCCAGGATCCCTGGCCAAACTGGCCTGGAGGAAAATTGCTTCCTGACCCCAGATCGGCATTACCCTGGACATGCATGAAAGGGGCCACGAGAGCCAAAAGCTGACGCAACCTTTCCTGCCCTCCCTCTCATGATCTGCCCAAGTTCAGCGAATCCACATTGCTGACAGATGGCCATCTAGCCTCTGCTTAAAAACCTCCAGGGAAGGAGAGCTTACCACCTCCAGGGGAAGCCTGTTCCACTGTGGAACTGCTCTAATTGCTGGAAGTTCTTCCTGATGTTGAGCCGAAATCTCTTTTGATTTAATTGCACTCCCTTGGTTCTGGTCCGACCTTCTGGGGCAACCGAAAGCAACTCCATCCTCTCTATGAAAGCCCTTGAAGTACTTGAAGATGGTTATCTATCGCCTCTCCGTCGTCCCCTCTCCAGGCTGGACGGAGTTACCTCTGGCAACCCTGTTGCTTTAATCAGGCGCCGTTCCCCTCCTGCAACCCAATTATCGGCAGCTCCTCCTGGAACCGAGCCCTTTCCGCAAAAGCCAGGGGCCATCCCCCCCTTTGCCTCTGCAGCTTAGCGCCGTGCGCCCCTGCCCAATGACATCACCCGGGATAATGAGTCGGGCTGATCTTCGTGCTACTCCCCAGCGAACTTGCGCACTTGTAGCAAGAAAAAAAAAAGGTTTGGCACGGCAGGCCGTCTCTGCTGTGGAGCGAAGCAGGCGGCCAGTAGCGAGGGCTGGGGATGGAAAAGAGGGGAGGGCAAACCTCTGGCAGGCCTTGCCTAGAAACCGTGTGGCGGGGAGGAGGGAGAGCTGCAGAGAGAATCCCAGCATTCAGGGCAAAACACATGGGAACAGTGAAGAGGGCACTGCTTCTAGCTTGCTTGCTTTACTACTTGCTATCTTTGCTTTGAGGATCCATGCAGGGTGGAGTGGTCAGCTGCTGCAGTACTGCAGTCAAAAGCTCTGCTCACGACCTGAGTTCGATCCCGACGGAAGTCGGTTTCAGGTAGCCGGCTCAAGGTTGACTCAGCCTTCCATCCTTCCGAGGTCGGTCAAATGAGTACCCAGCTTGCTGGGAGTAAAGGGAAGATGACTGGGGAAAGCAGTGGCAAACCACCCCGTAAACACAGTCTGCCTAGTAAACGTCAAGATGTGACCTCACCCCATGGGTCAGGAATGACCTAGTGCTTGCACACCGGGGACTATCTTTACCTTTTTTTATCTTTGCTTTGGCCCTGTCCTGGATAGCCCAGACTAGCCTGATCTTCTAAGCGTGGTCAGCCCAGGTTATTACTTGAATGAGAGACCCACAAGGAAGTCCAGGGTTTCACCAGAGAGGCAGGCAAACCACCTCTGCTGTTATCTTGCCTTGAGAAGAGCCAGTGTGGTGTAGTGGTTTGGAGTGGTGGACTCTAATCTGGAGAACCAGGTTTGATTCCCCACTCCTCCACATGAGCAGTGGACTCTAATATGGTGAACCGGGTTGGTTTCCCCACTCCTCCACATGAAGCCAGCTGGGTGACCTTGGGCTAGTCACAGCTCTTAGAGCTCTCTCAGCCCCACCTACCTCACAGGGTGTCTGTTGTGGGGAGGGGAAGGGAAGGTGATTGTAAGCCCGTTGGATTCTTCCTTAAGTGGTAGAGAAAGTTGGTGTATAAAAACCAACTCTCCTCCTCCTTCTTCTTCTGGTTAGTACTTGGATGGGAGACCACCAGGGAAGTCCAGGCCCCTCCCCAGAGGATCAGAATACATAGGATCAAAATGTAACAGAGGAAAGGAGGCACCTGAATTCTCAATGAAGTTAATTTGTCAGGCTTAAAGAAACCAGACCCAAGAGAGAAAATGCACATTTGTTGTTTTTTCAAGGGGAGGGGGAAGGACGTGCCTCCCGCTTTTTTTCTTGGGATATTTACTGAAGCCAATAACACCATTTATTATTTGCTTAAGACCAAAGCATAAGATATTTATTATTTGCCTATCTCAGCCTACAAGCCTCGCCTGACTTCCTTGCTTCGTAGGCCTTTGGCCACAGTCGAAGCAATTCAGCCATCCCGAGAGCCAAGAAGCGTACCATTCTAGGCTCCGAAACTAGATCCAGGCAGAGCAGGATTCGAGTCCAGCGGCACCTTAAAGACCAAAAAACAAACCTGTGTCAAGTAGTATCTTCTGTCTGGGAGAACACTACCTGTTGGATTAGTTTACTGTATATAAGAACATAAGGAAAGCCCTGCTGGATCAGACCAAGGCCCATCAAGTCCAGCAGTCTGCTCATACAGTGGCCCACCAGGTGCCTCTAGGAAGCCCCCAAACAAGACAACTGCAGCTGCATTAGCCTGCCTGTGTTCCACAGCCCCTGATAGAATAGGCTTGCTCCTCTGATCCTGGAGAGAATAGGGATGCAGCATGACTAGTATCCATTTTAACTAATAGCCATAAATACCTATTTCCTCCATGAATATGTCCACTCCCCTCTTAAAGTCTTCCAAGTTGGCAGCCATCTCCACATCCTGGGGCAGGGAGTTCCACAATTTAACTATGTGTTGTGCGAAAAAATACTTCCTTTTACCTGTTTGGAATCTCTCGCCCTCCAGCTTCAGCAGATGACCCCGTGTTCTGGTGGTATGGGAGAGGGAGAAAAGCTTCTCCCTGTCCACTCTCTCCATACCAGGCATAATTTTATAGACCTCTATCATGTCTCCCCTCAGCTGCCTTCTTTCCAAGCTAAACAGCCCTAAGCGTTTTAACCGCTCCTCCTAGGGCAGTTTGGGACTTTCACTGTATTAACTCTGATGCGTCATCTGTAAGTTTTCTGTTTCAATTATAAATGTAAACAGCTGAAGTAATTTCATTTAAAGAGATTTGTTATAAATCGTTAACGAGTTATACTCCCAGACAGAAGGTACTACTTGGCATAGGTTTGTTTTTTGGACTTTTTAGTACCTTCATTCCCCTTCAGGTTTATTGGTTTGCACCTGAAGGACCAGTCAGATTTTCATGGTATAAGCTTTGGCAGTCGAAGCTCCCGTCATCCGAACCAGGTAGCTTCAGTTCCGTAAAGGCCGGGATTTCTTCTCGGAGCCCAGAGCGAACACTTCGGGCTTCTAAGATACTGATCTTAGAAGTATCCCTGGCGCTCCTCTGCTTCCATGCATGTCGGATAATGCGCTTTTGAATGCTCCTTAGCCATTTCACCAACAGGATTTTCCTGTTCCGCTGGCAAACAACTGAAGAAAAAGGGGAACAAAGAAACTCAACCTAAAAGTCAGGGGTAACCGAAGGGGTTGAGCTAAACACTGTCTAATGAAACGACCAATAAATCTGTTTTTATTATCTGTTGTGCACAATTGTATTTAAAAACACAGGGCCTACAATACCCGCTTCCTAAAAAGAACATAGTTACAAATATTACCAACACATAAGAGTTGTTGTTAGTACATAAAATGACCAAAATCTGTTGATGTTATATACATCCTGAAACGCTGGACACCCTATACAAGGTGTGGGGACAGGCTGTGGCTCAGTGGTAGAGCATCTGCTTGGCATGCAGGAGGTCCCAGGTTCGATCCTCGGCATCTCCAGTTCAAGGGACCTCTGCCTGAGACCCTGGAGAGCCACTGCCTGTCTGAGTAGACGATGCTGACTTTGATGGACCAGGGGTCTGATTAAGGCAGCTTCATGTGTTCCTGTGAGCCATGAGCTATATTTTAATGCACTAACTATTTTAACATAAAGCCACACAGAATACAAGGCTGAGCCACATAAAAGCCACTGAGCCCCAGCACGCCATGCTTTGTGTTATGGCGTCAATGGCTCTACAGGCCCGAGTCAACAGGGATCTTGATAGATGGCACAGCATAGTTGATGATGGGCAGGCCCCTATGGAGCCATTTATGCTTGGTAATTAGCAGCGCGTTCCGGGCTGATGTGCCCCGCATATTATTTTTTTAGTTTTTCAAGCTGAACCGTCATTCAGGAAGTGACTGCGAAGCGGGCGCATTCCTGCTTCGCATTTCTTAAGAGCCCCTTTAACGCAACCTTTTGGGTTTGCTCCGCCTCTGCCTCGAAGAATCCCCTCAAGGAAGCATGCAAAATCACAGCTGTGCATTAGCTATGCAAACAGCAGTTGCTAATGGAAGGAATGAAGGAGCAGGCAAGTGGGTGGGGTGGAATTTTTCCTTTTGCGGCGGGACTGTGAATAGGCATTTTAAAGGTCGCATTTTTAAAAAAGAGCTTTGAGCGAGCATCAAAATTGACCCTGCATAAATGGCCTGGGAGTAGGTGGCCCTTCAGATATCCAGACACATTTCCAGGGGAGTTGCTTACAAGCTTGGCCCCCCGCAATTCCTCTGTGCCTGTGTGTTTTCGGCAGGTCCCCGGGTATCGGCAGGAGCGGGTCGAGAAAGGCCTGAAGCTGTTTGCCCAGCTCATCAACAACAAGTTCTTCCTCCTCTCCTTCATCCGCACCCTGGAGTCCCAGCGCAGCTTCTCCATGCGGGACCGGGGCAACGTGGCCTCGCTGATCATGACGGTGTTACAGAGCAAACTAGAGTACGCCACCGATGTCCTCAAGCAGCTGCTGGCCGACCTCATCGACAAGAACTTGGAGAGCAAGAACCACCCCAAGCTGCTGCTCAGAAGGTACCTCTTGACGGCTTTAGTTACCAGGCGGGACCTTGAAATCCAACGTGATGGGGTTTTGTCGTAGAACTGAGCATAGGAACGTATCAAGCTGCCTCCTGCTGAGTCAGGCACTTGGTCCATCAAGGGCCGTATTGTCTACTCTGACTGGCAGCGGCTCTTCAAGGTTTCAGGCAGAGGTCTTTCACAACACCTTGCCCTTAATTGGAGATAGCAGGGATTGAAACTCAAGGAGAAGACTGAGAGGGGATATGATAACCATCTTCAAGTACTTGGAGGGCTGTCACATAGAGGAGGGTGCCGAGTTGTTTTCTGTTGTCCCAGAAGGTCGGACCAGAACCAACGGGTTGAAATTAAATCAAAAGAGTTTCCGTCTAGACATTAGGAAGCATTTTCTAACAGAGCAGTTCCTCAGTGGAACAGGCTTCCTCGGGAGGTGGTGGGCTCCCCTGGAGGTTTTTAAGCAGTGGTTAGATGGCCATCTGTCAGCAATGCTGATTCTGTGACCTTGGGCAGATCATGAGAGGGAGGGCACCTTGGCCATCTTCTGGGCATGTAGTGGGGGTCACTGGGGGTGTGGGGGGGATGTAGTTTGGAATTTCCTGATTTGTGCAGGGGGTTGGACTAGATGACCCTTGGGATCCCTTCCAACTCTATGATTCTATGATTCTATCACCTTGAAATCCAACGTGATGGGGTTTTGTCGTAGAACTGAGCATAGGAACGTATCAAGCTGCCTTCTGCTGAGTCAGACACTTGGTCCATCAAGGTCAGTATTGTCTACTCTGACTGACAGTGGCTCTTCAAGGTTTCAGGCAGAGGACTTACACGTCACCTTGTCCTTAGTTGGAGATAGCAGGGATTGAAACTTGACAACAAACCGCGCATGTGCGGTTCTCAACAACATTCAGAACATTTTCAAAAAAAGAAGTCAAGTTCATGTATTGGTGCAAGCCAGGTAACTTTAACTCCAAAATCAGGAGAGCAACTCCGATGAGAATTTTGAAAGCATCCCTACAGATTACGGCACAGCACGCTCTCCCGCTGCACGTTCCCTTCGCCCCGATACAATCCAGTTGTTTAAAGCGTCGGTCTGTAGCTTGGTGAGAATCCCAGGGGACGCCTGAATTTATAGGGGATTTACATGGGTGTAAAATCCAGAATCTTTCCCCCGGCTTCTGAGAAACAACTCAAGATTTATGCGAGCGAGTGCAGGAGTCCGGGCTTTTCTCAAAGCCCCCTTTGGCAGGAGCGGTGGGGAGAAAAGGAGTTTGCCGTGCCATCTGCCTGGGCGTATTGTCTGAGGCACAAAGCCCGTAGCGGAGAATCAATAAAATGCAAGTAATTGTAGCTGTCTGGCTGCGTTAGGGGCTGCTAAGCAGGGAGCCTGGGAACAGAAATCAGATTTCCCTTTTAGTTGGCTTTATTCTCTGCAAAGTAACTCCCCGCTGCTATAAATCTAAGATTACCACCTTGCTGGTGAAATTCCAACCACCGGTTTCCTGGAGATGGGGGGGCCTTCTACTCTCTGGAGTCGCTCCTTCTCTTCAAATGCTTTGTTTATTTATCTATTGTACATTCCTATTACTCTTCCTCCCCAAGTTCTTTCTTTCTGTTTGTTCATTTGTTTCTCTTTTCATTTCACATTTGTCTGTCTTGTTTATTTCTCTTTGACTCAGAGACCATTTGGCACTGTTGTTTTTGATACCTGGAGATGGAGAGGGGCCGTGGCTCAGTGGTAGAGCATCTGCTTGGCATGCAGAAGGTCCCAGGTTCAATCCCTGGCATCTCCAGTTAAAGGGACTAGGCAAGGAGGTGATGTAAAAGACCTCTGCCTGAGATCCTGGAGAGTCATGGAGAGAGGCCGTGGCTCAGTGGTAGAGCATCTGCTTGGCATGCAGACGGTCCCAGGTTCAATACCCAGCATCTCCAGTTAAAAGTAGGTGACGTGAAAGACCTCTGCCTGAGAGCCGCTGCCAGTCTGAGTAGACAATACTGACTTTGATGGACCAAGGGTCTGATTGTATAAGGCAGCTTCATGGGGAGGGGCTGTGGCTCAGTGGTAGAGCATCTGCTTGGCATGCAGAAGGTCCCAGGTTCTATCCAAGGCACCTCCAATGAAAAGGACCACGCAGTAGGTGATAGGAAAAACCTTGGCTCTCCATGGCTCCTAGTAGGTTAAGTAGGTCCATGGAGAGCCTCAAGAGCTGCTGCCAGTCTGAGTAGGCTGCACTGACTTTGATGGACCAAGGCAGCTTCTTGACCAAGAAAAGGATCTTGGGGTGGTAGTGGATCGCTCAATGAAGATGTCAACCCAGTGTGCGGCTGCTGCAAAAAAGGCAAATTCCATGCTGGCTATGATCAGACGAGGAATAGAGAATAAAACTGCTGCTATCATATTGCCCTTGCACAAATCTATGGTGAGACCACACTTGGAATACTGGTCACACTTGGAGTTCTGGTCACCACACCTAAAAAAGGTGCAGAAGAGCTTGAGAAGGTGCAGAAAAGAGCAACCAAAATGATCAGGGGACTAGAGCAACTGCCCCAGGAGGAGCGGTTAAAATGCTTAGGACTGTTTAGCTTGGAAAGAAGGCGGTTAAGGGGAGACATGATAGAGGTCTATAAAATTATGCCTGGTATGGAGAGAGTGGACAGGGAGAAGCTTTTCTCCCTCTCTCATAATACTAGAACGTGGGGTCATCTGCTGAAGCCGGAGGGTGAGAGATTCAAAACAGATAAAAGGAAGTATTTCTTCACACAATGCATAGTTAAATTGGGGAACTCCCTGCCCCAGGATGTGGTGATGGCTGCCAACTTGGAAGGCTTTAAGAGGGGAGTGGACATGTTCATGGAGGAGAGGGCTATTTATGGCTACTAGTAAAAGTGGATACTAGTCATGATGCATATCCATTCTCTCCAGGATCAGAGGAACATGCCTGTTATATTAGCTGCTGTGGAGCGCGGGCAGGACAATGCTGCTGCCGTCGTCTTGTTTGTGGGCTTCCTGGAGGCACCTGGTTGGCCACTGTGTGAACAGAGTGCTGGATTTTATGGACCTTAGTCTGATCCAGCATGCCCTTCCTTATGTTCTTATAAAACAGTACTAATTTCTGTGTGCCAAATGGAAAAGTGCCCACTCTCCCTTGAGAATGACTTACATGTATCTCCCTGTAGTTACCATCTCCCCTCACTGGTACATTTCATTGGACCTAGAGAAGTGGGAGGGTTGTAGGGGAAAGCCTGCGTAGGCAAAACACCAGAAAATGGATCTCTTTCCTTCTCGCCTGACCTAAAAGGTCTCCCGCAGAGAAGCAATTGAAAAGAACCTTCCGATGTTATGTTGGAACAAAAGAGAACGAAAGCAACCCCATTCCTCTTCTTGTGTCTTTAGCTCTGCAATTCTAATCAGGTTAGGAGGATGAATGAACATGGCTAGCCTGGTAATGGGGGGATGCCGAGCTAAGCCAGTGGGTTCGATTTCCGATGCAGATATTAGCCTTCCACTGCTGCGGACAATTACCCTAACCCCCCACCCCCATCATTCGGCATCTATCTGATTTATTTTCAATTGGGGGTAAAAATTTATCAGAGGGTGGACGCAGAAACATCAGTGCAAACTAGCTCGGGCTTTAGGTGCGCCACTACAGAGAACCAGCGTGGTGTAGTGGTTAAGAGCGGTGGTTTGGGGCGGCAGACTCTGATCTGGAGAACCGGGTTTGATACCCCACTCCTCCACTTGAGCGGCGGAGGCTAATCTGGTGAACCGGGTTGGTTTCCCCACTCCTACACACAAAGCCAGCTGGGTTATGTTGGGCTAGTCACAGCTCTCTCAGCCCCACCTACCTCACAGGGTGTCTGTTGTGGGGGGGGGGGTGATTGTAAGCCAGTTTGATTCTCTCTTAAGTGGAGGAGAAAGTCGACCAACTCTGCTTCTTCTTCTTCTTCTTCTTGAATGTCATGTCTCTCAGCAACGGACATGGCCAGGGCCGGATCTTGAGGGGGATTGGGGGCAAGCGCCCCAGATGCAAGGAGGGGGGCTCCAGCACGAGCATGGAGAAGAGGAGAACTGCCTCTGCACCATGGTTCTAGTCTGACACTTTAACCACTACACCACGCTGGCTCTTCTGGTGAGGTTCAAAACGCATGCATGGCTAAGAGATCTGTGATTGGATCCTCCCGGGAGTTTTAAACAGCTTATGGAAACAACAGGGAGGGAAGGCAGCATGGTATAGCCTGATCTCATTAGATCTTGGAAGCTAAGCAGGGTCAGCCCTGGTTAGTATTTGGATGGGAGACCACCAAGGAATACCAGGGTTGGTATGCAGGCATTGGCAAACCACCTCTGTTAGTCTCTTGCCTTGAAAACCCCATAAGGGGTCGCCATGAGTCAGCTGCGACTTGACGGCTCTTTACACGCACACACATGGAAACAATATAGGGGAGAGAGCCAGCATGGCGTAGTAGCTGCAATGTCAGAGCAGGGAATGGAGAACCCGGGTTCAAGTCTCCACAGGATCAGTTGCCCTCTTTCAGCTTCACCCACCTCCCAGGGCCATTGTGAAGATAAAATAGGGGAAGGGAGAACATTGTGTGGTCCCATGAACTCTTTGGAGAAAAGGCAGGATGCAAAGATAGTGGATAGATAGATATTTGGATTGAGGCCACGTAGCTCAGAGGCAGAAGTTTCTCCCCCATGTGAGTTTCTCACCCATTAAAGGGTGGAAAACCCAGCCGAAGACCTATTTTTCCACTAGGGCTGCCAACTCCAGGTTGGGAAATTCCTGGAGATTTGAAGTCAGTGCCTTGGAGGGCAGAGTTTGGGGAAGGGAGGGATCTCAGCAGGGTGTAATGTCATAGATCCCAGGCAGCATGGTGTAGTGGTTAAGAGCAGTGGTTTGAAGCAGTGGACTCTGATCTGGAGAACCAGGTTTGAGTCCCTGCTCCTCCACATGAGCGGCAGAAGCTAATCTGGTGAACTGGGTTGGTTTCCCCTCTCCTATACATGCAGCCAGCTGGGTGACCTTGGGCTAGTCACACTCTCTCAGCCCCACCTACCTCACAGGGTGTCTGTTGTGGGGAGAGGAAGGGAAGGTGATTGTAAGCCGGTTTGATTCTCCCTTAAGTGGTAGAGAAAGTCATCAAATAAAAACAAACTCTTCTTCTTCCGAAGTTATCATGTACTCCATGGGAACCGATCTCAGTGATCTGGAAATCAGTTGTAATTCTGGGAGGTCTCCAGGCCCCACCTGGAAGTTGGCAAGCCTAGTGTGAGAGGTTTCTAGGGGAAATTGCATCGGGCTAGGGAAATAGTTCAAACCCCCCTTCCTCTCCCTACCCAATCCTGATCCAAATCACAAGAACTTTATATGTTGAGGATACTGGAGGTTCTCTCATTGGACCTTGAAACACATGTTTTACTTGTGGCTGACTTTCTTAAGCACGCCTAGCAAAAGGCATGCTAGGGGGAGGGGCCGTGGCTCAGTGGTAGTGCATCTGCTTGGCATGCAGAAGGTCCCAGGTTCATTCCCCGCCATCTCCAGTTAAAGGGAATAGGCAGGTAGGTGATGTGAAAGACCCCTGCCTGAGGCCCTGGAGAGCCAATGCCGGTCTGAGTAGACAATACTGAATTAGATGGACCAAGGGTCTGATTCAGTATAAAGCAGCTTCATGTGTTCATGTGTTCAATCCAGGTATGAAATAATTTTCTCCTTCATGTACGTTCCTCGAGAAGTACCTGTGTGGATTCAGGCCCTGGTACTTTTAAATTTGGGAGAGGGGGGAAGTAAATAAATAAGCAAATGGACTTTCCTTTCCATATGACCTGCATCGATACCTTTCTCTCCCCTTTGCTGCCCTTCCAGGACAGAATCCGTTGCCGAAAAGATGCTCACCAACTGGTTTACCTTCCTGCTCTACAAATTCCTCAAGGTAAGACCGTCCTCTTCAAGAGGTGCCTTTGTACCTGTTTCTCATGTTGTTTTAGTGGGCATTTGGATTGTTTTAAGTTCTGTTAACTGCACCACCGAGGCGCCCAGCTTGGTTAGAAAAGCAGGGAATGAATATTATGAAGAAATAAAAATATTCCAGAGACTTTGAGTGTCTGATATGAAATAGGATGCAGGTCCATCTAGTACACAACTTTTGCCAGTCAGAATTCAGGCAGAATTGTGCGTGCTGGAGTGGATTTAGGTGAAGGTGGAGTGAAAATTGTGGGGAGGAACATTAACATTTTGAGATATGCTGATGATACTACATTACTGGCAGAAAATAGTGAAGGCTTGAAACGACTACTGCTGAAAGTTAAAGGAGAAAGTGCCAGAGCAGGACTACAGCTGAACATCAAGAAGACAGAAGTAATGACTACAGGAGAATTACTCAACTTTAAGGTTGACAATGAGGAAATTGAAATGGTTCAAGACTTTCTATTCCTTGGCTCCACCATCAACCAAAAGGGAGACTGCAGCCAAAAAATCAGAAGGAGATTGAGACTGGGAAGGGCAGCCATGAAGGAGCTAGAAAAGATTCTGAAGTGTAAGGTGTGTCACTGGCCACCAAGATCAGGTTAATTCATGCCATCGTATTCCCTGTTACTATGTATGGGTGTGAGAGCTGGACAATGAAGAAAGCTGATAGGAAGAAAGTAGATTCCTTTGACATGTGGTGTTGGAGGAGAGGGTTACGGATACCGTGGACTGTCAGTGGGTTATAGACAAAATCAAACCTGAACTGACCCTAGAAGCTAAGATGACTAAACAGGCTGTCATACTTCGGTCACATTATGAGAGGACAAGAGTCCCTGGAAAAGACAATCATGCTAGGAAAAGTGGAAGGCAGCAGGAGAAGTGGAAGACCCAACAAGAGATGGATGGACTCTATAAAGGAAGCCACGGCCCTCAGTTTGCAAGACCTGAGCAAGGCTGTTAAGGATAGGACATTTTGGAGGACATTGATTCATAGGGTCGCCATGAGTCGGAAGCAACTCGACAGCACTTAACACACACAAACACACACATGTACTTTGGAAGGCCCTGTGGCTGCAGTAAAACAAAAAAAATTAAAAGCCCAAACTCTTAAGGAATATTTAGAGAATGAATATTAAAACAAGTCATAAAAACTGAGATGTAGATACATTTCTCACCATGATCTGGATGTCCCAGGCTAGCCCAATCGCATCAGATCTCAGAAGCTAAGCAGGGTCGGCTCTGGTTAGGACTTGGATGGGAGACCACCAAGGAAGTCCAGGGTTGCTGTGCAGAGGCAGGCAATGGCAAACCACCTCTGTTCTTCTCTCACCTTGAAAACCTTACGGGGTCACCCTAAGTCAGCTGCAACTTGATGGCACTTTACACACAGAGAGAGATAACGTTCTCACCATGTCTGGTAGATTTTTCCACAAGACAGAGAAAGGATTGCCAACTCCATGTTGGGAGAACCTTAGACATTTGTGGATGGAGCCGGGGGAAGGCAGGGTTTGAGGAAGGGAGGGACCTCAGTGGGGTATAATGCCACAAGCTGTACTTCATGTGAAGGAGTGGGGAAACCAACCCAGTTCACCAGATTAGCCTCCGCCGCTCATGTGGAGGAGTAGGAAATCAAACCCGGCTCTCCAGATTAGAGTTCACAACTCCAAACCACTTCTCTTAACCACTACACTGGCTGCCTCTCGAAAGTTTAAGGAGTCTCAAACCGGCTTACAATCACCTTCCCTTCTTCTCCTTACAACAGACACCCTATGAGGTAGGTGGGGCTGAGAGAGCTGTGAGTAGCCCAAGGTCACCCAGCTGGCTCTGTGTGTAGGAGTGGGGAAACCAACCCAGTTCACCAGATTAGACTCCGGTGCTCAAGTGGAGGAGTGGGGAATCGAACCCGCTTCTCCAGATCAGACTCCACTGCTCCAAACCACCGTTCTTAACCACTACACCACGCTGAGCCAACATCCTCCTATGATCCGCCACCTCTTGCAGCAGGGAAAGTTTTGAAGGGCCCTGGAAGGTCGCTCCGGTGGTTCCCGCTATCAGATTCCTATTCCAGCGGAAAGTGGGGGGGGGGGGAAACGACAGAGGAAGGTGAGTGGCTAAAAGCATTGCTCTCCTAATAGGCTATTTTATTCCCCCCTCCTCACTTTCTTGTCTCCCTGCCTTTAGCCTGGAAAAAAAAAACGCTGGCCGATAAGGGCCGTAGGCAGCCACACGACAGCAATATGCTGTGGGTAGATAAGCTAATTAAGTGGCAGGCAGGTGTTGGAGGGGAAGAGAGGGCCCGCTCTGGCTTCAGACGCCACCGTGCGTGGCTTTGCCGGGATTTGCATGGCGCAGGACTGAAACGGCACTTCTGCATTTGGGACGAGCCGCAGGATGGCGACCGGAGCCAGAAACCGGGCAGACGTGAGAAGTCAAAGGGAAGAGATAGGATCGCAGAATCATAGAGTTGGAAGGGGCCATCTAGTCCAACCCCCTGCTCAATGCAGGATCAGCCTAGAGCATCCCTTACAAGTGCTTGTCCAGCCTCTGCTTAAAAACTGCTGGTGAGGGGGAGCTCACCCCCTCCCTAGGTAGCTGATTCCACTGTTGAACAACTCTTACTGTGAAAAAAAATGTTCCTAATATCCAGCTGGTACCTTTTGTAATAGTATAATAGTGGGAGATCTCTAGCTACTGCCTGGAGATTGGCAACCCTACTTAGGAGGGCATCAGAGAGTCATATGGTGTCGGACTAGGATATGGGAAACCCAGGTTCAAATCCCCACTCGCACCAGGGATAGGGTTGCCAACATCCAGGTACTAGCTGGAAATCTCCTGCTATAACAACTGATCTCCAGCAGATAGAGATCAGTTCCCCTGGAGAAAATGGCCGCTTTGGCAATTGGACTCTATGGCATTTAAGTCCCGCTTTTCCCAAGCCCCGTCCTCCTCAGGCTCTGCCCCAAAAACTTCCCTCCGGTGGGGAAGAGGGACCTGGCAACCCTAGCCATGGAAGTTTGCTGGGTGACCTTGGGCCTGTCGCATACTCTCAGCCCTGACCCTGGCGAGGACTTGGATGGGAGACCTCCAAGGAATGCCAGGGTCGTGAGGTGGAGGCAGGCAATGGCAAACCGCCTCGAAAGGTCTCTTGCCTTGATAACCCGGCAGGGTCTCCATAAGTCAGTTGTGACTTGACTCCCAAAAAATAAAAGGAAAACAAAAGAAAAGAAACAGAGGGTGTCAGGGTTTCTGTCCACCAGCTCTGAAGCTGGCTCATCCTTTGAACACATGAAGCTGCCTTATACTGAATCAGACCATCAAGGTCCAGCAAAGTCAGTATTGTCTACTCAGACCGGCAGCGGTTCTCCAGGGTCTCAGGCAGAAGGTCTTTCACATCACCTACTTGCCTGGTCCCTTTAACTAGAGATGCCCAGGACTGAACCTGAGACCTTCTGCATGCCAAGCAGATGCTCTACCACTGAGCCACAGTAGATGCTCTACCACTGAGTCTGGCCTTGTAAACATCCAGCTAGGCTGCCCAGCTGCCAAGAGGCCACAACGACTTCTGATAGTCAACTTTTGAGTTACACAGAATTCTTCAGGCTGGATTTTAAATAACAAAAAGGGGAAGAACTCTAGCATTATCTCCAATTTATGTCAAGTCTTAAGAGAGTAATAAAAGGCTCTTCAGGGTTCGAACCATGCTGTGTTCCAGTGATCTCCGGCTACATTCAGGGACGGAGAAGCGCACAGAAGATCTCCCTTTGGAGATCCCGAAATAGCGCTGAGCTCAATCTGTCTCCAGTGCTAAGTGGCAATTGCGGGTCCCTTACAGAGAACAGCTGTAAATGGAAACCAGGTTGATCTAGGTTAGCAACGCCGGAGTTTCATTTTAGAAAGCCCGCTAGGTAGGTGAAGTTCCTCGCTCCAGCTTCCCAAAGTGCTGTGAGCAGGTTCTTAGAGAAGCCAAGAGGAAAATACAAGGAGGCGAGAAGCGGGCCAGAAGAACGGGCTGTGCCTCAGTCAGAATAGCACGCAAACTCCGTAGAGAAGCAGTGGGTGGCATTGGTAAGGCTGGGAGCCTAGAGTCCTGTGTTCAAATCCCTCCATCGCGTTCACAGGGGGCCTGTGATGGTCAGGTCAAAGTCCTGCCCACTTCCTGAAAGCGACTGATCCCCTTTAACCCTAGTTGGAATCTTCACTGAGGCGGTAACAGCCAATCAGAGCCCTTGGAATCCTGAGAGCAGATTGGGGGGGGGGGGAGTCGCAGCAGAAAGCAGTTAAACTGCCACTTTTTCCTCAGATGGTGTTTAGCCACCAGTAAGGCAGGTCAGGCAATCCTTGGTCTCTGGACACAGGGTTTAGCAAGAGGATAGGTATATCTTGATCTCGGGAGACAGGGTTTAACTGCCAGGGAGGAATGGCTTAGTCTCAGGAGACAGGGTTTATCCACTGCTGAGGTAGGATAGGCTGGTTTCCAGAGACATGGTTTAGCCACTGCTGAGGTAGGATAGGGAATCCTTGGTTTCCAGAGACATGGTTTAGCCACTGCTGAGGTAGGTGAGGGAATCCTTTGTCTCAGGAGACAGGGTTTATCCACTGCTGAGGTAGGATAGGCTGGTTTCCAGAGACATGGTTTAGCCACTGCTGAGGTAGGATAGGGAATCCTTGGTTTCCAGAGACAGGCTTTAGCCACTGCTGAGGTAGGTGAGGGAATCCTTGGTTTCCAGAGACATGGTTTAGCCACTGCTGAGGTAGGTGAGGGAATCCTTTGTCTCAGGAGACAGGGTTTATCCACTGCTGAGGTAGGTCAGAGTATCCTTGGTTTCCAGAGACATGGTTTAGCCACTGCTGAGGTAGGTGAGGGAATCCTTTGTCTCAGGAGACAGGGTTTATCCACTGCTGAGGTAGGTCAGAGTATCCTTGGTTTCCAGAGACATGGTTTAGCCACTGCTGAGGTAGGTGAGGGAATCCTTTGTCTCAGGAGACAGGGTTTATCCACTGCTGAGGTAGGTCAGAGTATCCTTGGTTTCCAGAGACATGGTTTAGCCACTGCTGAGGTAGGTGAGGGAATCCTTTGTCTCAGGAGACAGGGTTTATCCACTGCTAAGGTAGGTCAGAGTATCCTTGGTTTCTGGAGACATGGTTTAGCCACTGCTGAGGTACAGTGAGGGAAAAAAGTATTTGATCCCCTGCTAAATTTGCCCTCTGACGAAGAAATGACCAGTCCATAATTTTAATGGTAGGTTTATTGTAGCTGTGAGAGACAGAATAACAACAGGAAAAACCCCAGAAACCCAGAGGACTAAAGTCAGAGATTGATGTGCATTATAATGAGTGAAATAAGTATTTGATCCCCAATCAACCAGCCAGATTCGGGTTAGGGTTAGGGTTCTGCTGTCGACAGAAGCAATCAATCCATCAGATTCCAAACTAGCCACCATGACCAAGACCAAAGAGCTGTCCAAGGATGTCAGGGACAAGATTGTAGACCTGCACAAGGCTGGACTGGGCTACAAGACTATTGCCAAGCAGTTGGTGAGAAGGTGACAACCCTAACCATAACTGTCAACCTCCCTCGGTCTGGGGCTCCATGCAAGATCTCATCTCGTGGAGTTGCAATGATCATGAGAACGGTGATGAAGCAGCCCAGAACTACACGGGGGGAACTTGTCAGTGATCTCAGGGCAGCTGGGACCATAGTCACCATGAAAACAGTTGGTAACACACTACGCCGTGAAGGACTGAGATCTTGCAGAGCCCGCAAGGTCCCCTTGCTCAAGACAGCACATGTACAGGCCCGTCTGCAGTTTGCCAATGCACATCTGAATGACCCAGAGGAGAACTGGGTGAAAGTGTTGTGGTCAGATGAGACCAAAATCGAGCTCTTTGGCATCAACTCAACTCGCCGTGTTTGGAGGAGGAGGAGGAGGAATGCTGCTTACGACCCCAAGAACACCATCCCCACCGTCAAACATGGAGGGGGACATATTTGCTTTGGGGGTGTTTTTCTGCTAAGGGGACAGGACACCTTCAACGCATCGAAGGGACGATGGACGGGACCATGTATCGTCAAATCTTGGGTGAGCACCTCCTTCCCTCAGACAGGGCATTGAAAATGGGTCGAGGATGGGTATCCCAGCATGACAATGACCCAAAACACACGGCCAAGGCAACAAAGGAGTGGCTCAAGAAGAAGCACATTAAGGTCCTGGAGTGGCCTAGCCAGTCTCCAGACCTTAATCCCATTGGAAATCTGTGGAGGGAGCTGAAGGTTCGAGTAGCTACACATCAGCCTCGAAATCTTACTGACTTGGAGAGGCTCTGCAAAGATGAGTGGGACAAAATACCTCCTGAGATGTGTGCAAACCTGGTGGCCACCTCCAAGAAACGTGTGACCTCTGTAATTGCCAACAAGGGTTTTGCCACCAAGTACTAAGTCATCTTTTGCAAAGGGATCAAATACTTATTTCACTCATTATAATGCACATCAATCTCTGACTTTTGTCTTCTGGGTTTCTGGGGGTTTTCGTGTTGTTATTCTGTCTCTCACAGCTACAATAGACCTACCATTAAAATTATGGACTGGTCATTTCTTCGTCAGAGGGCAAACAGGCAAATTCAGCAGGGGATCAAATACTTTTTTCCCTCACTGTAGGTGAGGGAATCCTTGGTCTCAGGAGACAGGCTTTAGCCACTACTGAGGTAGGATAGGGGATCCTTGGTTTCCGAGGCATGGTTTAGCCACTACTGAGCTAGGTCAGAGAATCCTTGGTTTCCAGAGACATGGTTTAGCCACTGCTGAGGTAGGTGAGGAAATCCTTCATCTCAGGAGACAGGGTTTATCCACTGCTGAGGTAGGATAGGGAATCCTTGGTTTCCAGAGACATGGTTTAGCCACTGCTGGGGTACGTTAGGGAATCCCTGACCTCAGGAGACAGGGTTTAGCCACTGCTGAGGTAGGTGAGGGAATCCTTGGTCTCAGGAGACAGGCTTTAGCCACTACTGAGGTAGGTCAGAGAATCCTTGGTTTCCAGAGACATGGTTTAGCCACTGCTGAGGTAGATGAGGGAATCCTTCATCTCAGGAGACAGGGTTTATCCACTGCTGAGGTAGGATAGGGAATCTTTGGTTTCCTGAGACATGGTTTAGCCACTGCTGAGGTAAGTTAGGGAATACCTGACCTCAGGAGAGAGGGTTTAGCCACTGCTGAGGTAGGTGAGGGAATCCTTGGTCTCTGGAGACAGGGTTAAGGTATTGCTGAGGTAGGTTTGGGAATCCTTGGTCTCTGGAGAAAGGGTTTAGGTACTGCTGAGGTAGGTGAGGGAATCCTTCATCTCAGGAGGCAGGGTTTAGCCACTGCTGAGGTAGGTTAGGGAATCCATGGGCTCAGGAGACAGAGTTTATCCACTGCTGAGGTAGGTCAGGGAATCTTTGGTCAGGAGACAGAGTTTAGACACTGCTGAGGTAGCATAGGGAATGCTTGGTCTCTGGAGGCAGGGTTTAGCCACTGCTGAGGTAGGATAGATATCCTTGGTCTCAAGAGAAAGGGTTTAGTCATTGCTGAGGTAAGTTAGGTAATGTTTAGACTTTGGAGACAGGGTTTAGCCAACAGTGGGCCAGGTCTGCAAAGACTTGTTCTCAAAATATAGGGTTTACCTGACAGAGGGGATTGTTAGGAGACAGGGTTTAACCACCAGTGAGACAGATCAGGGAATTCTTTGTCTCAGAGGACTGGGCTTAGCCACCTGTAAGGCAGTTTAGAGATGCCTTGGTCTCAGAGGGAGAAGCAGAATAAAATCATCACGATAAATTAATCAAGTTGATCCAGGCAAAGGGGCTTCATTTATGGAACAGATTCTGAACACTGAATTGTAGCTTTTGCGGACGTAGAGCTACCACAGTGATTTGGCAGCATTCGGGAAGTGGGTGGAACGTGCTCTGAAAAGATGGAGGTGGGAGCAGTGGTGCCATCTTCCAAATGCTTGTGTGACGTCTCTTTGTCTCCCTCCAGGAATGTGCCGGCGAGCCACTCTTCTCCCTGTTCTGTGCCATCAAGCAGCAGATGGAGAAGGGCCCCATCGACGCCATCACTGGGGAAGCACGATACTCCTTGAGCGAGGACAAGCTCATCCGGCAGCAGATAGACTACAAGACCCTGGTGAGCAATTGGGGGGCATCGCCCTATCTCTCAGTTGCTCTTCTTATTTTCTTTCTTTCTTTCTTTCTTTCTTTCTTTCTTTCTTTCTTTCTTTCTTTCTTTCTTTCTTTCTTTCTTTCTTTCTTTCTTTCTTTTTCCTTCCTTCCTTCCTTCCTTTCTTTCTTTCTTTCTTTCTTTCTTTCTTTCTTTCTTTCTTTCTTTCTTTCTTTCTTTCTTCCTTCCATCCATCCATCCATCCATCCATCCAACCAACATTTATTAGCCTCCTTCTTTATGGAGCTCAAGGAGGCTTACTATTTAAATAAAATACATACTTGGAATACACAAAAATACATAAAAGAAAAATGTTTAAATCATAATTTAGTACTGCTTTCATCAAATACTATGCTAAATAAAACCGTCTTCAGTTGTCTCCTAAAGATCAAAAGCAAGGGGGCCAGGTGCACCTCCCTGGGGAGGCTGTTCCATAATTGTGGGGCTATCACTAAATAGGCCCTCTCTTGTGTGCCCGCCAGTTGAGCTTCTTTGATTGGTTGGGACAATCAGGAGGGCCTCTCCCTGTGATCTTAATTCCTGGGCTGGAATATGTGGGAGAAGACGGTCCATCACATACCCTGATCCCAAGCCATGTAGGGCTTTAAAGGTTAAAACCAACACCTTGAATTGGGCTCGGGAGTGGATTGGTAGGTTGGTTGCTGTGATGTTGGGGTCCCATGATCCTGATAGCTGGCATCAGGAGCCACCACCAGGAAGGGCAGAACACTGGAACATGTGGCAGTTGTTCTCTTCTGAATTGCAAGATGTCATAGTTCCACTGTACACTGCTTTGGTCAGGCCGCTTCTGTAGTATTGTATGGAGTTCTGGAGGCCTCACTTAAAAAAAGATGTGGACAGAATGCAGTGGGTGCAGAGGAGAGCGACGAGGATGATCAGGGGCCTGGAGGCCAATCTCTGCGAGGGAAGGCTGGGAGACTTGGGAATCTTCAGTCTGGAGAAGAGGAGGTTGAGGGGGGACATGACTGCTCTCTTGAAGTATTTGAAGGGCTGTCACTTAGAGGAGCGCAGGGAGCTGTTCCTGTTGGCAGCAGAGGATAGGACTCGCAAGAATGGGTTTAAAGTATGGGTGGAAAGGTACTGTCTGGATATTGTGTGTGTGTGTAAAGTGCTGTCAAGTCGCAGCTGACTTATGGCGACCCCTTCTTTAGGGTTTTCATGGCAAGAGACTAACAGAGGTGGTTTGCCAGTGCCTTCCTCTGCACAGCAACCCTGGTATTCCTCAGTGGTCTCCCATCCAAATACTAACCAGGGCCAACCCTGCTTAGCTAGGGGGGGGGGGAATTTACAGTAACAGTTATTCGACAGTGGAATCAGCTACCTAGGGAGATGGTTAGCTCCCCCTCACTGGCAGTCTTTAAGCAGAGGCTGGACAAATACTTGTCAGGGATGCTCTAGGCTGATCCTGCATTGAGCAGGGGGTTGGACTAGATGGCCTCCATGGCCCCTTCCAACTCTATGATTCTATGATTCTCTAACAAAATCATGCATGGAGAAATACTGTCACTCTCTAACCTAACACTGCATCTCAGGATCTCTCGGTGTAATTGACAGGCAGTGGTCTCAGGACAGACCAGAAAAAACTAGTCATTTATTTGTTTAGAAAAGTTCTGTGTTTCCTCTCCAGAGACCTGCTCGAGGCAACTCACACAGCCAAAGCAATGCAATAAAATCATTTTTAAAAAACCCAAGACCTACCACTGGTAAAACAAGCCATTTAAAAAGCAAGCCAAGGGCATAAATGCAGCTTAAAACAACATCTGGAAGGCTAAAATGATATTCATAATTCGGGGCTACCAGCAGACCACAAAAACAGCTTCAAATGATAAAACATAGAATGATAAAACTCGGCATAATTAGCTTATAAAATGAAGTGGTGGTCACTCCTTTAGATGGCCTTAAAAGGACATGGAACCTCCGCGTTCAGAGGCAGTTTATCTCAAAAGACTGAGGGACAAATAACCGGACAAGCTGCTATCTTCATGCCCAGTGTCTTTTCATGTTCTGGTTGGCTGCTGTGGGAAACAGGATGGTGGACTAGGTGGATCCTTGCTGTCATGCTCTCCTAGCCTACCTCACAGGGTTGTTGTGAGGATACAGTGAAGGAGAGAAGAATGATGTAAGACTGAGATGTTCCACCAGGCCTAAGGTTGAAGGCAGCTATGGTTTTTCCATCTACCTGGCCTCCCGACCCCTCCCCTTTTCCAGTTTGGTTATATTATTGCTCATATGTTGTTAATTCTAATTTCTGTTGATATGATGATTATTGTTTCTTCCCTTCTCCTTTATTACTTCCCCTCTGTTTGGGGAACCCCCTGCCATTGTGGGAAAAATTTTTAAGGGCGCCAATAGAGTTTTATAGTATAGGTTGAGCAACTTTTATCCAGACCTCTTGGGACCAGAAATAGTCCGTATTTCGGATCTTTCTGTACATTGGAATATTTTGGAATTTTTGCATTTACATAATGAGATATCGTGGGGATGGGACCCAAATTGGTTTATGTTTTAAATACACTTTATACACATAACCTGAATTTCTCTACCTTTAAGAAGTCTCAAACTGGCTTTCAATCGCCTTCCCTCCTCCACAACAGACCCCTTGGGAGGCAGGTGGAGAGAGCTCTAAGAGAGCTGTGACTGGCCCAAGGTCGCCCAGCTGGCTTCATGTGGAGGAGTGTGGAAACCAACCCGGTTCACAAGAAACCAACCCGGTTCACAAGAAACCAACCCGGTTCACCCGGTCCGCTGCTAGGGTTGCCAGGTCCCTCTTCACAACCAGTGGGAGGTTTTTGGGGTGGAGCCAGAGGAGGGCAGGGTTTGGGGAGGGGAGGGATTTCAATGCCATAGAGTCCAATGGCCAAAGCGGCCATTTTCTCCCGTTGAACTGATCTCTGTCGGTTGGAGATCAGTTGTAATAGCAGGAGATCTCCAGCTAGGACCTGGAGGTTGTCAACCCTATCTGCTGCTCATGTGGAGCAGCGGGGAATCAAACCCAGTTCTCCAGATTATAGTCCGCCGCTCTTAACCACTACACCCATGCTGGCTCACCCAAGAGAAAATCGCCATGGGCTTTTGGCTCCTAAGTTCATGAAGGCCTTCTGATGCAGACCGGTTGTACAAAGTCCAGGAAGTCTCGATTGCCAAAAGAAAAAAAACCACACTCTTCTCTCCCTCCCCTTCCTTTGAGGCTCTTGAATACCACAAAGAAGCTGACATCCCTTCCTCCGAGGACAGGCTTCCTCCATCACTTGGTGCCGTTTGATGTTAATCAGCTTTTCCCTCTTACATCTGAAGGGCAGGCAAATCTGTTCTGATAAGGATCTTAGCAGATTTATGGAGATCCACTCCAGCACGGAGATTAAAGGACAGGAATGAGGCCTCTCAGTCACTCTCTTCCCCTCCCCTCCCGGCTTTTTCTCTTTCTGGTCGTACAAAGAAGTGATTTCAAGGTCTCTGAACAGAATATTGCTCCCCTAGAATAACAATAACGATGGATTTTTTTGCTTTAAATAGTTTGTCTCCTCGTAACAATGCACAGATGCTATCAAAGAGGGACTCTCTCCCATTCCTGTCTGGTTGACATTGCTGCTTGAAAATTACTCCTTCCTGTCACAGTGAAGAAGGGCACCTTTTGGCACTTTGATGCCCTGGACAGAAAAATTCCACTATCTCCCTTGCAGGCACCACATAAAATCCTGGCATTCCTGGGTCTCCTGTAGTGATGACTTCCGGGTTCTCATTTCTGAAGAAGAAGAAGAGTTGGTTTTTATATACCGACTTCCTCTACCACTTAAGGGGAACTCACACTGGCTTACAATCACCTTCCCTTCCCCTCCCCACAACAGACACCCTGTGAGGTAGGTGGGGCTGAGAGAGCTCTTAATAGAACTGTGACTAGCCCAAGGTTGCCCAGCTGGCCTTGTGTGTAGGAGTGGGGAAACAAATCCAGTTCACCAGATTAGCCTCTGCTGCTGATGTAGAGGAGTGGGAAATCGAACCCGGTTCTCCAGATCAGAGTCCACCGCTCCAAACCACTGCTCTTAACCACTACACCATGCTGGCTCTTTGCTGCTCAGACTCCAAGGTGTAATGCCTTAAACTCAGCTGAGACACAAGGGAGGTACAATAACGTGAAGAAGAACGCAAAGGCCCATTTTGTCCAGATCAAGTAGACTCCCTATCCCGTGTTGTTTTAGCATGTTCACGAAACAATACTGCAGGAAATAAATATATTACTTCCGGGATAAAACAACGTGGTGTAGTGGTTAAGAGCGGTGGTTAAGAGCGGTGGAGTCTGATCTGGGGAACCAGGTTCGATCCCCCACTCCTCCACATGAACGGCAGAGGCTAATCTGGTGAACTGGGTTTGTTTCTCCACTCCTGCACACGAAGCCACACTCTCTCAACCCCAGCTACCTCACAGGTTTGATTCTCCGGTTTGATTCTCCTTTAAGTGGTAGAGAAAGTCGGCATATAAAAACCAACTCTTCTTCTTCTAATGACACTTTCTGAGAAGCGGATACTGTGTTATCTGCGGTCAAGTACACCAGTGAATTGTGTGAGAGACGTGGCGCCTTTTCTCTCTAGAGTGTCAAGAAAAAATTAATTTTCATCTACCCCCTTTTTTTAAAGCATGAAATAGAATCATAGAACCATAATGGAAGGGACCACCAGGGTCATCTAGTCCAACCCCCTGCACAATGCAGGAAATTCCCAACTACCTCCCCCCAACACACCCCAATGACCCCTACTCCATGCCCAGCAGATGGCCAAAAACATTTCCCAGGATCCCTGTCCAGTCTGTCCTGAAGGAAAATTGCTTCCTGACCCCAAAGCGGTGATCAGCACTGCCCTGGGCATGTAAGAAAGGGCCACGAGAGCCAAATGGTAGATGAATAGCCAATAGCTGTTAAATCTAGGGAAAGGATTGATTGATTTTCACATTTTTATGCTGCATCCTCTTCTGGACGACGTTCCACAATAAACATTCAATAAGACACATCTGAACATTAAAAGAGCACCAGATAGTCAAATAACAATAACAATGAAAGATTCTTTAATGATACTGTTCATATGGCCAGTTAGGCCCTAAACAATGTCACACTGAGACAATGAAAGATTCATAAAATGTCAGTAGTATAGATAAATGAATTCCTAGAGAGTAAGCCAGTCAACAATTTCCAGGTACAGGAAGTGGGGCAGTTCCACAGAATTTACCCAAAGGCCTGATGGAATGAAGAGGTCTTACAGTCGTTGTGGAACGCAGGAAGATCCCGCGGAGCACGGGTCTTGTCATGGCGCTGGTTCCCATTTTTTTCCCGACCAGCTGAATTTTCCCTGGAAAACTTAAGCATTTTGTTACTTTTTTTCATCAGTCGCTCAGCAAGATATGTTTATTTAAAACATTGTTAAGCTCACCATTCTCCCTGACCCTAAGGGGTTTTTGCTTTGAGGCGTGCCGTTTCCGTCCGTCAGAGGTCGCCCCGCTCTCCCCCTGCCTTTCCCTGCGTTTTCCCCGCATTTTCAGGGACCTGTTTTATCTCAAATTTCAAAACGTGGTCAAAACGCGGGGAAACGCAGGGGGAGAGCGAGGCGACCTCTGACGGTTGGAAACGGCATGCGTCATCCAAACAAAGTCCTGAAGTTGTCCGAGGGGTGACCGCGAGGGAAACAGCCGTGCCTAAAAGGCCAAAGAGACAAAGCAGTGAACCTTTGCTCTCCCCCTACGTTTGGAGCCCCCCTTTTGACCATCAGACCCCCCCAATCGTGCTGAATCTAGCATGGCCATGGTACGGACCCTACTTCTGCTGGAAATGAATTGGCAATCCAATCTCCCCCTGTGACGAGGGGGGAGAATCTCTCCCAAGTTACCTACTTCACTTTACCTCGGACAATTGAGACACCAAAGGCTTTGCTGAGTTCAACAATAAAACAACAGAATTTTATTATATTTCACAGGGAAAGGCATGGGAGGGAAAATTGGTATTAAGGAAAGGTGCAGATTATATATATAATGAGTTGCTCAACAACTACAGCACAGGTGATGTTTTATCTAATTTAGGTTTCCAACACTCTATGATAGCTTAGTCCCATAACCCACACAGAGAGGTTCATGTGTATGCTCTGGTGCCTAAAACTAGGAAATGTGGAGAGTCTCCCGTCTCCTTTCCTTTATCTCTCTGTGGAATTACTTCACCACACTTGAAGTAATTTTCACACAACCCTTGGGCCAGGAATACCTCCTTCCCCATAGACTATTCCTCCCCTCGGTGACTAGGGTAGGGGCCTTTCTCCCCAAACTCTCTCTTTCGTCACCCTTCAGGTTTTTGCCCCAGTCATACCAGGCACAACCAATCACACCGGAACCCAGCGTGAAAGACCCAGCATGGTGTAGTGGTTAAGAGGGGTGGTCTGGAGTGGTGGACTCTGATCTTGGGAACCGGGTTTGATTCCCCACTCCTCCACATGAGCTGCGGAGGCTAATCTGGTGAACCGAGTTGGTTTCCCCACCATCCACATGAAGCCAGCTGGGTGACCTTGGGCTAGTCACAATTCTCTCAGCCCCACCTACCTCACAGGGTGTCTGTTGTGGGGAGGGGGAGGGAAGGTGATTCTAAGCCAGTTGGAGACTCCCTTAAGTGGTACAGAAAGTCGGCTTATAAAAATCCATT
This sequence comes from Euleptes europaea, assembly GCF_029931775.1. NCBI lineage: Eukaryota > Metazoa > Chordata > Lepidosauria > Squamata > Sphaerodactylidae > Euleptes > Euleptes europaea. The sequence goes on along the minus strand of NC_079314.1, from coordinate 118,456,249 downwards.
CTTCTTCTTCTTCTTTTCCAGCAGCTCAGAGTTTCTTCCCTTAAACTCTGCCCACTTAGTCACTGACAGAAATTAACCCTTAATCTGTCACACACACACACCCATCCCATTTTCACATTTGTCCAGGCAAAGGATGCTCAGAGACCAAAGGTCACGCAGTGCGACTCAGGGCTGTCAGAAGCCTTTTATAATCAGGAGGGAAGGAGTGGCGGAGTAGAGGAGCTGTCCAAAGTGTCTTAAGCATTTTGCTCTGAATGGCTTGGAACGTGCTGGGTGGTCTTTCTACCCCCTTCTCCCCCCCAACACTCCCATGTCTCTGGCGCTAACAGCCTAATCAGTTAATATCTGTTGACATCTTGTATCTACAAACTGCCCCCCCTCCCCTTGGATGAAAGTGCTCTGTGCGTCTCTTTGGTGAAAGCCCAACAGGGAGGCTTGAATGGAGGCGACGGAGCCAATAATGAGGGATGTCCCACACGTGCCTTCTTTGGGGATTGATTTCTGCTGAGTCCAGGTGCTCTTGGTTGCCTCTGAATAAGAACATAAGAAAGGCCCTGCTGGATCAGCCCAAGATCCATCAAGTCCAGCAGTCTGTTCACCCAGTGGCCAACCAGGGGACTCTAAAGGTAAAGGACCCCAGTGCAAGCACCAGGTCATTCCTGACCCATGGGGGGACGTCACATCCTGACATTTCCTAGACAGACTTTGTTTACGGGGTGATTTGCCAGTGCCTTCCCCAGTCATCTTCCCTTTACCCCCAGCAAGCTGGGTACTCATTTTACCAACCTCAGAAGGATGGAAGGCTGAGTCAACCTTGAGCCGGCTACCTGAAACCAACTTCCATGGGGATCGAACTCAGGTCGTGAGCAGATCTTGGACTGCAGTACTGCAGCTTACCACTCTGTGCCACGGGGCTCCTAGGGGACTCTAGGAAGCCCACAAACAAGACGACTGTAGCAGTATTATCCTGCCTGTTTTCCAAAGCACCTAATATAATAGGCAAGCTCCTCTGATCCTGGAGAGAATAGGGATTCATCATGACCAGTATCCATTTTGACTAGTAGCCATGAATAGCCCTCTTCTCAATTAATATGTCTATTCCCCTCTTAAAGCCTTCCAAGTTGGCAACCATCATCACATCCTGGGGCAGACAGTTCCACAATTTAGTATTATGAGAGTGAGACACAAATTCAGAATGCTATAAGATCCCCATGCCAAAAGGAAAGAAAAATCTCCAACCAAAAGGGAGAGTGCAGCCAAGATATCAGAAGGAGATTGAGACTGGGAAGGGCAGCCATGAAGGAGCTAGAAAAGATTCTGAAGTGTAAGGATGTGTCACTGGCCACCTAGATCAAGTAGATTCATGCCATAGTATTCCCTGTTACTATGTATGGGTGTGAAAGCTGGACAATGAAGAAAGCTGATAGGAAGAAAGTAGATTCCTTTGAAATGTGGTGTTGGAGGAGAGTGTTACTGATACCGTGGTCCACCAAAAAAACAAATCAATGGGTTATAGATCAAATCAAGCCTGAACTGACCCTAGAAGCTAAAATGACTGAACTGAGGCTGTCATACTTTGGTCACATTATGAGAAGACAAGAGTCACTGGGAAAGATAATCATGCTAGGAAAAGTTGAGGGCAGCAGGAAAAGAGGAAGACCCAACAAGAGATGGATTGACTCAATAAAGGAAGCCACGGCCCTCAATCTGAAAGACCTGAGCAAGGCTGTTAAGGATAGGACATTTTGGAGGACCTTGATTCATAGGGTCACCATGAGTTGGAGGCGACTCGACGGCACTTAACACACACACACACACACAGTATTGTGGTATATTTGTGAGCCACCCTGAGCCTGGTCGCATCCGGGGGTGAGGGTGAGACATAAGATTGGAAAAAATAACTGACTAAATAAATAAATGAACATCTGCATTTAAAAGGTAGAGGGGGAACTCTAGAAGAACCCCAAGTTGTGTCCACCTCTGTTTCACCTCTGCTTCTAAGATTAGTTAAATTAGGGGGGGAGGGGGGCTACATTTAATTTTTCTCCAGATCGCGTTTCACCACTCAGGTGCAAAAGAAAAATGAAAGTCGGAAAGTGTCTAATAAATACCTCTGCTTTGGCAGCTGAGTTTCCATTATGCTCCAGGAATGTGGAGCCGGGCAAGGGATCCCCTCATCTGTTTGCATTTAGTTTGGGAGGGGGGCTGGCTTTGTTTGAAGGGGGGTCCTCAGATCTTGGTGGGGAGCCAAAGGCCTTCCTCATTAAGGAAACTTTTAACCTGCCAGATGCCAGAGTGAGAGGTAATTTTTAAAAGCCGGGCTGTATTCCTGAGTAATTAGATTGGGAGGGAAAGGCTGAGACTCCAGGTCGGGGTCTGCTGGCCCAATTTGAGGAAACGAGAAACTCCCGTTGGGTTTAGATGTTGCTGCACTTGTAAATAGGGCTAGGTAAAAGAGGTAAAGGCAGTCCCCTGTTACGGATACTGTGGACTGCCAAAAACACAAACCAGTGGGTTATAGATCAAATCAAGCCTGAACTGACCCTAGAAGTTAAAATGACTACACTGAGACTATTGTATTTTGGTCACATTATGAGAAGACAAGAGTCACTGGAAAAGACAACAGTGCTAGGAAAAGTTGAGGGCAGCAGGAAAAGAAGAAGACCCAACAAAAGATGGATTGACTCAATAAAGGAAGCCACGGCCCTCAATTTGCGAGACCTGAGCAAGGCTGTCAAAGATAGGACATTTTGGAGGACATTGATTGATAGGGTCTCCATGAGTCAGAAGCGACTTTACGGCACTTAACACATAACCAGTCCCCTGTGCAAGCACTGGGTCATTCCTGACCCATGGGGTGACGTCATATCTCGATGTTTACTAGGCAGACTGCATTGGCAATGGTTTGCCATTGCCTTACCCAGTCGTCTATGCTTAACCCCAGCAAGCCGGATACTTCTTTTACCGACCTCAGAAGGATGGAAGGCTGAGACAACCTTGAGCCGGCTACCTGAACCCGACTTCCGTCGGGATCAAACTCAGGTCGTGGGCAGAGCTTTTGACTCCTGCACTGCAGCTTACCCACTCTGCGCCACAGGGCTCGTAGGAAATAGGGCTCCCCTTCAAAAATACCTGCTCCTTCTCCAGAAAGAGCCCCGGTAGGTGGAGCCTGGGCCGTAGGTGATGAATCCAGGGTTGAAACTGGCAGGTTATGGGCGGGTTCGTGTCTAAACCCCCCTTCTCTTGTCGCATTGTCATCACAAAGGGGGAAAGTCTGTCACCCTGGCCGTTGTTATCCACCCTCAAAGGATAAAAACTCTGTGACTAGACTATCCTCGGCACAGATTGGTGCAGAAAAACAGGCAGAGAGCACAAGACAATATTATAGGCCACTGGTGAGACCCGGCGAGGAAGAATGATTACTGTTAGACTGACAGCCCATTCCTGAACTGGGAGGGCGAAAGTCCTCAGGAGGCGCGCAAAGGCCTGTGCTGGCACCCGGGCCACTTGTGCTGCCAAGAGTGGCACGGACGCCAGCATTGGGGCGCAGACACCGGCCTACTTGCACTTCCATGGCAGCACAGCCCTGGGACGCAGGGTTGGCCTCCTGCCGGCGTCCCGCCGGCACCAGTCCACGCACCATCATCCCGGGGGGCATTCCGGGGAGCAGAGCTGCCAGTATGCAGATTCCTGGCCCCTTTCAGGCTGGGAACGACCCCTCGCCCTCAGCGGTGATGCGCCAGGTTTTTGCTGGCACAGCCTTGCTTTTCTCTATGGGGCTATTTTCCCCATTTTCTATTTTTTGTTTTAAAAAAGGCTTCCTGAAGCCTTGTAGCAGCCGTGGAACCTCTTTGGAGGCGCCGCGGAGGTGCCTTGGCTATGCTGTCCCCAACCGCCACAAGGTTTAGGAATGGACTGTAAGTCACCTGGATTCTAATCCACACTCTTCTGGGTGACTTAGGCTACCTCACAGGGTGGTTATAAGGGAAAAACAGGAAAGGAGAACCACTCTGAGCTATGGAAGGAGGGCTGGATAAAGGGCTGCCACTTTATTATTTATTTTATTTATTTATTACAACATTTATATCCCGACTTCCCTCTTGGTTCAAGGCGGCTTGCAATAAAAGTTCAAACGAACTTCAAATAAGATGGAGTTAACTCAAGTTGAATTACTGTAAAGTAACAATAGGATTTTGAACTTAACTCATAGTAGAACTATAATTATTTACTGAAACTAGCTGAGAAGCCATTTACATACCGGGATGAATATATATAGTGTGGTGATTTGTATCATTTAATTATTTCTTAACATATTGTATATTACATACTCTTGTACTTACTACTGATTTTTTTTTAATCTGTTTCCAAGTAATGATATGTTTCTTATTATATGTTTATATGTTATCTATAAAGGAGACCTTGGCATGAGTAATTCTATATAGGGTTGCCAGGTCCATTTTTGCCACCAACAGGAGGTTTTGGGGGCGGAGCCTGAGGAGGGCAGGGTTTGGGGAGGGGAGGGACTTCAATGCCATAGAGTCCAATTGCTGAAGTGGCCATTTTCTCCAGGAGAATTGATCTCTATCGGCTGGAGATTAATCGTAATAGTGGGAGATCTCCAGCCACCACCTGGAGGTTGGCAACCCTACTTCTATAGCATTTGTAGTATTCTCAGTTCCTTTTGTAATTGTTTCATGTTTTGTTTTTATTAATATCATATAATTTTTTAAAAAATAGTTCAAACATCCTCAGCTAAAACCCAGGATAAAATAGCAAACCCCAAATCCCTCCCCCCTTCAACGAAACCTGCCATTCAAACTCCCTCAAAAGTCCCGGCAAATAGGCAGGCCTCACAGCGCCTCCTGGAGATAAGAAGAAGAGTTGGTTTTTATATTCTTCTTCATTTTGTTTAGCCATCTCTGAAAAAAAGAGGCTTCCAAGAGTGGAGGGAATAAACTTCTGTACATGAAAAGACCAAAGCCAGTTCAGCAATGCTGATTCTGTGAACTTAGGCAGATCATGAGAGAGAGGGCAGGAAGGGTTGCGTCAGTGTTTGTCTCTCATGGCCCCTTCTAACATGCCCAAGGAAATGCCAAGCGCTTGTGTATCAAATAAGGCTGGCCTAGAACTGTAAAATTAAGTAATCCACTTAAATCAATTTTATTGTAAAAACAATGGAGATCCTTGTATAGGTATGGTCCTATGTATTTGCTTTTGTACACTTTATTTTTTATGCCAATAAAGGCTTCAGAATTGAATTGCCAATCGCCACTTTGAAGTCAGGAAGCCATTTTCCTCTAAGCCAGATTGGCCAGGGATCCTGGAGGATTTTTTTTTTTTTTTTTGCCATCTCCTGGCTGTGGAGTGGAGGTCACTGGGGCGGGGGAGGTAGTTGTGAATTTCCTGCATTGTGCAGGGGGTTGGACTAGATGACCCTGGTGGTACCTTCCAACTCTATGATTCTACGATTCATTAATGTTCTACTGGCATGCCCCGAATTGGATCCTGGGATCAAATTTTCGTCTCTTTACTCCCTCTCCATCAACCTACCCATGCAGGTTCTCAGCTGCGTGAACCCAGATAACGTGAACAGCCCCGAGATCCCAGTGAAGATCCTGAACTGCGACACCATTACGCAAGTCAAGGAGAAGATCCTCGATGCCATCTTCAAGAACGTCCCTTGCTCCCACCGGCCCAAAGCCGCCGACATGGATCTAGGTATGTGGGCATCTGGTAGCGTGTATGTATGTTCATCAGGGCCGTGGAAGAAGAAGAGTTGGTTTTTATATGCCAACTATCTCTACCACTTACAGGAGAATCAAACCGTCTCACAATCACCTTCCCTTCCCCTCCCCACAACAGACAGCCTGTGAGGTAGGTGGGGCTGAGAGAGTTCAGAGAGAACTGTGACTATCTCAAGGTCACCCAGCTGGCTTCAAGTGTAGGAGTGGGGAAACCTACCCGGTTTTCCAGATAAGAGTCCACCGCTCCAAACCACCGCTCTTAACCACTACACCACCCTACCGTGTGGGCTCATGGTTGCAGTGAGATTCGCTTTCAGCTGTTTCATGCACATGCGCCATGAACAACTGGCTTTGGTTTTCAGCCTGTCTTGTAATTCAGGAGTCCCCAACGTTTTTGAGCCTGTGGGCACCTTTGGAATTCTGATCTAGGGTGGGATGCACAACCACAAAATGGAAGCGTCAGGAGGTGGGGCCAACCACAAAATGGTGGCCATGGGAGGCAGAGCCTACCACAAAATGTCAGGGACGGGAGGTCGTGTGTAACTCAGACCATGGCGCCTCAGCATTCCAAGCAGAAGCTATTTCACAGGATGCTTTTAAAAAAATGGACATATTGTTTAACAAAACATTTTCTTGCATGCACACAAAATAAAAATATGTATTGAATAGGTGAAGAAACACTCATCTGGCAGTATCTGTCAGATCTCCAATGGCCAATCAGAAACAGATAAAAGGAACTCTTTCATCACACCACACATAGTTCAGTTGTGGAACTCCTGCCCCAGGATGTAGTGATGGCCACCAACTTGGAAGGCCTTAAGTGGGGAGTGGGTATTTTCATGGAGGAGATGGCTATCCATGGCTACTAGTAAAGATGGAGTCTAGTCATGATGCAGCCCTATTCTCTCCAGGATCAGAGGAGCACGCTTATTATTATATGAGGTACTGTGGATACACAGGCAGGATAATGCTGCTACAGTCGTCTTGTTTGTGGGCTTCCTAGAGGCACCTGGTTGGCCACTGTGTGAACAGACTGCTGGACTTGATAGACCTCGGTCTGATCCAACAGGGCTTTTCTTATGTTCTTAGAATAAATCTTCCACTGATGGAAGGCACCTCCAAAAGCAGAACAGAACTTTCCTGATTCCCCCACCCCATCTCTCTGCAGCCCATTGATCTCCTTGAAATTCTGATCTGGGGGGGCAGGCACAAAAAACTTCCAGAATAACATGAGAGGTAAGATTGGGGGTCTGAAACAGGAAGGGAAAATTGGTAGTGATTGCATCTCCTATTCTGTTAGTAGAAGAGTTGGTTCTTATATGCCGACTTTCTCCACCACTTACGGAAGAATCAAACCGGCTTAAAGTCACCTTCCCTTCCCCTCCCCACAACAGACACCCTGTGAGATAGGTGGGGTTGAGAGAGCTCTAAGAGAGCTGTGAACCAACCCAAGGTCTCCCAGCTGGCCTCATATGTAGGAGCGGGGGAACCAACCCGGTTCACCAGAATAGCGTCCGCTGCTCATGTGGAAGAGGGGGAAATCAAGCCCGTTTCTCCAGATTAGAGTCCACCGCTCATGTGGAGGAGTGGGGAAACCAACCTGGTTCACCAGATTAGTGTCCATCGCTCATGTGGAAGAGGGGGGAATCAAGACCGGTTCTCCAGATCAGAGGCTGCTGCTCCAAACCTTCACTTTTAACCACTACACCATGCTGGTTCTATGTAGGATGGATCCAATCCATAATTAATACAGGGAGACAGGATTTGCTCTCCATGGCCTTGCAAGGAATGAGATAATTTTCTTGAGTGGGAAACGAAGGAACTTATAAATTTCAGCCAGGAAACTAGAAAGGGGAAACATGGTATGCGGTATCGGAGTCGCTCGGGACCGAAAGAAACAGGTCAGGAATCGTAAGTGTGTATATATATATATGTATGTATATACGTGTTGGTAGAGCTCGAGATGAAAGCTGAGTAACAGTTTGGAAATGGTAGCTGAAGTCATGCGAAAGCACCTGCCAAGAATAGCACCCCCTCCCCTTCTCAGTCAGAAAACTGAGCCAAAAAAAGTCCTCTGAAATGTGTTACCTGGGAGTGCTGAGAACCTCAGAAAATGGTTCAGAGCCAGTCGCTCAAAAGGCTAGTGAGGGGCTGATTACTGGAAGAGAGGGAAGGAGAGGGAAGGGCTGTGGAACTGTGCCTTCAGTCCTTGGTCTCGGTGCATTGAATTACACACAATTTCCCAACAGCTTCTGCATGACAAAAGAGTTCTGTGTTTCTTAAAAACTTGCGGGTTTGCGTATTAACACCAGTAGATAGAAGAAGAAGAAGAAGAAGAAGAAGAAGGTTGGTTTTTATATGCCGACTTTCTCCACCACTTAAGGAAGAATCAAATGGGCTTACCCTTCCCCTCCCCACAATACACATGAAGCTGCCTTCTCCTGAATCCATCCCTTGGTCCATCAAAGTCAGTATTGTCTACCCAGACCAGCAGTGGCTCTCCAGGGTCTCAGGCAGAGGTCTTTCACATCACCTACTTGCCAGGTTCCTTTAACTGGAGATGCCGGGGATTGAACCTGGCACCATCTGCATGCCAAGCAGATGCTCTACTACTGAGTGATGGCCCCTCCTCAAATAGACACCCTGTGAGGTAGGTGGGGCTGAGAGAGTGTGACTGGCCCAAGGTCACCCAGCTGGCTTCGTGTGGAGGAGCGGGGAAACAAATCCAGTTCACCAGATTAGCCTCCGCCACTCATGTGGAGGAGTGGGGAACTGAACCCGGTTCTCCAGATCAGAGTCCACCGCTGCAATATAACAGAAAATACCACTGTATGCTTTATTTCATAGACTAGAATCATAGAGTTGGAAGGGACCACCAGGGCCATCAAGTCCAACCCCCTGCACAATGCAGGAAATTCACAACTACCTCCCTCCTCCACACCCCTAGTGACCAGAAGATGGCCAAGATGCCCTCCCTCTCATCATCTACCTAAGGTCACAGAATCAGCATTACTGACAGATGGCCATCTAACCTCTTCTTAAAAACCTCCAGGGAAGGAGAGCTTACCACCTCCCAAGGAAGCCTGTTCCTCTGAGGAACCGCTCTAACTGTTAGAAAATTCTTCCTAATGTCTAGACAGAAACCCTTTTGATTTAATTTCAACCCATTGGTTCTGGTCCGACCTTCTTGAGCAACAGAAAACAACTCGGCACCCTCCTCTATATGACAGCCCTTCAAGTACTTGAAGGTTATCATATCCCCTCTCAGTCTTCTCCTCTGCAGGCTAAACATACCCAGCTCCTTCAACCTTTCCTCATAGGACTTGGTCTCCAGACCCCTCACCATCTTTGTTGCCCTTCTCTGGACACATTCCAGCTTGTCTACATCTTTCTTAAATTGTGGTGCCCAAAACTGAACACAGTACTCTAGTTGAGGTCTAACCCAAGCAGAGTAAAGCGATACCATCACTTTGTGTGATCTGGACACTGTTGATGCAGCCCAAGACTGTGTTGGCCTTTTTAATTACAGCATCACACTGCTGACTCATGTTCAATGTTTGGTCTACTAAGACCCCAAGATCCTTTTCACACACACTACTGCTCAAACAAGTCTCCCCCATCCTATAATTATGCATTTGATTTTTCCTACCTAAATGCAGAACTTTACATTTGTCTTTGTTGAAGTGCATTTTATTAGTTCTAGCCCATTTCTCCAGCCTGTCAAGATCATCCTGCATCTTGGCTCTGTCTTCTACCGTATTTGCTACCCCTTCCAATTTAGTATCATCTACAAATTTAATAAGCATCCCCTCTATTCCTTCATCCAAATCATTTATAAAGATGTTGAACAACACAGGGCCCAGCACAGATCCCTGAGGAATTCCACTAGTCACTTCTCTCCAAGTGGACGAGGAACCATTAACTAGCACTCTTTGGGTACGATCTGTCAACCAGTTGCAGATCCATCTAACAATAATAGGATCTTACCCACATTTTCCCAATTTGTCAACTAGAATACTATGTGGAACCTTATCAAAAGCCTTACTGAAATCTAGATAAACTATGTCTACAGCATTCCCCTGATCCAGCAAGGTAGTAACTTTCTCAAAAAAGGAGATAAGATTAGTCTGACATGACTTATTCTTGAGAAACCCATGCTGGCTCTTAGTGATCAGATCCATCCTTTCTAAATGCTCAAGGACGGACTGTTTGATGATTTGTTTGAACACTTTTCCTGGTATAGAAGTCACGCTGATGGGTCGGTAGTTACCCGGATCCTCCTTTTTCCCTTTCTTGAAGATGGGGACAACATTTGCCCGCCTCCAATCTTCTGGCACCTCACCTGTTTGCCAAGACTTTTCAAAAATAATGGACAGAGGTTCTGAAATTACATCTGCAAGTTCTTTGAGTACCCTTGGGTGCAATTCATCTGGCCCAGAGGATTTTGTTTCATTTAAAGAAACCAGGTGTTTGTGCACTACCCCAATGCCAATTCTAGGCTGCGAATCTCTTCCCTCATCACATGTTCTGTTTATGCCATGTTGAGCACCACTTCCTTCACGAGAAAAAACTGAGGAAAAGTAGGAATTGAGGAGTTCTGCCCTCTCTTCATCTCCTGTTACAATTTCACTTCCGGTCCACGCAATGGGCTTATCTTGTCCTTGTTCTTACTCTTACTCTGTACATAGGAAAAGAACCCTTTTTTGTTGCGTTTAGCATCTCTCGCTAGCCTAAGTTCATACTGAGCCTTAGCTTTCCTAACACTCTCCCTACAAGCACTAGTTATTTGCTTATATTCCTCTTTGGATATAAGGCCCTCCTTCCACTTCCTAAATGAGTCTTTTTTATTTCTCAACTCTTTAAAAAGCTGTTTATGGAGCCACCCTGGCCTCTTTAGGCTCCTCCCATTTTTCCTTCTCATAGGAATGGTTTGTGATTGCGTCTTCAGTATTTTATTTTTAAGAAACGGCCACCCTTCTTAAACTCCCTTTCCTTAAGTATTTCTGACCATGGGATACTACCTAGCATAAGTTTAAGTTTGTTAAAAATTTGCTCTTTTGAAGTCCAACCTGACTACATACAGGTTTTCCGCTCCCCAAGATTGTAAATTCCAAGAGTACGTGGTCACTACTACCCAGGGTGCCTATTACTTTAACCTCATCGACCAGTTCTTCCCTGTTGGTGAGAATCAAGACTAAGATAGCAGATACCCTTGTTTCCCTGCCCACCTTCTGGAATAGGAAGTTGTTATTTGTTTGTTTGTTCATTTAAGACTTCTACCCTGGGCAGGGCAGCTGACAACATTCAATAAACAATCTGTCAGTAGAGATAAGACATCTTTACAAAATCTTCAAGCAACAATCCATAAAAATAGTGTTGTTTTACAGCTTTCTCAAGGACTGACATGCTTGTAGTTAAGGCTGCCCCAGATTTCTGTGGGATTCAGTTTTCAGTGTCCTATTTCAGCGGGAAGGAAAACTCTCATTGAAAAACCAGCCACCTTTGGCAAAAAAAATAAATAAAATAAAATAAAAATCACTTTTTTGTGTGCCAAAAAATACAGTGTCATTCCTCCTCCTTCTCTTGGGAAGAAGATTGCCAAGAAAAGGAGAGGAACACAGATTGTACCAGGAATTGCCTTCTTTAAAGAGCCAGTGTGGTGTAGCTGAGTGTCATGAGTCAGCCTGTGGAGTCCTCTGACGAAAAGGAAATAGAAGCCAGAGCAGAGGGACATCCGCAGGCAGAAGTCACAGAGGGACAGCCACTGTCAGAGGATGGCTCACCGTGCCTGCAGCGTGCCAACTCAAGGACTCCGGCTGGGCCTGACACCAAGTGACAAGCAGGGTCCCCAGAGGCCTCGCCAAAGCCACTGGATCAGAGGAGGAGACGGGTTCGACTGGAAATGCAACAGCGACGCCCGAGTGCGAGAGTGCAAGCCCAATGTAGAGCCCTCCTTGACAGCAGCAGCAATGAGGCAGAGCAGGGCTGAAGCACCCCCTGTGAGATCAGCCTCCTGGGGAACAGCCGGCTCTGCTACAGCAGCAAGGGAAGAAGGAGGAGGAGGAGTTGGAGTTGGTTTTTATATGCTGACTTTCTCTACCACTTAAAGAAGAATCAAACTGGCTTACAATCGCCTTCCCTTCCCCTCCCCACAACAGACACCTTGTGAGGGAGGTGAGGCTGAGTGAGCTCTAAGAGAGCTGTGACTAGCCCAAGGTCACCCAGCAGGCTTCATGTGTAGGAGTGGGGAAACCAACCCAGTTCACCAGATTAGCCTCCGCCGCTCATGTGGGGGAGTGGGGAATCGAAGCCGGTCCTCCAGATGACAGTCCACTGCTCCAAACCATCGCTTTTAACCACCATGCTGGCTCTCTAATGGTATATAAATGAGGTAAATAAGGTATTTAAGCTGTCAATTTGGCTTCGTTGTTGTGCAAGAAACTTGTCACCCACCCCCTTTGTGTATCGGTCTTGTCTCCCCGTTATACATTGGATTCCTGGCATCCTCATTTCTTGGACTGACCTTGACTGACACCTTGGACTGCCCTCACCTGTGTTGATATCTTGGACGGTGCCTGAACCGTGAATGACCTGGGACTGTTTTCTAGACTACACTAAGTGCCTCCAGCCCTCGCTCTCTGCCTGCAGCAGGACAGTGAGATTGCCAGGCTAGGATCTGGGAGACCCAGGTGCAAATGCCGACTCTGCCACAGAAGCTTGCTGGGTGACTTTGGGCCAATCACACACTTCTGATCCAACCCACTTCATGGGGTTGTTGTGAGGATAACAGAGCAGTTCCTATAGTTAGAACAGTTCCTCAGTGGGACAGGCTTCCTCGGGAGGTGGTAAGCGCTCCTTCCCTGGAGGCTTTTAAGCAGAGGCTAGATGACCATCTGTTGGCAATGCTGATCCTATGACTTTAGGCAGATGATGAGAGGGAGGGGATCTTGGCCATCTTCTGGGCATGGAGCAGGGGTCACTGGGGTTGTGGGGGAGAAGTAGTTGTGAATTTCCTGCAGGGGTTGGACTAGATGACCCTAGTGGTCCCTTCCAACTCTATGATTCTATAATGGAGAAGAATAGAACAATGCTATCCACTTGGAGTCCCACTGGGGAGAATAATGAAGTAAATAAGTAAATAATTGAAGTAAATAAGTAAGAACCCCTGGCGTAGAGTGGTAAGCTGCAGTACTGCAGTCCAAGCTCTGCACACAACCTGAGTTCAAGCCTGACTGAAGTTGGTTTCAGGTAGCTGGCTCAAGTTTGACTCAGCCTTCCATCCTTCTGAGATCAGTAAAATGAGTATCCAGCTTGCTGGGGGTTAAGTATAAATGACTGGGGAAGGCAATGGCAAACCTCCCCTTAAACATAGTGTGCCTAGTAAATGTCATCGAATCATAGAGTTGGAAGGGACCACCAGGGTCATCTAGTCCAACCCCTTCACAGTGCAGGAAATTCCAAACTAGCTGCCCCCCACACACCCGCAGTGACCCATACTCCATGCCCAGAAGATGGCCAAGGTGCCCTTCCTTTTATGATCTGCCTAAGGTCATAGAATCAGCATTGCTGACAGATGGCCATCTGTCGTGATGTCGTGCTGTAATATCACCCCACGGGTCAGTAATGACCCAGTGCTTGCACATGGGACTTCCTTTACCTTTTTAAATAGGTAAAGTAGGCTTTGCGCTCACTGAATGTTTAAAAAAACCCGGTGACCCCTTTTCATGGAGGGTGAAATGTTTTGCAATCAGGGCAGCCCCTTTTGGGTCAGGACTAATGAATACAATGGTTCCTGCTAAACAGATATCTTGGCAGCCAGGTCTGGTAGGGACTGGTGGTAGAGAAAGTTCTTTTCTGCATTTGGTAATACTTGATAGTGTAGGAAGAACAGAGCTGTCAATCACCAGAGCGAGCCAAAAGCGCTCTGGGGCAGCCGGACCTGTCTCTGAGCACAGATACGGTGCACAATTCTCTGGTTGCAATTTTACGGTTCAGTTCACATGGGAGGACAAGCTACATTATCCAAGCCACAGACAGAAAACTCCCCTGTGCTCTATGCCCAGAGAGAGACCTGAATGCTCCAAGGGGGAGGAAAAGTGAGAGGAACCTAATGAATTATTTGAGTTTTGCACGGTGCAGGTTAGCTGCAGGGCAGAGGGTCATTTTCCCCTTGGCTTGGGTCATTTAACTTCCTCTCACAGATCATCCCAGACTGTTTGGGTGGCTCCTCAGTTTTAAGAACATAAGAATGGCTATGCTGGATCAGTCCAAGGTCCATCAAGTTCAGCAGTCTGTTCACACAGTGGCCAACCAGGTGCCTCCAGGAAGCCCCCAAACAAGACGACTGCAGCAGCACCATCCTGCCTGTGTTCCACAGCACCTAATAGAATAGGCATGCTCCTCTGATCCTGGAGACAATAGGTATGCATCATGACTACTATCCATTTTGACTAGTAGCCATAAATAGCCCTCTCCTCCATGAACATGTCCACTTCCTTCTTCAAGCCTTCCAAGTTGGCAGCCATCACCACATCCTCGGGCAGGGAGTTCCACAATTTACCTATGCGTTGTGTGAAGAAAGATTTCCTTTTATCTGTTTGGAATCTCTCACCCTCCAGCTTCAGCAGATGACCCCGCATTCTAGTATTAAGAGAGAGGGGAAAAAACTTCTCCCTGTCCACTCTCTCCATGCCATGCATAATTTTACAGATCTCTATCATGTTTCCCCTTAACCTGGGCCGACCCTGCTTAGCTTCTGAGATCTGACAAGATCAGACTAGCCTGGGCCATCAAGATCAAGGCAAAAGGCAAAAAGAGGTGGTGTGCCATTACCTACCTCTGCATAGCAACCCTAGACTTCCTTCATGGCCTTCCATCCAAGTAGTAACCAGGGCCGACCCCTCTTAGCTTCTGAGATTGGGCTAGCCCGGGTGCCAGGAATCAAAGCTGCCTGATTTTGGCACCTGTCTTTCCTTGAGGATGTAGGGGTACATAATAGGAACATAAGAAAGGCCCTGCTGGATGAGACCAAGGCCCATCAAGTCCAGCAGTCTGTTCACACAGTGGCCAACCAGGGGCCTCTAGGAAGCCCACAAGCAAGACGACTGCAGCAGCATCCTGCCTGTGTTCCACAGCACCTAATATAATAGGCATGCTCCTCTGATCCTGGGTAGCCAGTAGTTTAGCTTCCCTTAAAAGGGGATTGGGCTAACAGTGCAATCTTAAACAGAGCTACACCCTTGTATGACCACTGACATTAGTAGACTTAGAATGGTGTAGCGCTGCTTGGGATTGCACTGGAATTCGTGGAGATGGGGGTCCGTTAATACCTTCCAGCCATAATGGCCAAATGGGACCACTCATACTCAGAGGCAGTAATTCTGTCTCTTCCTCCAGAGAGCCAGTGTAGTGTAGTGGTTAAGAACAGCGGACTCTAATCTGGAGAACTGGGTTTGATTCCCCACTCCTTCACATGAAGCCTGCTGCATGACCATGGGCTAATCACAGTTCTCTCTGACTCTTTCAGCTCCACCTACCTCAAAAGGTATCTGTTGTGGGGAGGGGGAGGGAAGGCAATTGTAAACTTTCTCCTAAAAAGGTACAACAAATGTGGTATAAAAACCGGACTCTGATCTGGAGAACTGGGTTTGATTCCCCACTCTTCCATATGAAGCCAGCTGGGTGACCTTGGGCTAGTCACAGCACTCTTAGAGCTCTCTCAGCCCCACTTACAGGGTATCTGTTGTGGGGAGAGGAAGGGAAGGTGATTGTGAGCCGGTTTGATTCTTCCTTAAGTGGTAGAGAGAGTCGGTATATAAAAACTAACCCTTCTTCTTCAATTCTTCTTGTTCCTCTTCTTCTTCCTCACAACAACTCTTTGAAGTGGGTGAGGCTGAACATGAATGCACAGGGAGTTTTTCATGGCGAGCGGGGTTTGAACCCTGGTATCCAAAATCCTAGCCCTCCCAGACTAACCACTACACCACAGCAACGTTCCAAGATCATCGCTGGGCTCAGTTGCTCCCAGTGATCTGTCCGTGGTGCTGACCATCTCTGGCTCCATTTGGACTATGGCCCTGATTCGACCCGCTCCCCTGCTCAGAGCAGGACTGGGTCACATTTCCACTGGACTCTGCAGGACCCGCGCTAAGCCGGCCTTGAATGTCATCCTGACTCCTTCGCACAAGGAGGGATTAATTCCAGCAAATCCTCCTTTTGTCTGAAGTCTGTGGAATTTCCCTTTTCTTTCCCCCCTTAGATATGTAATTGCTGCATGTGCTATACAGATACATTATCTCCTGGACGGAATATAAAGAGTCCGCAGCAGGCATCTCTCGAGTTAGCATTTACTGCTTCTGAGGGAAGGTGAGATAAAGTTAATGGGATTTCCCATGCCCCCCTCCCAAAAAAAGCTGTCTTCCTCTTTCCAGAAAGGAGAAGCGTGGCCAGTCGGATTGGAGTCCTTGTACGGCAAGACACCGCTGACCTCTGAGCGAGAGGGATGGAAAGCAGGGAATGCATAGAAGCCAGCTAGTTTCATTAGTGCTGCCACTGAAAAGCCACTGGAGTCACCTTATTAATTTATTATTTACTTGATTCATTTATACCCCACCTTTGTCCCAATCAGGGACCCAAAGCAGGGTCCGTGGCTCAGTGGTAGAGCCTCTGCTTGGCATGCAGAAGGCCCCAGGTTCAATCCCCGCCATCTCCAGTTAAAGGGTCTAGGCAAGTAGGTGATGTGAAAGACCACTGCCTGAGACCCTGGAGAGCCGCTGCCGGTCTGAGTAGAAAAACTGACTTTGATGGGCCAAGGGTCTGATTCAGTAGAAGGCAGCTTCAGGTGCTCATGTGTTCACATTATTCTCTTCCACTGCATTTATTCCTCAAAACAACCTCTGTGCGGTTGGTTAGGCTGAGAGAGCATGACTGGCCCAAGGTCATTCAGCGAGCTTCCATGGCACCAATGTGGATTCGAACCTGGGTCTCCCAGATACTAGTCCAGCACACCACAGCATGGTGTAGTGGTTAGGAGCAGTGGAGTCTAATCTGGAGAACCAGGTTTGGTTCCCTGCTCCTCCACGTGAGCGGTGGACTCTAATCTGGTGAATCAGGTTTGTTTCCTCACTCCTCCACGTGAAGCCTGCTGGGTGACCTTGGGCTAGTCACAGTTCTCTTTGAGCTCTCTCAGCCCCACCTACCTCACAAGGTGTCTGTTGTGAGGAAGGTGAAGGTGATTGTAAGCTGCTTTGAGACTCCTTAAAGGTCGAGAAAAGTGGGATATAAAAACCAACTCTTCTTCCTCTTAACCACTATACCACACTGCCTCTCTTCCTCATGGGGAGGCATCTCCCTCCCCCTTCTTCACTCCCCCCCCCCTTCACAGGTCTGACACAGGGATCACACTGTCACTTTAGAGACGAGTTCAGGGAGCCCGTTCTGCGACTTGGAGCCAACATAGAGGCTGAACCAGCTCTCGTAGATCCCAAGGGGGCTACCTTAAGTAAGGAGAACAACAAGAAATTGTCAACAGAAGACTGAGATTGGCACATAAGGACATATATAGAAAAATTGAATGACTTACTGACTGAATGAATAAATAAGCAGAAGCAGAAGAAGAAGAGTTGTTTTTTATATGCCAACTTTCTCTACCACTTAGGGAAGAATCAAACCGGCTTAGAAACACCTTCTCCTCCCCACAACAGACCCCCTGTGAGGTAGGTGGAGCTGAGAGAGTGTGACTAGCCCAAGGTCACCCAGCTGGCTTCATGTGTAGGAGTGGGGAAACAAATCCAGTTCACCAGATTAGAGTCCGCACCTTCTTATGAAGAAGGAGAGTTGGTTTTTATATGCTGACTTACTCTACCACTTAAGGAAGAATCAAACCGGCTTACAATCACCTTCCCTCCCCACAACAGACACCCTGTGAGGTAGGTGAGGCTGAGAGAGTGTGAGTAGCCCAAGGTCACCCAGCTGGCTTCATGTGGAGGAGTGAGGAAACCAACCCGGTTCACCAGATGAGCCTCCGCCACTCATGCTTGGAATCCGCATGTTGGGGGCCATTGGTCTTCTCCACCAGGGCTTATGGGCCTTGGAGGACCAAAGCTGTCTCGGTAACGCCCCTGCGCTGCAAGGATCACCCTGCGGGGGAAGGAGGATGTGCTGACACATCAGCCAGTTAAACTGGGCTTGCGTTTGCTTGAGCAGCATCCAGAAGACAGTCAAAGATTTTTTGTCTGGGAGAACAAAGGAACCCCCAAGGAAACACAAGAAAATCACATGTACAGTACTGCCGGCACTTATCCTTTGCAGGTGTGAGCGGATTTCCCCTGTTCCATTTTTTATTGTTCCATGAGTTTACATTTTTCTTTTTGAATGAAGCTTAGATAGCAGAATTTTTTCATACTGGATCATAAACAGTGCACCATAGATTTCAGTTCCTTATTTTCAATTGAACCCTCCCAATGTTATTACTAACATACCTACGTGCAACAATGGAACGCTACAGCTAAGCGATCCTGAAGTGATTGTATTTCAGATTGTATTGAGATTCTTTTTGTGTGGATCTTCCAGATGTGCAGAGCTCTTCTTATGCTTTCAGGATGCTGGACTAGATGGGCCACTGGTCCAAACCTGCAGGGCTCTTCTTATGTTCTCAGGATGCTGGCCTGATCCAGCAGGGCTCTTCTTATGCTCTAAGGATGCTGGCCTGATCCAGCAGGGCTCTTCTTATGTTCTTAGGGTGCTGGACTAGATGGACCACTGGTCTGATCCAGCAGGGCTCTTCTTATGTTCTTAGGGTGCTGGCCTAGATGGGCCACTGGTCTGATCCAGCAGGGCTCTTCTTATGTTCTTAGGATGCTGGTCTGATCCAGCAGAGCTCTTCTTATGTTCTTAGGATGCTGGACTAAATGGGCCACTGGCCGGATCCAGTAGGGCTCTTCTTATGTTCCAAGGATGCTGGACTAGATGGACCACTGGTCTGATCCAGCAGGGCTCTTCTTATGTTGTTAGGATGCTGGCCTGATCCAGCAGGGCTCTTCTTATGTTCTTAGGATGCTGGACTAAATGGGCCACTGGCTGGATCCAGTAGGGCTCTTCTTATGTTCTAAGGATGCTGGACTAGGTGGACCACTGGTCTGATCCACCAGGGCTCTTCTTATGTTATTAGGATGCTGGACTAGATGGACCACTGGTCTGATCCAGCAGAGCTCTTCTTACGTTCTTAGGATGCTGGACTAGATGGGCCACTGGTCCAATCCTACAGGGCTCTTCTTATGTTATGGTATTAATTTGGGGGAGGGGATACAAAAATTAGTGAATGAAAGGAACAGAACAGTATGCCAATATGCAAAAACTAAAAAAGAAGAAGAAGAAGAATTAAGAATTCCTAATGTATTTGTGTCCCTTGGAAACAAGATCAGGTAATTTGGCTCTTCAAAGTTCAGGAGAAATTTTGTAAGGAGGGTTTCAGATGCATCCTTAACCCTCGGATATCTTGTGAAGTGGAAACTGACATATAGAAGAGAGTTGGAAGGGGCCATACAGTCCATCTAGTCCAACCCTGTGCTCAATGCAGGATCAGCCTAAAGTATCCCTGACCAGAGTTTGTCCAGCCACTGCTTGAAGACCGCTAGTGAGGGGGAGCTCAGTGAGGCAGCCAATTCCACTGCTGAACTACTCTTACTGTAAAAAAATATTCTTAATATCCAGCTGGTACCTTTCTGCCTGTAATTTATACCCATTATTGCGAGTCCTATCCTCTGCTGCCAACAGGAACAGCTCCCTGCCCTCCTCTAAGTGATGGCCCTTCAAATACCTCAAGAGAGTATTCCTGTCCCCCCTCAACCTCCTCTTCTCCAGACTAAACATTCCAGATTAAACATTGAAGCCCCTCCCCTCCCCAAACCCCACCCTCCTCAGGCTCCACCCAAAAAAAACCTCCCACCGGTGGTGAAGAGGGACCTGGCAACCCTAACTTTCCCACTTCCCCCTTATGCTGCAGATCACTGACCTCCCCCCTCAACCTCCTCGTCTCCAGCCTGAACATTCCCAATTTCCGGGAAACATGGTGTTTGTGGGCCTCGCGTTTCTCAATTTGCTGGGCAAACAGTCTGCTGGGGAAGTCTTCTCATTCGTTGTTGTAAAAGGGTGACGTTGAGGCTGTCTGAAAGTATGGCCTCTTCTACTGAGATATGAGCAAGCGTCAATGTGTCACCATGGTGAGGGTGCTAGACGAGGATCTGGGAGATCCAGGTTCGAATCCCTGCTCTGCCATGGAAGCTGACTGGTTGACCTTGGGACAGACCCACACTAAGGCTGTGCAAAATAATAATAATAACAATAATAATAATAATAATAATTTCGGGTTCGGGTTTATTGTGCCCGATTTTTTTCCGGGAAACCTGAAATAAGCCGAATACCCATACCGATAAATATGGGCATTCGGGTTATTTCTGGGTTTCCTGAAAGAATTCAGCCCGGGGGGGGGGTCATTTTTCAAGGTAGAGCCCCCAAATTCACAGCATAGCTTGAAGGGACTGTTCTTGCACAAACACCAAAGTTTGGTGAAGATTGGGTCAGGGGGTCCGATTTTATGGAGTTCGGAAGGGGGTCCCCCCTCCTCCATAGACAATCATTGCCAAGTTTTGCTAACAATTTAAAACATGCGGGATAAAATTACATTTTGAAACCATTAAAATTGCTCCCCCCACCCAAACATAATTCTTTAAGGCAATTAAAAACAGAGTTAAAACAGAGTTAAAATAGAGTTAGAATACATACAAAGCATAAAAGCATTGGTTAGGAAGGAGTGATTGTTGAGGGGAAAAAATTGGTGTCGTTGTGGTGAGAAAGCATTCTGGACATGCTGAGAGACTTTCCAGCTTTTAATTTGCATAACCCATGTCCCAACTTGGATGTGGTCCCGAGTAACCAGCTCCCACGAGCACAGAAACCCACCTGCCTCTGGCAGCGACCTTTTTTTTCCTGCTTCTGCTGGCGGGGATGACCTGTGATTTTTGTCCCCCCTACAGAATGGCGGCAGGCGAGCGGGGCTAGAATGATCCTTCAAGACGAGGACCTCACGACCAAGATCGAAAACGACTGGAAGAGGCTCAATACCCTTGCCCATTATCAGGTGAGAGGGCTGTTCTTACAGGCAGATGGCTTTGAAACTGGCAGTTTTCTATAGAGCTGAAACGGTACTCTGAACATAAGAATGTAAGAAAGGCCATTCTGGGTCAGACCCAGGCCCATCAAGTCCAGCAGTCTGTTCACACAGTGGCCAACCAGGTGCCTCTAGGAAGTCCCCAAACAAGACAGCTGCAGCAGCACCATCCTGCCTGTGTTCCACAGCACTGAATATAATAGGCATGCTCACATAAAAACATAAGAAAAGCCCTGCTAGATCAGACCAAGGCCCATCAAGTCCAGCAGTCTGTTCCCACAGTCATGATAAAATTATGCATGGTATGGAGAGAATGGACAGGAAGAAGCTTTTCTCCCTCTCTCATAATACTAGAATGCCACAGCCGCCTCCTAAAAAGGGGAACAAGAATACTAGAACACGGGGGGGGGGGGTCATCTTCTGAAGCTGGAGGGTGAGAGATTCAAAACAGATAAAAGGAAATATTTCTTCACACAACACGTAGTTAAATTGTGGAACTCCCTGCCTCAGGATGTGGGGATGGCTGCCAGCTTGGAAAGTTTTAAGAGGGGAGTGGACATGTTCATGGAGGAGAGGGATATTCATGGCTACTAGTTAAAATGGATACTAGTCATGATGCATCCCTGTTCTCTCCATGATCAGAGGAGCATGCCTATTATATGAGGTGCTGTGGAACACAGGCAGGATGCTGCTGCTGCAGTCGTCTTGTTTGTGGGCTTCCTAGAGGCACCTGGTTGGCCACTGTATGAACAGACTGCTGGATTTGATTGGCCTTAGTCTGATCCAACATGGCATTTCTTACGTTCCTATGTTGACACCGGAGCACAGATGTGACTAGCATACGTTTTCAGACTCCAAATGAATGCTGCGGCCCACTGGTTTGTGCTTCTGCCTATCTGCCTCTACCAATGCCCCCACCCCTGCAATGCTCAAACAGAAGTATCCCCAGGTGGGGAGAGAAACGCGGCCCGCTCCCTCTGAGTCTCTGGACTCTTCCCCCTCGTGATGGCATCAGATGAAATGCCAGTCTGCAGATTAGAAACAGATTGGGAGCGGAGATGAGATAAAGAGGAGGGCCCGAGTTAATTCCAGCCAGACAGGGAAAGGAGATTGATGCTTTCTCTCCTGAAGGGAAATGCCTCAACTCTCCAGAGAAACCTGCACGGTAACAAGATGAAAGGTGGGGGGAGCATTGGGCAGGGGAGGGGTGCGGAGACTCTTGTGTGTTCACTCACGCCAATGGACAGAAGAAGAAAAAGAAGAAGCGGTTCATCAGTGGAACAGGCTTCCTTGGGAGGTGGTAGGCGCTCCTTCCCTGGAGGTTTTTCAGCAGAGGCTAGATGGCCATCTGTCAGCAAGGCTGATTCTATGACCTTAGGCAGATCATAAAAGGAAGGGCACCTTGGCCATCTTCTGGGCATGGAGTATGGGTCACTGCGGGTGTGGGGGGCAGGTAGTTGTTTGGAATTTCCTGATTTGTGCAGGGGGTTGGACTAGATGACCCTGGTTTTCCCTTCCAACTCTATGATTCTAAGAAGAGTTGGTTTTCTAAGGAAGAATCAAACCGGCTTACAATCACCTTCCCTTCCCCACAACAGACACCCTGTGAGGTAGATAAGGGTTAAGAGAGCTCTAAGAGAGCTGTGAGTAGCCCAAGGTCACCCAGCTGGCTTCATGTGTAGGAGTTGGGAAAGCAACCAGGTTCACCAGATTAGCATCCGCCACTCATATGGAGGAGTGGGTTAGGGTTAGGTCCGACCTCTTGGGTTCAGAAATGAACATCTTAGGATGTTGGACTGCATGGACCACTGGTCTGATCCAGCAGGGCTCTTCTTATGTTCTTAGGATGCTGGACTAGATGGACCACTGGTCTGATCCAGCAGGGCTCTTCTTATGATCTTAGGATGGTGGACTAGATGGACTACTGGTCTGATCCAGCAGGGCTCTTCTTATGTTCTCAGGATGCTGGACTAGATGGACCATTGGTCTGATCCAGCAGGGCTCTTTTTATGTTCTTAGGATGCTGGACTAGATGGACCACTGGTCTGATCAAGCAGGGCTCTTCTTATGTTCTCAGGATGCTGGACTAGATGGACCACTGGTCTGATCCAGCAGGGCTCTTCTTATGTTCTCAGGATGCTGGACTAGATGGACCACTGGTCTGATCCAGCAGGGCTCTTCTTATGTTCTCAGGATGCTGGACTAGATGGACCACTGGTCTGATTCAGCAGGGCTCTTCTTATGTTCTCAGGATGCTGGATTAGATGGACCACTGGTCTGATCCAGCAGAGCTCTTCTGCTGTTTTTAAATTGATAGACTGGATGGCCCGCTGGTCTGATCCAGCAGGGCTCTTCTTATGTTTTTAGGCTGCTGGACTAGATGGACCACTGGTCTGACCCAGCAGGGCTCTTCTTATGTTCTTAAGGTAACCTTTCACTAGCCTGAGGCTCCCATGGGCTTTGGTGAGTCCCCATCTTCTGCATTTCCAGAGACTCCGAAAGCTGCACATCTGGTCCTTACATCACCAGTCAGATGACCGGAGTCTCAATAGGATGCTGTTGACCCTCCCCTGTTCATGTGGGGATGAGAAGATTCACACACAGATGTTAAAAACCACCTTTCCCTGGCTCCATGGAGGACTGGTTAATTAGCATCTCTGAGATGCTTTGAAGATGAAGGCACTCTGTGTTAAGTGCTAATTATTGTTATTGCTGATCGGAGAGCTGGCGAAGACCTCCCACCCCCTCCCTTTCTTCTTCTCGGAGCTGCCGGCTCATCAAAGATGTTCCCGATACTGCCGCTCTTGTCCCCAGCTCATTATTCCTCATTGTTTCCCTCGCTTTTTGAAGAGGAAGCTCTGTAATGAACTGGAAGGCTTCCCATCTTTGGAGAGCTTCTCAGCGCTTCAGTTGGTAGGGCTTCTTGTGACCCACGTTGCATGGGGGTGGGGGGGAGTGAGGGCTTTCTGTTTCTGGAATCTGGTTTTTATCCCAAGTCTGAGGAAGCAAGTTTTGGAAGAGCTCCTCACCTTGGTGTCACCCTTCTTTTTGGGAGGCGGCTGTGGCTCCTAAGAACATAAGAAAGGCCCTGCTGGATCAGACCAAGGCCCATCAAGTCCAGCAGTCTGTTCACACAGTGGCCAGCCAGATGCCTCTAGGAAGCCCACAAACAAGACGACTGCAGCAGCATTCTCCTGCCTGTGCTCCACAGCACCTAATATAATAGGCTTGCTCCTCTGATCCCAGAAAGAATAGGCATGCATCATGAATAGTATCCATTTTGACTAGTAGCTATGAACAGTGCTCTCCTCCATGAACATGTCCACTCCCCTCTTCAAGCCTTCAAGGAAGGGTGGGGACATAAATGCACAAGAAAACCCTGCTGGATCAGACCCAGGCCCATCAAGTCCAGCAGTCTGTTCACACAGTGGCCAACCAGGGGCCTCTAGGAAGCCCACAAACAAGGCAACTGCAGCAGCATTGTCTTGCCTGTTTTCCACAGCACCTAATATAGTAGGTATGCTCCTCTGATCCTGGAGAGAATAGGTATCCATCATGGCTAGTATGACTTTGGGATAGTGACAACCAGTGGCTGAGCAGAGAACTGAGCCTGTAAGAGGTAAAGGTAAATTACTGACCCATGGGGTAACATTATATTATGACGTTTACTAGGCAGAATGTGTTTCTGGGGTGTTTTGGCAGTGCCTTCTCCAATCGTCTACACTTTACCCCCAGCAAGCTGGGTACTTATTTTATTGACCTTGGAAGGATGGAAGGCTGAGTCAGCCAAAACCGACTTCCATCAGGATCGAACTCAGGCCATGAGCAGAGCTTTTGACTGCAGTACTGCAACTGCCGAAGTATTCCTATCGCCTGAAAATACCAACACTCAGAAGAGCTTTGGCTCTGGCAAGAACGAATGCCCTTCCTTTGGTGGTTGTGGAGGTCAGATATAAAAAAGTGCCGTACTCAAATAGAACATGTAGGTGCTCATGTGACAAAGTTGAAACTATCAGACATATGAGCATGGAGTGTCCTATATTTAATGAGCTGAGGGCCAGTTTAATTACTCCTTTCTTTAAAAATATGTAAATGTCCAACGAGGCATCTGGCAGTACGAGGGCACTGGTAATGTGGCTACTATCAGATACAAATGATTCTGTTACTCTGTCTGTGGCAAAATTTATTGGGGCAATAATTAAATACCAAAAGAATAAAACCAAGTAAGGCATTTTTATTCCTTTATTTTCTGTTCAAGGCTATAGCTGTATGAGCAGTGATAGATAGACAGACCGACAGACAGATTAATGGATGGATAAATGGATTTATGGATGGAGCTGTGTCTAGCCCAAGGTCTCCCAGCTTTCTTCATGTGTAGGAGTGGGGAAACCAACCTGGTTCACCCGATGAGCATCTGCCACTCATGTGGAGGAGTGGGGAATCAAACCCGGTTCTCCAGATCAGAGTCCGCTGCTCCAAACCACCGCTTTTAACCACTACACCATGCTGGCTCTATAGACATATAGATAAGTGAGACTGCATGAAGAGCCATGTGGAGGGTGGGGAGAACAAAGGACACACAGAGAGAGAAGGGGTCAGAGGGCAGCTCCCAGGTTAAGACAAAGAGAGGGACATCCCATTCAAGGAGATAACACTTATACACACTTAGAGCGACATGGTGCTCCCCAATTCATCGGGATCGAACTCAGGTCATGAGCAGAGCTTTTGACTGCAGTACTGCAGCTTACTACTCTGCCTCACGGGACTCCTAACTGAACCTGACTTCCCCACTGTCCCAGAACATGGCCGCTTCCGTCACCACCATCCAAAGGCTCTGGGTCTTGTTTTTGCTTCTGAGAACCCTTCTTCGAGCATCAGATCATCTTCTGTTTCCTTCTCTAGGTGCCAGATGGGTCCGTGGTAGCCCTGGTCTCCAAGCAAGTGACAGCCTACAACGCTGTCAACAACTCTACTGTTTCCAGGACCTCGGCTAGCAAGTATGGTAAGGTCTTGTTCGCTGTGATGTGGAGGACCATGTATTAGGCTAACTAATAATGAAGCTCAAGACAGTGCATTCTCCTGGACTGAATAGAGACCTGGGATTCCTGTCTCATTACCAATGCCAATTTCTCCATGCCTACTCCTCCTCTGCATATCACACCTAATCCAATCACGCCTGCTATTGCCATTTACATGCTGTGGCCATTGGGTGTGTGAATTCACTCTTCTCTACTTAAGAACATAAGAAAAGCCCTGCTGGTTCAGACCCAGGCCCATCAAGTCCAGCAATCTGCTCCCACAGGGGCCAACCAGGTGCCTCTAGGAAGCCCACAAACAAGACGACTGCAGCCGCATTATCCTACCTGTTCTCCACAGCACCTAAAAGAAAGATGGCTAATAAATGTTGTAAATAAAAAAAAAAAACTTCTATGCATTCACAAGCAAGGCATGGCTGCCAGCTTGTTCCCAGCATCTGGTACTGCTTCTGTTAGGGTTGCCAGGTCCCTCTTCGCCACCGGCAGGAGGTTTTTGGGGCGGAGCCTGAGGAGGGTGGGGATTTGAGGAGGGGAGGGGCTTAAATGCCATGGAGTCCAATTGCCAAAGCGGCCATTTTCTCCAGGCCTACTGATCTCTGTCAGCTGGAGATCAGTTGTAATAACATCTCCAGCTTGTACTAGGGCTGTCGATTCGGTTCCATCCGACAAGAAAAACAGCCGAATTTTCTCTGATTCGGCGGTTTCTACTTCGGATAGAACCAAAGTGTGAGGGTCTCTGTCTTTGTGTCTCTGCTTTCCATCACCTGCGGTGTTATCAGTGAACTCGTAAAAGCAGTTCACACCTTCTGGTCTCAGGCGCCAGGCCTGATGGCCCATGTATCTTCCCCCCCGCTGTTCTTCCTGCCAGTACTCCCTCAGGCCGGTGCGGCCTTGGAAGTGTGATAGCCGCACCAAACTTCCTGGGATCCGTCTGATGTTTTGTATTATGCCAAGCTTGTAACTTCCCATAACAATAAGTGTGAACCCCAGTGCCCCAGTGCCCTGGAGTCAATATATTCTGTAAACCCGTATAGCCCCTCACTTGCAACTTTCTACCTGTGCCTGTCTCATCTCCTGAAGGCTTCAATAAATCTATTGTTTCTGTATCAACGTCTGAGCAACTGATTTGGAGAAGCAAACTCAGAGAGGGGGATCTCTCACATTAAGTTGCAAGTCCTTGCCTCTCGGACTGCAGCTGTACCGCTTTGGACAGAATGTCAGCCGACGAGGACACCACCCCTAACCCCGATGCCCCCAAGGAACCGGACGAGCCGGAGAAGCCGGACCCGAAGGAGGAGGGAGCCAAGCCAAAGAAACCGAAGGGTCGCGCCCCCGACCAAGATCGGGACGAACGTCCCCGGGGGCTTACTTATTGGCTGGACTCTCCCAAGGGCTGGTCGCTCTCGCGGACTGCGGCGAAGGATCGCCGGTTGGCCTTCCCCAGCACGGGACTCGAAGGGGACCCGGCCCGCAAAGAGGCCCTCATGGAGGAAGAACGAAAGCAGTGGCAGGAAGACCGCCGGGCTATGCAGGAGCAGATGGAGACCATGCAACGCGTAATGGGTGAGATGGCCACGACCCTAGATGCGCTGAAGTTGCAACCTCCAGCCGGTGCTCCCCCAGACGGGGCGCCGGTAGTTCCGCCCGCAACCCCTGCCCCCCCGGCCCGTCGGGACCTGAAAGTCACGTATGACGGGTCGGGAGACCAGTTGACCTTTTTTATGGTCCAAGTAGACATTTTTATGCGGGAACAAGGCCGAACCTTCGTTTCTGAGGAGTCCCGGGTGCAGTACGTGGCTTCCTTACTGCAAGGGGAGGCGGCTGCCTGGATGGTGTTGCAGTATGAACTCCGCTCGCCGGTGCTGCGAACCCTGGACGAGTTCATGGTAGCACTCCGAAACCGTTTTGAGGACCCGACTCTGGGTGAGCGGGCTAAAGCCTCCCTGATGCAACTGCGCCAAGGGACTAAGTCGGTGGCGCAGTATGCAAGTGAGTTCCAGTCACTGGCTAGCCGAATTCTGGACTGGAGTGAAGCTACCTTGGTACAATGTTTCAGGGAGGGTCTCAACCCAGACCTCCAACATTGGGCCTTCATGCAAGGGAACCCCCCGGATGTGGAAGGTTGGGTTCGCCATGCTGCTGACATCGAGAATCGCAAACAACTCCTGAACTTGTCCAAGCAACGGCTTGGGCGAGACCCCAGGCCCCGAGGTGACCGTGGCCGGGAACTCCGGCAAGGGGGTGGCGGGGGTCTCTCGGCCGCGGAACGCCGCAAGCGGTTCGAGGCCGGCGTCTGCCTGATCTGCGGGGGAAAGGGTCACTTTGCATCGCAATGCCCCTCTCGCTCAGGCCGTCCGACCCCCCCCCGCCAAACCCAGGCCGAGCCGACGAAACCGGCCGCCGACAGCCAGCCTCGCCGCAGAAGTGGACCACTGAGCCGGCGCTCCGGCGCACCCTCCGCTCTCCACGCGCGCCCCCAGGATGGGGCATCCGACTCTACGGTCCCATCGGGGTCCCGGATTACAAATACCGTCTTTGATTCGGACGGCTCCCCGGAAGCCACCACCCCGTCCCTCTCTTCCAGCGAGGAGGAAGAGTGGGAACAGCCGGCAAAAAACGCCGTCGGTCTGCTGTAGAGGGGGCTCCGCAGCAGACCGTCCCTATCGTTGTGCAAGGAGCTCCACCGATGGTAAGCGCCCAAGAGGACAATGTATTTGTGCGTGTTCATCTGTCCCTACCCAAAGGGGGTCCCCCGTTAGAGGTCCCCGCGTTGGTCGACTCGGGGTGTGCCCGCACCATGATAAATGAGGAAACTGCCAAGAAGTTGGGTGTCCGGCGCAAGCGGCTTCCGGGACCCCTCCGTTTTTCCCAAATGGACGGGAGTGACTTTAAACGGGGCCCTGTGACCCACAGAACTGCAGCCGTGATTATGTCCGTGGGGGAACATTGGGAACGGTTGTATTTCACCATCGCCCCTATTGTAACCCCTGTGGTGTTAGGGATGAACTGGTTAAGGGGACACAATCCCTCCATTGATTGGGTTAAACGGGTGCTTTCCTTCCCCGAAAACCCCTGTGGGTTGCATGACAAGGAACGGGTACTCAGAACTCCAGCCGCCGCACTGGTAGGGTCCCCCGCCCCAGTCTCTCCTCAATTACCCTCTGAGTACTCGCAGTTTACTGATGTTTTCGATGTTAGAGAGTGCGACGAACTGCCTCCCCACAGAGAAACGGACTGTGCCATCGAGATTGTAGGGGAAGGCAAACTGTCTAAGGGAAAGGTTTACCCCATGAGCCCTAGTGAAAAGACTGTATTGCGAGACTATCTGGATGTCAATCTGGCGAGGGGTTTCATACGCCCCTCCAAGGCTCCTTATTCAGCCCCAGCTTTCTTTGTAAAGAAAAAGACGGGAGATTTAAGACTGTGTATTGACTTTCGCAGACTGAACGCAGTCACCCAGTCTAATGCTTACCCCCTCCCTCTTATTCCTGACCTTCTAGCACAATTAAAGGAGGGCCGAATCTTCACCAAACTGGACTTGGTAGAAGCCTACCACCGCATTCGCATCAAAGAAGGAGACGAACCCAAAACGGCCTTTTCCAGTTGTTTTGGGATGTTTGAGTACCTGGTCATGCCGTTCGGACTTTCGGGGGCTCCGAGTGTCTTTATGCAATTAATTAATGAAGTTTTGCATGATTTACTGTTTCGGGGGGTGGTGGTATTTCTCGATGACATTCTTATTTACTCTGAGACCATGGAAGAACATGTGCGCCTAGTGCGAGAAGTGCTCCAGCGGCTGCGGGAGCACAAACTGTATGCTAAGGTGTCCAAGTGTGAATTCCACCAACCTTCTATTACATTTCTGGGGTATGTGATTTCCCACCAAGGGTTGGAAATGGACCCCGCCAAGGTCCAGGCGGTGCGGGACTGGGAAACCCCCACTACCCGCCGCCAACTTCAACAGTTTTTGGGGTTTGCCAACTTTTACCGGAATTTCATTCCCAACTTTGCCCAAGTTGCGCTTCCCCTCACTGCCCTGTTGCGTACCAAGGACAGGGGGGCTAGCGCCGCACTCCCCTCAGCCCGTCTGCAATGGTCTCCCCAGTGCCAGCAAGCTTTTGAACGTTTAAAGCTACTTTTTTCATCCGAACCCGTTTTGGCTCACCCGGATTGCACCAAGCCCTTCGTGGTGCAGGTGGATGCCTCGGATGTAGCCATGGGCGGGGCCCTATTGCAGAGGGATGAGGGGGGACGGTTGAGGCCATGCGCCTACTTCTCCAAGAAGTTTTCCCAGTCCGAAATCAACTGGGCCATTTGGGAGAAGGAGGCAGCAGCGGTCAAACATGCCCTTACCATATGGAGACACTTCTTAGAGGGGGCCGAGCTGCCGTTCGAAGTGTGCACAGATCAC
This sequence comes from Euleptes europaea, assembly GCF_029931775.1. Classification (NCBI taxonomy): domain Eukaryota; kingdom Metazoa; phylum Chordata; class Lepidosauria; order Squamata; family Sphaerodactylidae; genus Euleptes; species Euleptes europaea. The sequence goes on along the minus strand of NC_079314.1, from coordinate 118,425,892 downwards.
AAGAATCTTGAGGCTCTCAAGGGAGCTAGAAAACTCAATGCCAAACAAATTCGGTGGGCCCAATTTTTTGCAAAATTCCGGTTCACCCTCAAACATGTCCCTGGCAAAGAAAATGCCCTAGCTGATGCTTTGTCACGACTTCCCCAGTATCGCAACGATTTCGATCGCCCCGTCGACTCCCTGTTCACTCCCGAACAGCGAGGGGAAGTCCCTGGCTTGGCCGTCACCACCCGATCCCAAACCCGCCAACCGGAGACCCCCCCTACGCTCAAAGGTATCCCGGAAGCATTCCAACAGCGACTCCGGGACGCCTCCTTACAGGAGGAGGAGCACCATCTCCTCCCCACTGGCTTGGAACGAACCAACACTTGGTGGGTGCAAGGGGGGAAACTATATGTCCCATCTTCCCTTCGCAAAGAAGTATTGGGACTTGTACATGGGGCCAGGCTAGCGGGTCATTTTGGTTTCGTAAAAACGCTTCACCTGGTTCGAAGGCAATTCTGGTGGCCCGGTATGAGATCTGATGTAGAGTTGTATGTGCGCAGCTGCCCCACCTGCGCCACAGCCAAGAAACGGATGGGAAAACCCCCGGGGCTTCTCAAACCGCTTGAGAACCCCTCCCGTCCCTGGGAAGTCATCGCCATGGATTTTATCACCGACCTACCTCCAAGTCGGGGGAAAACGGTTCTCTGGGTTATCACAGACCTCTTTTCCAAACAGGTTCATTTCGTTCCATGTGCAGGTCTTCCTTCAGCCCAGGGCTTAGCTAAACTGTTCATCACGCACGTCCTCAGGCTACACTCGATCCCGAGGAAGGTCCTCTCCGACCGGGGGGTCCAGTTTGTTGCCAAATTCTGGCGGGCTTTCCTAAAGTTAATGGGAGTGGAGGAACAGGGCCTTTCTTCCGCCTATCACCCCCAAACGGATGGTCAAACGGAACGAGTAAATGCGGTAGTAGAATGTTATTTGCGTTGCTATGTAAATTTCCACCAGGACGACTGGGTCGACCTGCTGCCATTTGCCGAATATGCGTACAACAATGCGCCTCATTCCTCTACCGGCTTTAGTCCCTTCCAAGTTATATACGGGACGGATTTTGGCCCTTTCGGTTCTGCCCCCGTCTCGCCAGAGCTCCAGTCTACCCCTGATCTTCAGGAGTGGATTCAGGTGGTTAAATCCACCTGGCCATGGTTGCTCAAAAATCTGGAAAGGGCAAAAAGCAAGTACAAGGAACAGGCAGACAAACACCGGTCTCCGGGATGGGAACTCAAGGTGGGGGAGCAAGTCTATCTGTCCACCAAAAACCTCCGCTCTCTTCGCCCCTGCAAAAAACTGAGCGACCGTTATGTAGGACCTTTCCCCATTACCAGAGTAATCAACGAGGTTACCGTGGAACTGAGTCTCCCTAAGACTCTCAAGGGAGTTCATCCAGTCTTCCATATAAGCCTCCTCAAACCTTATGTAGCAGCTCCCCAGTTCCACCCCCCTCCCGCTCATGAGATTCCTACCGTAGTAGGAGGGGATACCCATTTGGAAATATCCAAGGTTTTAGATTCCAAATGGAAGAAAGGGAAACTGTTTTACTTTGTTCGCTGGAAAAACCTTGGCTCCGCTCATGACGAATGGGTGGCCGCACCCCACATGGCAGCTCCTCGCTTGGTCCGAGAATTCCACCTCGCTTATCCCGATAAGCCTCGTCCTCTCGGAGGGGGGCCTTAAGGGGGGCAGAATGTGAGGGTCTCTGTCTTTGTGTCTCTGCTTTCCATCACCTGCGGTGTTATCAGTGAACTCGTAAAAGCAGTTCACACCTTCTGGTCTCAGGCGCCAGGCCTGATGGCCCATGTATCTTCCCCCCCGCTGTTCTTCCTGCCAGTACTCCCTCAGGCCGGTGCGGCCTTGGAAGTGTGATAGCCGCACCAAACTTCCTGGGATCCGTCTGATGTTTTGTATTATGCCAAGCTTGTAACTTCCCATAACAATAAGTGTGAACCCCAGTGCCCCAGTGCCCTGGAGTCAATATATTCTGTAAACCCGTATAGCCCCTCACTTGCAACTTTCTACCTGTGCCTGTCTCATCTCCTGAAGGCTTCAATAAATCTATTGTTTCTGTATCAACGTCTGAGCAACTGATTTGGAGAAGCAAACTCAGAGAGGGGGATCTCTCACACAAAGTCAAAAAAGGAGGGAAAACGACGAACTGAACTCAGTGAGTTCGGGCGGACGCCGGATAAATTCATACAAGTTCGGCACCCCCAAAGCAGCAATCGGTGGCCAAGCTGGGTCTTCTTCTGGCCAATCAGTCGTGGATGAGTGTGTGACTCCGGCCGCTGCGCGGCCCAGGGAGAGAAAGAGAGACTGGGAATGTCTGTGTGAGAGAGAGATCCCCGTAAGTGGGGTGGGGGTGCGTGAGCACATTCACGGCTTTCCACGGCTCCGGGGGGGGGGCATTTTTGGAGGTAGAGGTCCCAAACATTCAGTGTAGCTTGAGGGGACCCTTCTTGCAAGAACCCCAAGTTTTGTAAAGATTGGGTCAGGGGGTCCCGAGATATGGGGCCCAGAAGGGGTCCCCCCCAAAAATTGTCCATTGGAATAAAGCCATTAAAAACACATTGGCGGCTTTCCTGACTCCCAGTCCCTGCTCCTGATGGAAGAGAAGAAGGCATCCACAGTATGACCCATTTTGGGGCTTTTCTCTATAACTTTTTTCCTGTGTGTGTGTGTATGTGGGGGGGAGACTCTGTGTGTGCGTGTGTGTGTGTGTGTGTGTGAGTGTGAGGGGGGAAGCCAAAGGGGGGTGGATTTACCTGTTCTGCTGGGTGGTGGGCTTGATTGCCTCTGTTTGGGACTGTGCTTTCTGCTGTTTCCACCGGTTGTCAACTTCGTCCGGAGTTAACTGTGGGTTAACAGAGTCTCCCTCTGGCTGGCTCCTATTGTTTCCAATGGGCTGTGCAGCCGCTCCTGTTGTTTATAATGGGCTAGCCTGTCATTCGTTTTAGTACATCCCATGTCAGTGAGTCTCTCACTCTCTCTCTCTGTCTGGCCCGTTCTTCTCCTTCGTTTGGAATTTGCGTCTTCTGGTTCGGGGGGGCTGTTCTGCTGGGGGGCTTGATTGCCTCTGTGGGGTTTGATTTGGGGGGTTTACCTGTCCTGGGGGGGGGCTTGATCTCTTTGCGAGTGTGATTGTTGCTGTGGAAGATTTGAATCCAGCAGCATGAAATCTATCAATACTGAAGATACGCAACATGCGCAGGTCGCACTTACGCAAGTAGCGTTATAAGATACACTTTGGTTGTGTTGAAATGAAAAGATACATACGTTAAACATGATACGCTGTTTACTTAAGCTTTGAGCGGGATGCACTTTCGGCGTAGTTACATCAGCTCTTAGAAGCCACAGACTGGCTTCTACTGTGTGTGGTGGGGGAGCCAAAGGGGGGGTGACCTGTCCTGGTGGGGGGGGCTTGATCTCTTTGCGAGTGTGATTGTTGCTGTTTTCACTGGTTGCCACCTTCGCCTGGAGGTCAGTGTGGGTCAGTGGTGAATCTCTCTCTGGCTGCCCCAGAAACAATGGGAGATTTTGCCTTGGATTGGCCGCTCTCTAGATGCGCATTACGGATCGCCTGCTCCCATTCATTCCAATGGGTGGATGGGGGGGACCGCATAACTTGGGACCCCCTGACCCAATCTTCACAAAACTTGCGGGTTCTTGCAAGAAGGGTCCCCTCAAGCTACAATGAAAGTTTGGGACCTCTACCTCCAAAAATGCCCCCCCCCCGGAGCCTTGGAAAGCCGCCAATATGTTTTTAATGTCTTTATTCCAATGGGCAATTTTGTGGGGGGGACCCCTTCTGAGCTCCATATCTCGGGACCCCCTGACCCAATCTTTACAAAACTTGGGGGTTCTTGCAAGAAGGGTCCCCTCAAGCTACACTGAATGTTTGGGACCTCTACCTCCAAAAATGGCCCCCGGAGCTGTGGAAAGCCGCAAATGTGTTTTTAATGGCTTTATTCCAATGGGAAATTTGGGGGGACCCCTTCCGAGCCCCATATCTCGGGACCCCCTGACCCAGTATTTACAGAATTTGGGGGTTCTTGCAAAAAGGGCCCCCTCAAACTACACTGAAGGTTTGGGACCTCTACCTCCAAAAATGCCCCCCCCCGGAGCCGTGGAAAGCCCCCAATGTGTTTTTAATGGCTTTATTCCAATGGGCTATTTTAGGGGTACCACTTCCGGGCCCCATATCTCGGGACCCCCTGACCCAATCTTTACAAAACTTGGGGGTTCTCGCAAGAAGGGTCCCCTCAAGCTACACTGAAACTTTGGGACTTCTACCTCCAAACATGCCTCCCCCCAGAGCCGCGGAAAGGCGCGAATGTGTTTTTAATGGCTTTAAATGGCTGGATTTATTTGCGAACTCTGAATTGCGTGCCGAACTCCACGGATCCGAATCGTGGGAGTTCAGACTTCAGCATTTCCCAAATAAAAATGGGTCAAATTTTGCCAGATCCGAATTTTACCGAATTTTTTTTTCCAACAGCCCTTGCTAGTACCTGGAAGGTGAAATCAAAAAATTGAGCACTTATGGCATAAAAAAAGCTGTTAAGTCTATTTCAGAGTAGTGCAACCTTTATCCATAGAAGCAGGAGGTCATACACTGTACGAACGGAACAAAAGTTCCAGTCGGAACTATCAACTTAGGCTCGCCACGACCCAAGAAGCAGATGCGAAATGGGATAAAATACCGGAACCCCATTGTCGGTGGCCTCTATGGACATTTCTATTGTGTTGTGTTATATACCACAAATACTGAAAAGCCACTTTATGGTGAAAAAATTGTAAATTGTGATACTTGTTAACAATTGTACAGCAGCAAGGCGCTCCCTTGCTAGCTGGCTACACACTGTATTTTACAGGTGTCAAGGACCTAGATAAAGTTTGCACTTCTCTGAAATAGACAACAGGTTTTTTTATGCCATAAGTGCTCAATTTTTTGATTTCACAGTACCTGGAAGGTGGCAACCCTAGCTTCTGTACATGGAGGCTCAGTTGTTAATCGCCATGGCAAAATCAAAAGTGTCAGTCCGGCTCAAATTTATTCCAGCATGCCTTTATTGCTTCTCCAGCTTCGATTTGAGACCTTTCTGTTGCTCGCTTGACATAGGAGTGATCGGGCTTCCCAAATGTTGTACACCGTTGTCCCGGAAGACAACTTCCTGAAGCGATGCATTTCTGTGCTTTCAGAAAACATGATCCGCTACACGGGAAGCCCGGACAGCTTGCGCTCCCGGACACCCATGATCACGCCTGACTTGGAGAGCGGGGTCAAGATGTGGCATCTGGTCAAGAACCACGAACACGGCGATCAGAAGGAAGGCGACCGAGGGAGCAAAATGGTGTCAGAGATCTATCTGACCCGGCTGCTGGCGACCAAGGTATGGCAGACTGAGGGGGAGATGAAAAAGAACATTTGATGGAGAGGGTTTAACTGGTGGCTCGATAGGGTTGCCAGATCTAGGTTGGGAACAACTTGGTGATTTTGGGGGTGGAGCATGGGGAGGGCAGGGTTTGGAGAGGGGAGGGACCTCAGCAAGGGGGTGTGGCTCAGTGGTCGAGCATCTGCTTGGCATGCAGAAGGTACCAGGTTCAATCCCCAGCATCTCCAGTTAAAGGGACTAGGCAAGTAGGTGATGCGAAAGACCCCTGCCTGAGACCCTGGAGAGCCGCTGAAAGTCTGAGTAGACAATACTGACTTTGGTGGACCAAGGGTCTGATTCAGTATAAACCTCATGTGTTCATGTGATTATCCACAAAATTAAAATTCTGAAATGTTTCAGAACGTCCCTCCCTACTTTTTTGGGAGGGGCTGTGGCTCAGTGGTAGAGCCTCTGCTTGGCATGCAAAAAGTCCCTGGTTTAATTCCCGGTGTCTCCAGTTAAAGGGAATAGGCAAGTTTGTGATGCGAAAGACCTCTGCCTGAGACCCTGGAGAGCCGCAGCCGGTCTGAGTAGACAATGACGACAATGATGGACCAAAGGGTCTCATTCAATATAAGGCAGTTTTAGGTGTTCATGTGACTCCACCCTCCAAAGCAGCCATTTTCTCCAGGGGAACTGATCTTGTTCGTCTGGAGAGCAGCTGTAATAGCAGGAGTTTTCCAGGTGTCATTTGGAGATTGGCAGTCCTATGGCTAGAAGAGCCTGTGGCAGGGCAGAAAGCCAGACTGCCATTTTGTCAGCAGTGACAGTTGCTCCAAAGGAATGTTTTTTCTCGCTCTGAGGCAGAGGACATCTCCAGCAGTGGGTGATTCCCTTCCCGAGCTCAGGGAGGCAGGATCTAATTTCCTCTTCCTGTCACCGATTCCCAGGAACAAAATGTGGGGGAAGTCAGTGGTCTGCAGCAGAAGGGGGAAGTGGGGAAATTAGGGTTCCCAGGACCCTCTTCGCCACCGGTGGGAGGTTTTTTGGGGCGGAGCCTGAGGAGGTGGGGTTTGGGGAGGGGCTTCAATGTTTAGTCTTGAATGTTTAGTCTGGAGAAGAGGAGGGGGGACACGATTGCTCTCTTGAAATATTTGAAGGGCTGCCACTCAGAGGAGGGCAGGGAGCTGTTCTTGGTGGCAGCAGAGGATAGGACTCGCAAGAATGGGTTTAAATTGAGGGTGGAAAGGTACCGGCTGGATATTAAGAAAAAAATCATAACCCCCGTATCTCGCATATAAGTAACAGAGGAGATATTTAGTGGAAATGCAGCCTTTAAAAACACATACTTAAACGTGCGATTGAAAGAAGAGAAATGTTTTGACAAGCCGCCTAAACTCATCCACTGTTACAGTCTGCTGCTGCTTCCAAAGTTGTGTACTCGATGTTGAACAAACAGGACCTGCTACTTATCTGGAAGAAACCCACCCTTGAGCCCTTTTATCCTGGTACATCATCTTCCCCTCCTTCTTGTATCCCTGGAATTATAAAACTCAATCCCCCGTAACGAAGACTGGCTATTCAGCACCCCACGCATGTCACCCGTCATCTCAGAGGACAACCTAAAATTCTCAAAATGTTCAACAATTATTTCATTTAACTTTAATCAGTATATCCATAGAATTTTGAGGAGCCCGGCCAACTGAAACGACCTGTGGCAACTTTATTTGGGCATGGGGAGAAAAACGTAATGAAGTTGGCACAGGTAGATTCAAGTTCAGCACTGCCCTGAATGGCTTGGTTCCCAATTGAAAGTTTTGTTTTAATAATTTTTTAAAATTTATTATCAAAAAGAAAATATACAGAAGCACATACTCGCACAAACCATACATACAATATATACATCCTTCCAAGAAGTGCCTTACGTTAACTACGTTCTGTATCAGCTAGGATAGTGAAAGTGTCCAACTTTAATAAATCCCATTATAAGAAGTTTCTAAATCTCTTAATTAATTATCTCATTACCACACAGTAGATGGCCTAATAGTTTATAAGCTTAATCCTATTTGTTACGTTCATCCTTGGACTGTAACCTGCATCTTCTTAAAAAACCAACTAATATTTTAGATAGTATTTTGTACATAACAACCTGCTAAATCATTTATTAATGCTTTATCACCATTTATCATATTTTTAAATTTTCCGGATATTCTCTTGCTTAAAATGTGATTGTTAAAATCCGTTTTCTTTTATACTGCATCTTCAGTGGTGACCCGAGAAAGGGGCTTCTCAGTCGTGGCACCAAAACTTTGGAACTCCCTCCCCAAGGAGATTCGTCGGTCTCCCTTGATTGGTGTCTTCCACCAGCAAGCAAAGACATTTTTGTTTCATTTGGCATATCCCCAATAATTAAGGTTGCCAACCTCCAGGTACTATCTGGAGATCTCTCTATTACGACTGATCTCCAGAAAACAGAGATCAGTTCCCCTGGAGAAAATGGCTTCCTTAGAGGGACGACACTATGGCATTATACCCCTCTGAGGTCCTTCCCGTCTCCAAACTATGCCCTCCCCAAGCTCCACCCCCCAAATTACCAGGTATTTCCCAACCCAAAACTGGCAACCCTACTAATAATGGTTATTGGCCCTCCTCTGGCATTGTTTGTTTATGTGTTTTAATTGAATTGTTTTACCATTTTTAATGGTGTTTTTAGAAGAAGAGTTGGTTTTTATATGCCAACTTTCTCTACCACTTAAGGAAGTATCAAATCAGCTTACAATCACCTTCCCTTCCCTTCCCCACAACAGGCACCCTGTGAAATAGGTGGGGCTGAGAGAGCTCTAAGGGAGCTGTGACTAGCACAAGGTCACCCAGCTGGCTTCATGTGGAGGAGTGGGGAAACCAACCTGGTTCACCAGATTAGCATCCGGACCACTGCTCAGGTAGAGGAGTGGCTAATTGAACCCGGTTCTCCAGATTAGAGTCCACCGCTCTTAACCACTGTTCTTAACCACTACACTGTGCTGGCTCTCCAGTTGTTCAGAAAGTTGAATGTGTGCTGCCTTGGTGACCCTGACCAGGTGGAAAGGTAGCATAAAATGATTTAAATAAATAAAATAAACATATATTTGTTCTGTTTAAGAGGAAGGGGCCATCTTTTGGGCATGGAGTAGGTGTCACTGGGGGTGTGGGGGGGAGGTAGTTGTGAATTTCCTGCATTGTGCAGGGGGTTGGACTAGATGACCCTGGTGGTCCCATCCTTGATTCTGTGAAGAATGCTGGGTAATCAAGGGAATGATAGTGTTGCAGCTCCCCAAAGGCCAGGAATTTCAGAGCTAAAGAGGATGCAGCCCGTTTTTCTCAAATATCTAAGGGGTTTGCGCAGGAGGAGACGAGCCAGAGAGAGAGTCCGCGGGCGGACAGCTTGACAGGGGAAACAGCCCCTCGGCTGAGGAGCCAGCCGGAACAAAGGTGTCGCACCGAGGAGCGGGGCAGCGAGCACTCAATCCTTCAACACACGTGGCCCTTCACAGCAGACGATTTGCCTGACAGCTCTATAACTCTCTGCAGTTGACTTTTGGCCCCGGAACGCAGCCGACGCCGGTTTAACACTGATGCTTTCCGCCGAACGCCACCTCCCTGTCGCTCAGCACCGGCACTCGGTTATTTACGCCGAATTGATTTTGCTGACACTTCCAAAGTGCCGCGCAAAAGTAGGGCGGCTGGCAGCAGGCAGGTGAGCGGCTTGCGTTTCAGGAAGGGAAGAGATCCGCCCGTGACAACGTGGCCGTAATGGGGCGGGGAGGGGCTAGTGTTGCCAACCTCCAGGTGCTAGCTGGAGATCTCCTGCTATTACAACTGATCGCCAGCCGAGAGAGATCAGTTCACCAGGAGAAAAATGGCCACTTTGGCAATTGGACTCTGTGGCCATTTAAGCACTGAACTGTCTTTCAGGAAGTGACTGCGAAGTGACTACTTCGCATTTCTTAAGAGACCCTTCAACGCGGCCTATTGGGTTTGCTCCGCCCCCACCACAAAGAATCCCCTCAAGGAAGCATGCAAAATCACAGCTGTGTGTTAGCTATGCACATGGTGGTTGCTAATGGTTATGAAAACAGGAACAAAGGAGTAGGTAAGTGGGGGGCGGAATTTCTCCTTTTGCGTTGGGACCATGAATAGGCTTTTTAAAGGCTGCATTTAAAAAAAAGAGCAAGCATCAAAATTGACCCTGCATAAATGGCCTATGGCACTGAAGTCCCTCCCCTCTCTAAACCCCACCCTCCTCAGGCTCCGCCCAAAAAACCTCCTGCCAGAGGTGAAGAGGGACCTGGCAACCCTAGGGGGTCGCTGAACAGTGTCAAGACTTTGGCCTCCAAAATAATTGGTTTTGTCCAGCACTGGCCCATCTTGCTACCCCTTCCCATCTTGCCAACCAGTCAATATGCCAAACTGGTGCTCAACAGACTTTCTTATCAGCCCTCTGGGCAAAGAAAGCATGGGAGAGCCGGGGTGGCTGCCAGCCAACAGAGCCACCAATCAGGACCAGCCAGATTCGAGTCCGGTAGCGCCTTGGAGACCAACAAGATTTTGGGGGGTATGAGCTTACTGTGAGAAAAAATCCCCCCCAACCCAATTGCTGCATAAAAATGCATCTGAAGAACAAAAAACAGCAATCTGAAAGGAAGGGGGGTGGAGAAATCCAAACCTCAGTTTTAAAAAGCCTTTCTTCTGCTCAGAAAGAGCTCCAAGGAAGCAGGAAGCATTTGAATCCCCGACTCTTTGCACGCTGCTTTGCAATTGGCTGTGAGAGAAACCAAGCTTGCGTGTCGCACACTTTGCCTTATGCATGGGGACTTCAGCCGGGCTGAGCTCCAGGGAGAGGGAAGAATCAGGTAAACAGAGGGACGGGAATGGAAGGCTTTAAGAGGGGAGTGGACCTGTTTGTGGCTATTCATGGCTACTAGTCAAAATGGATACGTCAGGATGCATGCCTATTCTCTCCAGGATCAGAGGAGCCCGCCTATTATATCAGGTGCTGTGGGACACAGGCAGGACGGTGCTGCTGCTGTCGTCTTGTTCATGGGCTTCCCTGGAGGCCCCTGACTGGCCACTGTGTGAACAGACTGCTGGACTTGATGGGCCTGGGTCTGATCCAGCAGGGCCTTTCTTACGTTCTTACGTTTAATCAGTAACTGCCTGCGATTCTTTCCTCGGGCTGTTTTGGTAGTGGGATGTGGGATTGACTGTTGAGCATTAATTGGGGGACACTGGGTTCAAATCCTTTTTCAGCCATAATAGTCACTGAATGGCTCTGGGCCAGTCACTTTCTCTCGTTCCCAACCTACTCTACCTTGTTGTGTAGGTAAAATGGGGCCACCTCATCTGTATGGCTCTGGGCTCCTTGAAGGAGGGAGGGGAGTGAGATAGACGTGTAATGAGGAAAGAATAAATACCATTCAAGGGAATGAAAACATCAACGTTAAAGATGCCTTTTGCTTCTTAAATTGCAAGTTTCTTCACTGTTCCGTCGGGACTTTTAAAAGGCATCCTCGTGGAAATTTATTTAAACTTAATTGAGTGATTAACTGTGAAAAACGGCAAATGATAAATCAGCTAGAAATTATGGTTCTTGTGGGCAGTGAAGGCTGAGCCCCAAGCTACATGAAACGTTAGTCCGCGAGGCGAGTAGGAGTCCTTCATGTATTCAGCGAGCGTGCTCCGTACATGTGCAGCCCCGCAAGGGGGCCATTTTAGGTCAGGGAAACAGCCCGGGGGGACGCTGAACCCCCTTCTCTCCCCAATGCCACGGTCCCAATCCAAATTGGGTGTGGTGACACTTGTAGCCATCTGTGGGGTGATCTGTTTTAATCCAGTCCCGCAGTGGTAACTGGGGTATTTAACTGTGATCTTCGTTTATTGACATGATGTTTTATGGTTTTATACGTTTATGTGTTTTAGACGATGTAACCCGCTCTGAATTGAGGGTGGGCTATAAATTTGGAAAAAAAATAAACAAATTGGATTAGGAGAATCTTGCGTTTTTCCATTGGTACAGAGCATCTTTTGCCAGCATGGTATAGTGGTTAAGAGAGGGGGTTAAGAGCGGTGGACTCTAGAACCGGGTTTGATTCCCCACTCCTTCACATAAGCGGTGGAGGCTAATCTGGGGAACTGAATTTGTTTCCCCACTCTTCCACATGAAGCCAGCTGGGTGACCTTGGGCTAGTCACAGCTCTCTTAGAGCTCTCTCAACCCCACTTACCTCACAGGGTGTCTGTTGTGGGGAGGGGAAGGTGATTGTAAGCTGGTTTGATTCTTCCTTAAGTGGTAGAGAAAGTTGGCATATAAAAAAACAACTCCTCTTCTTCTCTGATGCTGGCCCTGCTCGCCCCTCATCCGGGGTTGACTCCTCCTTTTGATGCCTCCTTTTTTCTTCCCTCCGACCAGGGCACTTTACAGAAGTTTGTCGACGACCTCTTCGAGACAATCTTCAGCACCGCCCATCGTGGCAGCGCCCTCCCCCTGGCCATCAAGTACATGTTTGACTTTTTGGATGAGCAGGCCGACAAGCACAACATCCACGACCCCCACGTCCGGCACACCTGGAAGAGCAACTGGTAAGTGCAGCGGTCCTGACCTGGATGGCCCAGGTGAGCCAGATCCTGGAAGCTAAGCACTGTCGGCCCCGGTTAGTACTTGGGTGGGAGACCTCCCAGGAAGTCCAGGGTTGCTATACTGTTCATCTCTTGCCTTAAGCTGGATGGCCCAGGCTTCCCCGATCTCAACAGATCCCGGTAGGGTTGCCAGGTCCCTCTTCACCACCAGCAGGAGGTTTTTGGGGCAGAGCCAGAGGAGGATGGGATTTGGGGAGGGGAGGGACTTCAATGCCATAGAGTCCAATGGCCACAGCGGCCATTTTCTCCTGGTGAACTGATGTCTATCAGCCGGAGATCAGTTGTAACAGTGGGAGATCTCCAGCTGTTACCTGGAGGTTAAGCAAAACAGACAAGCACTGATGGCTGCAACAACAATATAATACAAGGAATAATCCAAATGTACATCAAAAAATACATAGGTACATCTTGTAGTGAAAGTCCCGAAACAATAACGAAACTGCATTCAATCCTTGCCGTGGCATAGGAATTCAAGCCAAAAAGCCGGAGAGTAAACACGCCCCGGCACAAGTTCACGCTGTTCGTGTAGCGGAAACGAAAACCCGGAGATGTGTTCCACGCGGAGGAGACAATCTTCTGCCGGGAGCAAGTAGAGTTTATACATGTAGAACTAGATCCCAAGATGGGAACCAACTGAGGGCAGTAGGCCAGGCCCCTCTTTGCCACCGGCGGGAGATTTTTGGGGGAGAGTCTGAGGAGGGCAGGGTTTGGGGAAGGGAGGGACTTCAACACCATGGAGTCCAATTGCCAAAGCGGCCATTTTCTCCAGGGGAACTCCAGTTAGAGACAAGGCAAGGAGGTGATGTGAAAGACCTCTGCCTGAGACCCTGGAGAGCGATAGAGAGGGGCCGTGGCTCAGTGGCAGAGGGTCTGCTTGGCATGCAGAAGGTCCCAGGTTCAGTCCCCAGCATCTCCTGTTAAAGGGACCAGGCAAATAGGTGATGGGAAAGACCTCTGCCTGAGACCCTGGAGAGCCACTGCCGGTCTGAATAGACAATGCTGAGTTTGATGGACCAAGGGTCTGATTCAGTACAAGGCAGCTTCATGTGTGTAGAAACCACAAGCGGCGATCAGTAGGCAGGATTCTCCCTTCCTTGGTGCGCCAGCCTGCTAGGAAGCGTCTCCTCCCCAGGGGAGGGGGATTTTCTGCCTCCTCTCCATCCCTACAAAAGATGCTGACACATGTTTTAAAAGTGCACACAGTGCTCGAGTGCATTTGCTCCAGTGCACTTTTACCCTTTTTACCAGCCCTTCTGACTGGCAGGTTGTTGGCATGGCACCCCCACCCCTGAATAAAAAAAAGAAAAGAAACCCAAGGCATCGGAGTGGCTTTCAACTAATGAAACATTAGCATATTATTAATATCATCGTGTGTCACTAATTTAAGGCTGATTGAAGCCACTCAGAGTAAATGAGCAGGAGGTTTATTTAAAGGGGGGGACAGGTGGGTGGGTAGGTGAAAGGGAGGGGGTTGTGGAACGGGAAAAAATGATCACTTCTCAATCAGATTCCATTAATTTTGAGTCACTTCCCCCCACTTTCGTTCTTCCCAGCCATTTCTTCAGTTACCTTCTGTTGCCAGAGGCAGAGAGACTAGATCAGAGGACTAGAGCAACTGCTCTATGAGGAGCAGTTAAAACGCTTAGGGCTGTTTAGCTTGGAAAGAAGGCGATTAAGGAGAGCCATGATGGAGATCTATAAAATGATACATGGTATGGAGAGAGTGGACAGGGAGAAACTTTTCTCCCTCCTAATAGCAGAACCCAAGGTTATCTGCTGAAGCTGGAGGGTGAGAGATTCTAAACGGATAAAAGGAAATATTTCTTCACCCAACGCATAGTTAAATTGTGGAACTCCCTGCCCCAGGATGTGGAGATGGCTGCCAACTTGGAAGGCTTGAAGAGGGGAGTGGACATGTTCATGGAGGAGAGGGCTATCCATGGCTACTAGTAAAAATGGATACCAGTCATGATGCAACCCTATTTTCTCCAGGATCAGAGGAGCATGCCTATTATATGAGGTGCTTTGGAACACAGGCAGGATGGTGCTCTGACTCTCTTCTCCTCCCCTCCCTCCCTTCAGCTTGCCATTGAGGTTTTGGGTCAACATGATCAAGAACCCGCAGTTCGTCTTCGACATCCACAAGAACAGCATCACGGACGCCTGCCTGTCGGTGGTGGCACAGACCTTCATGGACTCGTGTTCGACCTCGGAGCACCGCCTGGGCAAAGATTCCCCGTCCAACAAGCTCCTCTACGCCAAGGACATCCCCAGTTACAAGAACTGGGTGGAGAGGTGAGCTCCCGAACCAGGAGGGGGAGTCGTTTCCTGCCTTGTTCACATCACTCTAGCACTCCACTGTGGGCTGAGCAGGGCACGGCGGCAGCCTCAGGGCTAACCCGTGGCCACCGACGCCGTTTTACGGGAGACTTTATCCATTTAAAAATGTCTGCGAGGGCCCTCTCCAGCTCTATGTTTGTGTGGCCATTTATGCAGGGTCAATTTTGATGCTCACTCAAAGCTGTTTTTTTAAATGCGACCTTTAAAATGCCTATTCAGAGTCCCGCCGCAAAAGGAGAGATTCCACTCACACCCCCTCTCACCTGCTCCTTCGTTCCTTCCATTAGCAACCGCCGTTTGCATAGCTTTCAGCTGTGATTTCGCATGCTTCCTTGAGGGGATCCTTCGAGGCGGGGGTGGAGCAAACCCAAAAGGTCGCGTTAAAGGGGCTCTTAAGAAATGCGAAGCAGATATGCGCTGGCTTCGCAGTCACTTCCTGAATGACGGTTCAACGTCAAAAACTCAAAAAAATATGTGGGGCACTTCAGCCTAGAACGTGCTGCTAATTACCAAGCATAAATAGCCTATGTTTATTCCAACTTGGGTCTGGGTATATAATGGAAAAAAGGATGTAAACAGATATACTGGCTACTTTTGGAGGATATGGCTTGGTTTGGCCCAGGTGGCCCTTTTTGGTTTGTCTTTCATGGCCCTTTCTTACATGCCCGGGGTAATGCCGATCTCCACTTTGGGGTCAGGAAGCAATTTTCCTCCAGGCCAGATTGCCCGGAGATCCTGGAGGGTTTTTGTTGCCATCTTCTGAGCATGGAGTAGGGTAGGGGGTCACTGGGGGTGTTGGGGGAGGTAGTTGTGAATTTCCTGCATTGTGCAGGTGGTTGGACTAGATGACCCTGGTGGCCCCTTCCAATTCTGTGGTTCTGTGAGTCTATGGTGCAAACATTATGAGGAATGAGGTATTTTGGGAACATCTGAAGCCATTTTGTTCAGTCTACCAATCCATGTAAGTCCAATGCTGCCTGTCCCGGTAAGCAAAGGCAGAAAAAAAGGCACATACCACCTGTATCATCTAGGGTTGCCAACTCCAACTAAGGACGTTCCTAGAGATTTGGGTTGGAGCCTGGGGAGGGTGAGGTTTGGGGAGTTCAAAGCTGCACTTTCCCCCAGGGGAACGGATCTCTGTACTCTGGAGATCTTTTGTGATTCCAGGAGAATTGGGGGAGGGGCTGTGGCTCAGTGGTAGAGCCTTTGCTTGGCATGCAGAAGGTCTCAGGTTCAATCCCTGGCATCTCCAGCTAAAGGGACTAGGCAAGTAGGTGATGGGAAAGACCTCTGCCTGAGACCCTGGAGAGCCGCTGCCGGTCTGAGTAGACAATATTGACTTTGATGGAATAAGGGTCTGATTCAGTATAAGGCAGCTTCATTTTGGGGGAAGGGCCATAGCTCAGTGGTAGAGCATGTGCTTGGCATCCAGAAGGTCCCAGGTTCAATCCCCGGCATCTCCAGTTAAAGGGACCAGGCAATTAGGTGATGTAAAAAAGCTTTGCTTGAGACCCTGGAGACCCTCTGCTGGTCTGAGTAGATAATACTGACTTCGATGGACCGAGGGACTGATTCAGTAGAAGTCAGCTTCATGTGTGAGATCTCCAAACCCCAGTTGGAGGTTGGCAAGCTTAAGACTCATTCTGTTTCGCTCCATCTTTAGAGGTGAGGAACAGGGCCTTTTCAGTGGTTGCACCCCATGAAGTATGCACCTGACGCCATTTCTGGATGCTTTTTCAGGACAAGCATTTCCATGTCACCTGATTTCTAACATGGATTCTCTCCCCAGCGTCTTGATTTGTCGTTTCTGAATTGCATAGTGGTTGAATTGGTTGCTGTTCTTTTTCAGAAGTTGCTGCTGGGCTATTAGTCATTTCATTTGCAGGGGGGCTTTTCCATTTTGTTTCAGACATCATTTTTATCTGAGTATGGGATGGCTTTATAATTGAATTCTACCTTGTCTCGAACCACCTTGGCCACATGTTTGCTGAGAGGCAGAAAACAGAGATTCTTAAATAAATCCAGAATGCTCAATGACTGAATTTTGACCACCTTCTGCCTCCCAGAACTTTTCAGTTAGAAAGCTGGGGAGGGGACTTTCATCAAAATTGTTTATGCCCTTCCTTTAGCTTTGACATTTTTGTTTGAGGTGAAAATTGGTGTCTACTTTGTCCTGGACCCGTTCCCTTTATCCATTACCAGTTCTGGAGAATTGCAGTAATCTTATCTGTTCCGTTTTTATCCCAACTTTTCTGCAATGAGTTCCCAATAAAATATACAGGTCCCTCCTCTTGTCCTTTATCCTCAAAACAACCCTGGTGGGGTAGGATAGACTGAACAAGAGAGAAGGAGAGAGAGGTTGTCCCATGGTCACTTTGTGAATTTCATGGCTGTGGGAATTTGAATCCAGGTCTCCTCAATCAAAGCCAAGCATTCTAACCATTAACACCTTGCTGACACCATGCTAAGAGCCCCGTGGCGCAGAGTGGTAAGCTGCAGTACTGCAGTCCAAGCTCTGCTCACGACCTGAGTTCGATCCCAACAGAAGTCGGTTTCAGGTAGCTGGCTCATGGTTGACTCAGCCTTCCATCCTTCCGAGGTCGGTAAAATGAGTACCCAGCTTGCTGGGGGTAAAGGGAAGATGACTGGGGAAGGCACTGGCAAACCACCCCGTAAAACAAAGTCTGTCTTGGAAACGTCAGAATGTGACGTCACCCCATGGGTCAGGAATGACCCGGTGCTTGCACAGGGGGACCTTTACCTTTTTAACACCATGCTAGAATGGGAACATGGATGTTTTCCGCTGGATCTATGTAGGAGTATGCAGATCCCGCAGGATCTTTGCTAGCCTTATTTAGACTCTCCTTGCTTAACTCAAATACTCTTCATATGTTTTGCCTGTGTGTGCTGCTTTGGATGAAATCCAGCACTGGTTGATAACCAACAGGTTTCCCTCAGAGGTTCAGGGGAATGGCACCACATGACAGGGCCTTTTTGGTGGTGGGGCAAAGGCTGTGGAATTCTGTCTCCTGTGAATAGGGTTGCCAGGTCTCTCTTTGCCACTGGCGGGAGGTTTTTTGGGGTGGAGCCTGAGGAGGGCAGGGTTTGGGGAGGGGAGGGACTTCACTGCCATAGGGTCCAATTGCCAAAGCGGCCATTTTCTCCAGGCGAACTGATCTCTGTTGGCTGGAGATCAGTTGTCATAGCAGGAGATCTCCAGCCACCACCTGGAGGTTGGCAACTTTACCCGTGAAGATAGGTTGGTACTATTAGTCTGCAGTGAGGCTAGCCCCATCTCGTCAGATTTGAGAAGCTAAGGAGGGTTGGCCCTGGATAGTACTTGGATGGGAGACCGCCATGGAAGTCCAAGTTTGCTACGCAGAGTCGGGCCATGGCAGAACCCCCTTGGTTCATCTCCTTCCTTGACCTTGATGGCCCAGGCTAGCCTGATCTCATCAGATCTTGGAAGCTAAGCAGGGTCGGCCTTTGTTAGTCCTTGGATGGGAGACCACCGAAGAAATCCAAGGTCGCTATGCACAGGCAGGCAATGGTAAATCACCTCTGTTGGTCTTGTTGTGGCAAATCG